>NC_135659.1:2831592-3145936 GCF_964188315.1 Podarcis muralis
TTAGCATCTGCACAGTGCATTGTACTTGATAATAATTTTTATTAATTTTTCAATTACAATAATCCAATAATAGCCGCATTGTAACAATGCCAAATTATAATACAATTCCTAATACAAATCATTCACATACCAAATTATGTAATTTAGGTGCCCCCCCCAACATGCTAGATTGATGGTTTGGTGATTTACTTAGTTTCTGCGTTCCAAAATCTTATTGATTTCAATCACATTCCCGTCATAACAGTAATCCCTTATACAACAGCTGCAATATTTATAACTTCTATTCATGTTGACACATTAAATAATTTATAAGACTACAAGTGAAAATCTCAATCTGCATCATTGTTCTTCCTGTGAGTGATATTTATTCTGGCCATGATGTTTCTTCCTGTCCTTGTATGTCAATCTTTCCCCAGTTGTTGCTGCAATCTGTCATGCCTTGAGCAGACCTGATATCCCAATGTTGTTCCAAAAATTTCTCCCTTACTCAATCCCTTCCAGATTCCATACTCGCAAAATGATAATTAACGTAGTCCAATTAAATTTCTCCCCCACTCAGTCCCGTGCTTCTTTGTTTTGCAACTTTAACAATAACTGCAAAAGTCACTCTATCCCAGTCAGTAACCTGTTTTCGCCATTTTTATTTCCCAGCTTCAGAAGACATGATCTGTTATACTGCCAGTGCCCTTGGCAAGTTTCCAGGCACCTTTCATTTCTCCGTTCAGCAAAAGATACAACAGCATACCTTCCAGATTCCATACTCACAAAGTGATAATTAACACAGTCCAATTAAGTTACATTTTAAGACCTTTTAATGTTATTCAATTGTTGTTTTCTGCCCACATAGTTCAGTTTAATGTTGTATTTCATATCTGCAATCCAGTTTCCTCTTTCTTCACTTGCTCTTTACAGAAATTGATTTAATATTCTAGGGAGGGTTGCCGAATCATAAATGTAAAAAACAAAACTTTATATAAAGAAGCTGTAGGCTCCCCCCACCAACTGTCTTTTACACCGAATGAAGTCTTCTTTCACGTTCAAACCTTAACGACCTTGTAGTTGCTTCAATTCTGCAGTTTATGATCTCATCTTTTCTAGCACACGCCTGTACATGAGAATCTCTGCTTCTTAATGGCAGCGTAGGGGGGTTATCGGAAGGCAAAGTGCTTTCGCACTCAGCACCTCCTGCCTCCTACAATCCATGCCGGAGCGAGAGCCAGGTACCAAGACAAACTGCCAGTGAAGCCCCTGGGGGGAATTTGCAAGGATAATTAACCTCAATCATCCTTGTTTTTTCTTCGCCAATGATCTCCCGCTGTCGTGGGAGCTGCCTCCATTAAGGCACCAGATCCAGAAGCCTACACAGTGCATTTCAGGTGCTTAAACCACAAATTCCCCAAGTAATCAGCCACGTCAGGTAGATTGTTGTAATCCCTACCAGTGTTTCTAAAACCTGGGTCTCCAGCAGTTTTTGGACTACAACACCCATCATACCTGACCACTGGTCCTGCTAGCTAGGGAAGATAGAAGGTGTAATCCAACAACAGCTGGAGACCCAAGTTTGAGAAACACTGTGTATACTATATTACACAACACAGCAGGAAAAAATGATGAAAACCAGCACAACTAGATTAGCATTTCTAACAACAACATGATTGCATGCCTATGCCTATATGGTGGTAGGCTATACAGTGGTACCTCCGGATATGAACCGGATCTGTTCTGGATCCCCATTCACATCCTGAAGCAAACGTAACCTGCGCCTGCGGGTTGCAATTTGTCGCTTCCGCGCCTGTGTGTGGTGTCATTTTGACCATTTGCGCATGCTTGAGTGGCAAAGCCTGGAAGTAACGTGTTCCATTACTTCCAGGTCTCCGCGGAGCGCAACCCGAAAGCGCTCAACCTGAAGCATATTTAACCCGAGGTATGACTGTAAGGTGAAACTGTGTTTCAAGAAAATTCTCCTTCGGGTTACTACAACTAGATTTCAAACTGGACTGAACCCTGGGACCACCCACTTCCAATCCTCGCCTATTACAGTTCAAGCACCACTTCCACGGTCAGAGGCAGAGTACCACTGAATACCAACTGCGGAGAATTGCAGGTGGGCAGAGTGCGCAGGCTTCCCACAGGCACCTGGCCTGATTAGCAGACCCTTCTGTTCTGCTCTAAAGGTACTTTTGTGCATGCATGTCTGAAACAAGCCAAGGAGTTTCATTTGGTGAACACAATCCAACTGATGCACAAGTTGCATTACTGAAAGCAGCAGCTATGGGCCTTGCTATTATCCTTGAGCACAAAATATAACAAGAAAGACTGGAGAAATGAAACCAGCAATTTAATAAAATAGTAGTGCAAAATATAAAAGATGTGAAAGCACATCTCTAGCTGGGTGTCCATTTTTCATGCATTTAGCAAGTGGAAAAGCTGTGGGTGACCACAGATAAAAGCAGACGTGGGTTGTGCTCCAAGCCCAGTCTTTAAAAAAAGGCATGAGTAGATGTTTAGCTTACATGCCAGCAATCTTCTGAGAACAAGTCCAAATGTTAAGATTGATTCTGCCCTCAGGAATGAGCAATGTCACTACAGCTGACTCAACTTCTCCTTGTACCTTGGCAGCCCAACATGATGTTTACTTTTTAAAAAGACAAATGAGAGCTGCTTCTCCTTGCATCTATCCATAACCAGAGAACAGAGTATTCAGTCACTGAGCGTTCTAAGGGTCCCCTGGGAGTGTGGAACTGATGCAGTTCTGCACCCTCCTTGCAGCACAGCGGGAACATCCCACCAGGGCTGTCCCTGTTCCTAAGGAGGACAGTGGCAGTTCCCATCATGCTTCTCACATTATCTCAGTCCTCCAGCATTGCCTCAGGAGTGTGTCAGGAGCTGTGCTACAGCAACCCCAATTCCCCAAGGAGAATACGGTAAGGATTCCCTAGAAACAGGAGTAACACTGGGTTTCCAGAATCTCAGGCAAAAGACTTTCCCAACTCCTGTTATCAATACTTTTACCTGGAGATGTACCTTGAACTTTTTACGTTTGTGGAAAGATAGCAGCTCAGTGATGGGCACCTGCTTTGTGTGAGGAAGGTCCCGAATTCAAACCTTAGCATTTCCAAGTAGAGCGGGAAATGTTCCCTGCCTGAAATCCTGACAAACTGCTGAGGATCAGTGTTGGCAATTCTGAGATAGATGAGCCAGTGGCCTGACTCCCCATAAAGCAGCTTTCTAGGTTCATATACTTCTCAGTTAAGTTGTGGCCTCTCCCTTGCTCCATCTGCTTTCTTCCAAAACCACCAACACTTATTATGCAGCCCACAAAACCACAAGGCAGTGTTCAGCAGACAGTATAACACAGCTTATGCACCACATAATGAAGGCTACCAGTCTAACACAAGCAAACCTACATTTTTTAACAAAAAACATGGGTTTTAGCAGACATCTGCCTTTGGATGCAGATGGTGTACCTGTAAAGTAGGCCTCACAAATGCAATTAAGCCTCCTGTTTTTTGTTTAATTGTATATAGTTATAATTGCTGTATGGGAACAAGCAATTATGTTCTGAGCTCTCCTGAAGCTCTAAAACGGAATGATCCACTTCATCAGGTACTACTTGCTAAGTGAACAATTTGAATGAACACCATTCTGCATTCCTTAGAACAGGGTTTCTGAAACTTGAGTCTGCTTTTGGACTACAATTCCCAGCTTCCCTGACCACTGGTCCTGCTAGCTGCAGATGATGGGAGTTGTAGTTCAACAACAGCTGGAAACCCAAGTTTAGGAAACCCTGCCTTAGAAGCATCAGCAGATATATTCCCAGCCTGCTCTTTTAAAGTTGGATGGGTAACATCTTATTAAAGACCTATTTCCCACACCTGAATAACCTTCTTGGTATTTATTACCAGATGCTACACTTACTTTGGATGGGATGATGATACCTGGAGAAGGAACAATCACTACTTAGGGAAAACTATAATAAGAGGAGGTTAACGGGGGAGGGTAATAATAAATTCCAGATTCCAAAAAAATGACAGGAGAAGCTAAGCAGCGGTATTTCATAGTCTTGTACTTTCACACACTAGCATAGCCAAAAATATTGGAATATCAACAAGCTGGCCACCTATCTGTCTGTGAGTAAAGCTTATCAAATACCCTTTGAAACTATAAGAGCTCTTGTGGTTTTCCACTATACCTTCCAGTGCAAGCATATTGGCTTTTCACCACAGGGATGTCAGTGAGAGAAATAAGCTCTTCTGCATCAAAAGAGAATCCTGACCAGCAGAAGTTTCAGTTTGTATTTTCATGCTGCATGGAACCACCATCTTTTTCTGACTGTGCTCATAATAACCCAGGTCAACATTGCCCACGAGTTAGGCTGCCAGCCAGGGCGTTAATTTGCTGTAAGGAGAAGGAGCCTTTGTGTGATCTGGCACTATACTTTGCAAAGGTTTTCGAGAGGGGCTGAACTGTAGATAACTTTGAAGTTATCTTGATTCTCTCAGCTGCTATTCAGATCAGTACTTTAAATATTTTACTTATTGCACCAATACCTGAGTAAGGTGTGTGGGGTGGGGCGGGGGGGAGGGCAGGGCAGGAGAATCCAGTCAAACCCCAACCCTGCCAAGGGTCTTTTAATTCTTTGCTTAAATACACACTCAAATTCCATAATCACAAATTATTCTGCAGCTAGAACATTCTGTGCAATTAGTTCAAGAAATGTATCTAACTGGCAACATGTGCAATAAGTACTGATGAGAGAGCATTGAATCACTTTGTGTGCACTGCTCTTTTCAACTGGAAAGTGAGTTTTAAGACCTGTAATAATATTTCACTTAATTGACAAGTAAGATCAAGTCAGAGGGACAAGAAAATATGAAAAGAAATGGAGATCAGGGCAAATAAAGAAAACACTATCATTTGTTTCACAGATCCTACACAACAACCCCACAACCAAGAGATTAAAACTTAATACATCTATTTTTACATCATCTACACGATACAGATAATTAATCTCTTATTATAAATGTGTGTGAGAGCCGTTGCCACTGAACAGCTTGCTGAGAACAGACACTGTGGTGTAGCAAAGCAGGACAAAATTAGCAAGCAGTTTTTAGACAGACTACGGTATGTTTCTAATACTGTATTTACAAATTTAATGACGTAGCTCCTGTAATGCCACACCAAGGCATTCCAAGCTGCTGCTTCAGATGTAGATTCAGCGGCAGCCTCACACTGCCAAGCATGCAACCCATAACTGGAAGCCCAGGAGCAGAGAGCAAGGAAATACATGCTGAAGGCTGCATTTGAACAGTCATTAGGTTACAAAGGAAGTGCACTCCCAAAGGAAGTGCCCTTCCAGAGGTAACCCCATCTACCCCTCTGTTTACAGGATACTCAAGTTCAAAAGAACTGACACAACCCTGCTTGCTAGTGCTACAGAGGAAACAGTTCTGCAAGCATAATCAGCCATAAACAGCTATACAAAGGTGAGGGTGAACTGCTTTCAATTTGCGCTGCATCAACTGACCCATCTACCAATCCAACTCAGACGTGAGTTAGGCATCCTCAGCTCCTCTGCTCTACAGCATTACTTTAACGGAGCACAGACAGTTCAATGCCTTATTATAGAACCATGTACTTCATTGAAGATAATGATACGTTCAAGTTTCAGGTTTCCTTGACACATTGGGGAGGAACGATTACTTGCAGGGGCTGTTTCTAATTTGTGTGGCTGGGCAGCACCAAGCAAGCCTGGAAGGGTATCTAGGGGAATTTTACCAATTTAAATGCATGATTTATACTATGCAACTCTCTCTGGTGTGCTAATTTACTGCATAAAGGAGTTTTAGGGTTAGGGTTCAAATTTTGTGTTGTTCGCCTCCAATCTGTAGTGGTAAAGCCCATAATTATTTTTCAGATCTATCAGCAGATGCAAGAGGCTATTTTCTGCCACAACCAAAGCCATCAACTTGAAATACAAGCTATTGACACATGATGATGATGATGATGATGATGTCTAAACCTTCAAATCCAAAGAGGTGTAATTTTAGTGTGTTTCATTTGGATTTTGGATTTTTTCCAGGAAAACATGACATCCCTTGGCTGTCTACCATCCAAGTAGTGACCAGGTCCAGGTCCATTTCACTTCAGGAGTGCTTATTTATGTATGTGCGCATGCCCACCACTTGATTTCTCATCACCTCTCAACTTCCAACCACGTGTGAACCCCTGGAAAGCAACAGCTTTCTAAGGAGAAATCAGGAGTTCCGTTTTTGAAGGCCACCTCAATATTCTCATAAACTGATGAGCATCTGTGTGTGAATCGTTTGTTGTTGTAGGCAGGAAACGTGAAACCTTTGGATTGGATCGGCCAAATCTATATTTTAGAAGCCTGGACTCCTGCCTGCTGCTTTTTAAGTTCAAGCCTTCCGGGGTCTTGTTTATGGATCTGTTCTTCCCCCTCCCTGGCGCTGTCATTTGTATATGGATGCTGTCAAGGAACAAGTTAAAAGTAGATGGGGAGCAGGATGATAGATTTAAAAAACAATTCATACTCATGTTGCTTAAAATAGAGTAAAATGAATCATAGCTAAACTTTTCTATCCACAGAATAGTCTGAGGACACCTGATGTATTTCCAGCTTCAGACTGATTCACTCCACACTCTTGTGCGTCTGAGGAGGGCTTTAAGGGCCACAGAAACATCATTTCTGGATCTCGGCTCCCAGGCTCCTTGCACCAGGTTCTCTGGCGTTCCTGACAACATACTACCCCTTCCCTCAAGACTTCCTTTCAAATCCTGGCAACCCATAAATTCTGAAGGCCCAACAAGCGACTATAAGTAACTGTTTCCAGATGCTTGTAACCCAACAAACCGTTTCGCAATTTTTCAGTTCAGCTGCTGGCCCAAAATGGACAGCAACACAGGTAGACTAATGAAACTGTGTATTTGTGAGTTGAGAATCAACTTCTCTAATGCTCTTCAAATGGATGTGTCTAAGAAATAGAAGTGGATGCTTTTATCCCGGTATGGCTCCCCTTTAGCACATACACAGCCCAGCAAGACAACAAGAACCCACCAACAGCATACAAATCAATATGGCTAACCTGACCCAACAATCCCCCCCCCAACAATCTCACTGTAACCAACTAAAGACAATGAACCATGTCCTGGGCCTCCTCCAATCTCTCTCATTACCAAGGAAATACAATAAATGACCAGAAAGAGAACCTACCAAGTGAAGCTAATGTAAAAATGCCACAGACACACCAATTATTACCCCCACCCCTCCCTCCTCTCTCCTTCTGCTCCAACTTTATTCTGTATACAACATTATCGTCTCACTTCCAATGTAAAAAGGACTCTACAACCTGGAAAGAAAAAAAATAGAGGCAAAGCATGTACTTTTGTAAACCAAGAAAATCTTTAATATAAATTATTTTTTAAAAAATAGATGTGTCTTTTTTCAAGTCTGCTATAGGGTGTTGGTTACTGAGGTAAATTATTTCATCCAGTCCTAGAGTGAGAGCTTGATTTGGAAGGCAGGTCTTGGCAAGCAAGACAACTGGGATCCCATGTGGGGAGAAAAATGTATTGGACTTCTTTTATTAATGTTGATGCCAACGAAGTTCCCCTGACCCCCACCCCTATTTTGTTACACCGCCCCACATCGAAGAGGTTATTATTTAGAGTGGTGGTTTTAAACGTGTGCTCTCGGAAACTCCAAGGCTCCTAAAAGGTTCCTCAGTGAAATCAGCAATAGCAGACAAGTTTGCCTTGGTTAGCGCGTTACCACAGGAGGGTACAGTCCACAAAGTCACTCACCATACTTGCCAACCCACCAGGGCATACTCTGGAGCCCCACATCCAACCCCAACGTTTTAACCACTATGCCTCATTTCTGTCATTTGGCAGATTTTGGAAACCCCCCCTCCCTGCACCAAAGAAAATAATGGGCTGGCAAGAGAAGGAGGTCCATGTTCAAATTTCCCCTAACCAACTTATTCTTCTTTATAAGCATCTGTGGGAGACCCAAATTAGAGCAAGACATCAGTAGGAGTACCTTTTCCTTTCTTGTCTCTAATCTGAACTCCCCTCTTCCAAATTTACAAATACACATTTGTAGGGAGAGGATTTTAGGGCAGGAAGGGGGCATTACTAAGCTCCCCCTGCCTCGGATCGGTTGCGCTGGTCCAATTTCACACACACACACACACACACACACACAATTTCAAATTAGAGTATCCCATTTTTCTCCTCTTTAAACTGCCAAGGTTTTCTGTAAATGTGGTTTGTGTCCCCCCCACAACCAACCAAAGGGGTTATAACACTTCTTTAAACACTAGTTTTCAGAGAGATCCAGTTCTCCACCAAGTATCAAATACAGAATCAGTTCTTACACTAGATTGACAAAGACCTAAACTACAGCAAAGACTAACTGTAGAAGACATGAAAATTAGTGTCTATGGAAAATTAGTCACACCTTTACTAGCAAGTCAAGTAAAAGGTAAAGGTAAAGGGACCCCTGACCATGAGGTCCAGTCGTGACCGACTCTGGGGTTGCGGCGCTCATCTCGCTTTATTGGCCAAGGGAGCCAGCGTACAGCTTCCGGGTCATGTGGCCAGAATGACTAAGCCGCTTCTGGCGAAGCAGAGCAGCGCACGGAAACGCCGTTTACCTTCCCCCCTATTTATCTACTTGCACTTTGACGTGCTTTCAAACTGCCAGGTTGGCAGGAGCGGGGACCGAGGAACGGGAGCTCACCCCGTTGCAGGGATTCAAACCGCCAACCTTCCAATCGGCAAACCCTAGGCAATCATATCTCAACGCCTTCTGTTTAGTTGTAACAAATTCTAGTTTGGAGTGTTGCCGAAGAACGAACTCTGGACTGATCAGAACTCTCTCTATTACTATTACTATTACTATTACTACTACTATTACTGGGTTGCTGTTTTGTTTTTATAGTTTCTCCCAATCTCATATGCATGTGTGTGTGTGTGTGTGTGTGTGTGTGTGTACGTACACACACACACACACACACACACACACACCGCTCAGGAAACATTAAAAATCCAAGCAGGAAGACACAGCATGCACGCAACTGAGCAGTTTGGTTGCCCTAGTAACTCCAATGTTTCATATGAAAGAAAACTTCATCCAGGTTTTAGGGGGGGGGAGAGACAGGAGAATTAGAATCCTAGCTAAATAAATTTGATAAAGAGCTTGCTTGCATCCAAACTGCAGCCATTAAATGAAGGAACAGCCAGGATTGTGGCCCCTGGCCCAATAAACAGTATTCCTCCAACTTTACTGCCTGTCCTTTGTGCAAGGAAATAAGACACATGACCATACGACCGGAGGGGGGGGGGACACTTCACCATTCATCTCAATTTATGTTATGCATTCCCCTCCCGTCCTCAAGAAACCCCTCCCAAAGCAAAGTAACATAAAGGTACATATTGTACCTGCCAGCCGCACACGAGGAGCAGCGTTGAGTCACGTAATGAATAGCAGCAGAGAGGCAGAAATGTTCACTGAAGCACTGGATTCCTTTCATGAACAGAACTTGGGCTGGAATTCCTGCTCTGCAGAAAAAAATGCATAGCTCAGGGCGTTTCTTCTTAATTTCCCATTATTATGCAGAGCACAGTGGGGTGCATTGGGAAGGTTAGATCTGGCAGAGGCTGCCTCAGGTGTTCTCTATCTGCTATTCTATGCCTCAAGGGCAGCCCATAGATTATTCACAACTTCCACAGGACTGCTCATAAAAGTTAACAGAGGAGAGAAATCATATAGCCGAAGAGTGCGCTTCAGAAACTAAGAGCAAACATGATCTCATACCCAAAGTTGTTAATGTTCCCATCAAAAGTTTTAAGTTGGTAATTAAAAACAAAAACATCCCACTCAAAAGGAAGAATTTGTTTGTGTGTTTTCTCCATGAATGAAGTTTGCAGTCCTTATAGGCTGGTGTAGTTTGAATAGATGAGTAGGCAAGTGACAATGGTAAGCCAGAGCTTGGGGGGGGGGGTAGCCAGACTTTTGTCCCAGGTGAAGCCTCAGGAGGGGCACCAATTAGGTTCCCAATCTGTGTGCATGCAAATGCGCATGAGGGATGCCAAACTGGGTCTTTGACCTGGGTCAAATAAAGCCTGATTTTCCCCCTGAGTGAGCCAGTGCATAAATCCCAACTCCCCAAAGTGGTCTTCCAGCAAGCTCTGTTTTCAAAGACACCACTTTCTCCTTTCCTCTTCTACCTTCAAGTTGACAGAGTTGGCTCAGGGCCCTCCAAGCTCCAACTCTAAAGTCTGTATCAACTCCCAGTCACTTTAGCTCACGCCAAGCTGGCTTTGTGGCAACTCTGCCACATGCTAATTTGACTTTTGGCAGTTCAGATACCAAATTAGGTGTGTGGCACAACTGGCTCATTGTAGGAGACTAATTGAAACTTTGGCTTTTGTTTCTGCTTGTAGCTGCCTCTTGTTGAAGTGGCCCTCTAGGTCAGTCCATGGTTTCATTTGAAGTCACACATGGAGCAAAATTTCCAGAGGGTTAGCAGGTTTAGTCTGTTGCAAAAAGAACAAAGAGTCTAGTGGCACCTTAAAGAATAACAAATGTGTTAGCGCAAAAGCCTTTGTGGATTGGAACCCACTTCATGAAGTTTTATGCGGAGCAAAAGGTATTCCTCTGGCTACACTGCTTGCAATTTTTTCATAACAATATGGAGATACACCTGTGACTCAGGACAGGAAATGACAATCTCCTCCATGTGGGAATAACTCTCTTGTGTCTTGAGATCAAACTCACACTCAGTGGAGAGAGAGAGGGAGGTCAAAATTACTTCCTACAGAAGGAATAGGAGGTCTTCCCAATAGAGAGGGATTATAGGATTTGTAGTCCCACAACGGCTGATGTGCCACAGGTTCGCTATCCCTGTCCGACAGCCTGAATGGAAAAAAGTCAAAGACAGAGCAGTGATTCACGCAGAGATTGTGAGTGTCCTCTAAGAGTGGATACCTTAGGCTCACCTCGTGGTATGTGAACAGATATCTCATGACAGTTTGGGCTTTCTGCCCTAGGAAGGAGGTCAGATAGATTTTAACTATGCAGCCTGCATGGGTAGCAAATCCCTCAAGACTTCTTCTTTGCCTGTTTTTAGCACAAAACTATAAGAAAATAGCTAAGCAGGCACCATTACAATAAGAGCTCTGTGCTAATCCACTGTGTTAACTATCAAGGCTTCAGAATCCTTCTGTTTCCAATCACATCCCCCACAACCTCTTTAACTCTTATGCAAAAGATGCTACACAGGCCAGTTTTCTGCTGGTACACATCTCACTCATCACTACAGCAGGAGAAAACATCCAAATCCATTAAGAAAAGTTGGAGCCTAGTTTTTCAAAGCTTGGTGATGAAAGCAGATCACCCACATACACTAAGCATGACCCTTGGAAGAACCTCCCTTTAATTTGAATTTTAGAAGTTAAGATGGGGTTGGAACTTTGCCTGAGTGCACGTTCCACCCTGGTCACACACACAGAACAAGCAATAATTCTTTCAAGCTATCGTTTGGCTTTGGAACACATTTTTAAAAGAAAAGCCTGGCTAGCTTTTCAGATACCTTTTAATTAAATAACTTTCTAAAGAAATGCATGAAGTAACTGACATTATAGTTTGAAGTCTTGTTTATTCTGTTATATTTTACTCTAAGAAAACCCATTCATCCTAAACAGAACGCAATAAGGCAGACATGTATGTACAAAATACTTTTTTTAAAAATGTGATCCCATTGAGATCCCAAGATGAAATTTTGCAGGTAGCTCTTAGAAATATTCAATAATCAGTAACATTTTGGAATTTTTAAATCATTTTTATCACTTTTTAAAATTTTCAATTTTGTAACTTACATTTTAAATTTAAAGTCAGTCCATCATGTGACATATCATATTAAAGTCCATGAAGTTATGAAGAGATTGGTGTTTTTAGCTTGGACGTATCTCAATTCTGGACTGAGCTTTTAAGGTTTTTGTGTAGTTCGGCAAGGCCAAAATTGTCAATTTTTTAACATTTCAAAAAGTCATAACTCACAAATGGGATGAGATAAAAAATTAAAATTCTAGATTTAAGCTTAGTTTTGATCATTCAACAAGTGTACAAAATATTAAGAAAATTGGACGACATGAGGTAAAAAAGTTGGCTCATTTGATATGGAATGACCCCTGTGGAGTGTGAACACAAACATAACAGTCAGATGGCAGAGACAGTCCACAGAAGGGCAGGCGTGGATGGGTCTATGCTCGGCAGTAGAGTAAGGAGGATACAGTGGTGCCTCGCAAGACGAAATTAATTCGTTCCGCAAGTTTTTTCTTCTTGCGAGTTTTTCGTCTTGCGGAGCACGGTTTCCCATAGGAATGCATTGAAAATCAATCAAGGCGTTCCTATGGAAACCACCTTCAGACCAGGTCCGGGGACAGTCTGTCCCCCGATCTCTTCTGAAGGCTGGGGGGGGGACAAGGGCTTTTCTTCCCACCCCCAGCCTTCAGAAGGCTGTTCTGAAGGCTGGCAGTGGGAAGAAAAGCCCTTCTCCCCACCTCCCGCCCCGCAAGCTCCGGGCACAGGAGGGCTTTGCTGCCGCCCACCAGCAATTTAAAAGCTTTAAAAGACTTCTCCGCTGTCCCGGGGCGATTTTAAAATGCTGGCGGGCGGCAGCGAAGCCTCCGCTGTCCCGGGGCGATTTTAAAATGCTGGCGGGCGGCAGCGAAGCCTCCGCTGTCCCGGGGCGATTTTAAAATGCTGGTGGGCGGCAGCGAAGCCTCCGCTGTCCCGGGGCGATTTTAAAATGCTGGCGGGCGGCAGCGAAGCCTCCGCTGTCCCGGGGCGATTTTAAAATGCTGGCGGGCGGCAGCGAAGGCTTCGCTGTCCCGGGGCGATTTTAAAATGCTGGTGGGCGGCAGTGAAGGTTTCGCTGCCGCCCGCCAGCATTTTAAGATCGCCCGGGACAGCGGAGAAGTCTCCGCTGTCCTGGGAAGGCAGGCGGGGGGGAGCAAAGACTTTTGCCCCCCGCCGGCCTTCAGAAGAGGTCCAGGACCTCTTCTGAAGGCCGGCGGGGGGCAAAAGTCTTTGCTCCCAACGGGCAGCATTTTAAAAGCGGTCCGGGATAGCGGGAAAGCGCAGCGCAATTCTCTGCTATCCCGGACTGCTTTTAAAATGCTGGCGGTGGGGAGCAAAGCCTTTCGGCCCCCGCCGGCCTTCCTGGACCTCTTCTGAAGGCCGGAGGGGGGCGAAAGGCTTTGCTCCCCACCGCCAGCATTTAAAAGAGGTCCCCGGAGATTTCCCTATGGGCTTTCTTCTTGCGAAGCAAGCCCATAGGGAAATTCGTCTTGCGGAACGACTCAAAAACGGAAAACTCTTTCGTCTTGCGAGTTTTTCGTTTTGCGAGGTGTTCGTCTTGCGAGGCACCACTGTATAGAAAAGGGGTCCCCAGCCCTGAGAACTGGGGCAGGGCTGACAGCTAGTAAGGTACTTACATCATGTTTTCTTTTCCATACAGAACAATTAAACAGATTTACATGATGAAACCGGTCAGGTATCAGCTTGCTCAGAAGCCTGGAGAGGGCAAGGCAAGGCAAAGCGGCAGCATCTTGCTGGCTCTGTGCCTGCAGTCAGGTTGCATGCAGCCCCGGGAATATTGCTTACTGGGAAAGAGAAAATCTGAGAAGCAACTCTCAGTGGGCAGCAGCAAACAGCCTCTTTCAAACATTTTCTGAGCAGGAGCCAGTGATATGGGTTTTCCAGAAAACTTTAAATCAGAAACATTTCCTCTGTCTTCAAACAGAGATTAGTCCTACATGCTTTATTTTAAACACATGTTTTATTTAAAAAAATTCAACAGTATACATTCCCCTTACATTGCTTAGATTTTAAGTAAAACATAAATGCACTAAGACTATTAATGCACTAATTTTTGTATTTCTGAATACCTGTTCTTCTAAATATACATGCGCTTCCTGGGTACAGTCACCCAGAAAAACTTAAGTATAGTGGTACCTTGAGTTAAGAACTTAATTCGTTCCAGAGGTCTGTTCTTAACCTGAAACTGTTCTTAACCTGAAACACCACTTTAGCTAATGGGGCCTCCCGCTGCTGCTGTGCCACCAGAGCACGATTTCTGTTCTCATCCTGAAGCAAAGTTCTTAACCCAAGGTAATATTTATGGCGGAGTCTGTAACCTGACGCGTATGTAACCTGAAGCATATGTAACCCGAGGTACCACTGTGCAACTTTGATTTTTAGATTTGACAGTTACCAAAACCATTCCAATTTCCCAGTTTGACTGGTACTGTGTCCTTTCATTAAGAGAATGCATTTTTCAAAATGGAAGACTTTTCATGGATGAATATAGCAAAGAGGGAATAGTTCAACCCAAGTGTATTGTACAAGTACATCATGTCAATGTCCTCTTGCAAACTATTTCAAATCTACACCAGAGGACCAGCAACAACTTGCAAAATAGTTCTGCAAGGCTTGTAAACAAACATTAAGCTTCCAAAAACAATTGGAATACAATGAACTAATATTCCTGCAGCTGCAGCACAGCTGGTCCACCAGACAGCTTTTAGATTTCACTGTCAGGTGCTACGATTAAAACAGGAATACAGACCTTCACAAAACTGAATGCTAAATACCACGATGCAGGTAGCCCTAACCTCCTTGCTCTTCATCTGTTTTTAATTGACCCATCAATGAACCACAACATGTGCCGGAAGCAGTGTTCCTTTTGGCAAAGTGAGATGAGAAAGCGGCACAGCAGTTCAGGGAACTGAAAGGGACTATCACTGTGCAACGGGGGCAAATTACTATGTTTGGGGGGCAGGGAGAGAGGACTCTTAAATCACAAATTTAAGATGTTGCTTATAACAATGCTATCTGTATTTTGCAAAACGGGAAAAACTCTGCTACTTCCTGGAATTTTGTAATCTCTTGAAATAACACAGATGTCAGCCGCTGAAAAAGCAGACAGATATAGGCTTCGAAAATAATTATTTGTGCAACTTGTGATCAAACTCTCAACACATCACTAATATGAAATAATCTTTTCATATTTCACCAACGGAATATTCTCATCAGCCAGGGACAGGGGGCATGTTTTACAAGATGACAACAACTTGTTCAAGGGCCCATTTGTGTATTCTGCACCCGGGCAATCCAGGCATTGCAGGGGTTGGACTAGATGACCAGGGTTCCCTTCCAACTCTGAAGTTTCTATGATTCTATAATGTAGAATTCTGCAACCTGTATAAATCACATATAGATATACATATCTATCTACACACACACACACACACACACACACACACACACACACATTTGCATAATCTATTCTCGGTTTGTTAGCCATACAACATTTGAACACCCGACTGTGGCTACAAACACAAAAAATGTTTACACACACTATTTTAAACACAGTACCAGTTAGCATCATACGTACTCGAGTGTTACAGCTCTATACTATTTGCCAAGATAGTTGGTTGTAGAAGTCTGCTTTTCTCCCAGACTTCACTGATGTGGTAAACCTGTGTCTGAACTTGCAGGATGGAATGCTCATGCGCACACACACAAGCACACATACATAAAATTATGTGCACACACAAAATTAGATAAAAGTAGCAATGGAGGCACCAAGTGTTCCAGCCTAGATTTACTCCTCACCATCTATTTTCTAAATCGAAGGAATTATTTTTGTATGCAATCCCAGACAGAAGCATTACAGCGGACACAGGTCCACCATTCCAATGAGAACGAGGCCTATGAGGAAACAGTTGCCTTGCAAGCAGCTTATTTGCAAAACACCACAACCACTTATTTGTCTCCTGGGTGGGCAAACTTTGTCTCTTAATGTAGAATTACGCCCTCTATTTATTCACCATGCAAGCTCTCCAAGACACCCTCAGGCACTGCTCTAGAAGGCTGCTTGAGTGCACATGCAGGATCAATTCCATGTTCATCTAGGAAGCGCACCTAGGTGACTTTGACCAGTCATGACGAGTCTGCTTGTTTTATTGCTCTTTGTCACATTTTGATCTTGCCCTTACTCCAAGGAGCTCAGAGTAGCATATGCAGTCAGCACTTGCTATCCCCATTTGATCACCACAAACCCCAAGCACCCCTTCCCAGCAAGAAGAGTGCTTCAACTGTTAACTGCATGAAATTATTCTAAAAAGAGTATTATTCTTCTGGTGCCTGCCAGAAAACCAGGGGTCTCAGAGCAGTCACTACACTTCCACTCCAGCGTGGCAAGATCAGCCTAGTTACAAAGGGATTCACCACACCTGTTTAACAACTCACCTCCTTATTCTGGCACTTTTGAACAAGCTTCTCTCTCAACTCCCTCCTCCCAATTACACAACATGTTTAAGTGTCCAAAACACTCCACATGAATTCCTTTGCTGTAAAATCTACAACAGCCCTGCAGAGTAGCAAAATGATATTCATATTGCAGACTGCTGACTTCATGGCAAAGGTGAGACTGAACTGGGTACTGTCTGATTTGCAACTCTACACTAGTTCAAATAAACAAACATATGAAGAATGTGCTGGAGCTATACTGGAAACAAACTCCAATGTCTGTCTGCCTAAAGGGACATTTTCCCCATTACCCAATTTTATTCTATACAAATCAGACATTTTGCTTTGGGTCTGGTAAACATTCATAGACCAGAATTAGCATTTGGTTGTCACTGCTGCATATATGCCACAATTTCATAAATATGCTTTTGGATTTGGGGGGCTGTTTTTTTAAAAAATAATCATATTTGTCTTAGCATGGAACATCAGCACATCTATTTTTATCTCTGTCCGCTTCCGATACCATAGTGGACTTTAGGTGTGTTTCCTTAATAAAAAAAAGTCATGTTCTTTAATCACCTTGTAACCAGCCTCTAGAGACTCGGGTGGCGCTGTGGGTTAAACCACAGAGCCTAGGACTTGCCGATCAGAAGGTCGGCGGTTTGAATCCCCGTGATGGGGTGAGCTCCCGTTGCTCGGTCCCTGCTCCTGCCAACCTAGCAGTTTGAAAGCACGTCAAAGTGCAAGTAGATAAATAGGCACCGCTCCGGCGGGAAGGTAAACAGCGTTTCCGTGTGCTGCTCTGGTTCGCCAGAAACGGCTTAGTCATGCTGGCCACATGACCCGGAAGCTGTACGCCGGCTCCCTCCGCCAATAAAGCGAGATCAGCGCCGCAACCCCAGAGTCGGCCACGACTGGACCTCATGGTCAGGGGTCCCTTTACCTTTAACCAGCCTCTAACATATTGACACACTAAGGCCATGTATACACTGCTGCTCACTCTGCATCCAGTGCCCTCCCATCCAGCTCAGTTGGTTAGAGCAGTGTTCCCCAACCTTAGGCCTCCAGCTGTTTTTGGATTACAACTCCCATCATCCCTTGCTAGCAAGACCAGTGGTCAAGGATGATGGGAATTGTAGTCCAAAAACAGCTGGAGGCCCAAGGTTGGGGAACACTGGGTTAGAGCATGGAGCTGATAATACCAAGGTTGCAGGTTCAATCCCCATATGGGACAGCTGCATATTCCCGCAGGGGGCTAGACTAGATGATCCTCAGGGTCCCTTCCAACTCTTCAATTCTAGGATTCCCACCACCAGTTTGGGAGGCAGCGTACAAACCATATCTATCCTCCATCCTGTTGTTTCCTATGAAATACTGTGCTTTGATGTCTTTTCCCACAAACCACCTTCTATCTGAAGTGAGAAAAATAAGGAGCTAGTTGCATTTTAATCCAGTGATGTGTGCAGAGTCTTAGCTAAAGAATATCCCAGGACCTCCTTCCTGGAAGAGGATGCAAGCAAGGAAATGAGAGAGTGAGCATGTGAGAGAGAAAGGCCACTCCGGGTGTGAGAAAACAGGCCTATCTCCAGATGTATGTATAACCAGCCTGCTTAAAAAGCAGAGAAGCAGTGATTCGTGTAATGTAATTTAATCAGTTAACTCATGCCTGCAGAGTCTCAGTGGGCGGAGGAGGCGGCAGCAGCAGCAGGAAAAAGAGAAACTATTCCAGAGCTCTGGGCCCCATGGGTGAAGCAATGGCCGGTCTGCAGAAAAGAGGCCTGAGCAGGCATGACTTTGCCCCTGTGTGCGTGTGTTTTAAGAGCAAAAACCTTCCTTCTCCTAACAAATATTATAAAGCGCCACCAAATGAGTAGGCAGCAGATCTTTTAATAAAATTGTTTTCACATACATTAAGTCTTCACAAAAAGTGTGGGAAGCAGCATCTGTCTTGCAAGAAGCATTTGTTCCAATTCCTGCACATGTCATATCAGGCATTAACTAAAAAACAAAGAGCACACTCTGTTCCTTCCAAAGTATTTAATCCTATGTAAACCCAAGTACATATATACTCCTAATCATTAATATTTTTAAAAGCAAATAGTTTTAAGTGATTGTGATTTCTTTAATTGGAAAAGACCTTATTGTAACTGCAAATGTTAGCTGCACACCATAGTTGTCACGCCTACATTTTTCTGCAGAGTGAAATTAGTTGCCCAGGAGCCACAGCTATAATTGTCAGATTAAAATAGCAACATCAATTAGATGTTCACATTTAAAATCTCAGAACTGCTAGTGATGCTCTAATTAGTTCTTTCTTCTTACATTAGTATCTTAATTAGAAAGCAATTTATATTTGCTTTGGTGTATGCTAGAATTCTGAAGACATCAAACCAGAGATCAGAAGTCAATAACGGCTGATACTGTGGTATACTGTTATCAGCTATTGGCAAATGACTCTTTTTACCCAAAAAGAATCAACTTCCCACCCCAGAAAGAGTTGTATAAATGTGTGCAAAGACTGCTGCAGACCACAGAGACCTCTGCCCGGCTATAAACACTCTCCCTTTACAGCAGTGATTTTAGACTACAACTCCCATCCTCCCTAGCTAGCAGGACCAGTGGATAAGGATGATGGGAACTGTAGTCCAACAGAAGCTGGAGACCCAAGTTTGGTATATACAACTTTGCAGGAATAACAGTGAGGTGGGGATTGCTGGGTTTTTGTATTTTCACTTTAGATCTTGTTTTGATTTATGTGGAAGTTGTTGAGCTTGGTGGCTTATTTTTTACTGTTTTATTTATGGTTTACAACAACTTCTGTATGTTGTAGTTATGTTTTTTCATGTTGTAAGCCACTTTGAGCATGGTCTGAACTGTGAAAAGGCAGCATACAAATAAAATTATGTATGTACCATATTTTTCCGTGTATAAGACTAGGTTTTAGGGTTTTTTCCTAAAAAATAATGTCAAAAATTAGGAGGCATCTTATACACCGGGCTATCTCCCCCCATTTTCTTAAACATGAGTCCCCCAAAATAGGGGGCGTCTTATACACAGGGGCATCTTAAAGACGGAAAAATACAGTACGTTTTCTCCTGCTCTGGAGGAGAGTATCTGAACCAATGGCTTCAGGTTGCAAGAAAGGTGTTTCTGACTAAGCATCAGGAAGAACTTTCCGACAGAAGAGCGGTTTGACAGTGGAACTGTCTCCCTCGGGAGCTTGTGAGGCAGAGGTTGGACGGCCATCTGTCATGGACGCTTCAGCCCACATTCTTGCATTGCAGGGGGCGGGACTAATGATCCTGGGGGATCCCTTTCTACGTATGCCTTATACAGAGTCAGATCATCTAGCTCAGAACTGTCTACCTTGACGGGCGGCCACTTTTCAGGGTTTCAAGCTGGGCTCTCTGCCAGCCCTGCCTGGAGATGCTGCTACCAGGGACTGTACACAGAGATAGCATATGGCAGGATCAGGCCTAAGAATACGCCAGGGTGAGCAGGCCTTACAGAAACAAATAAGGCTCACACCAGGCATTTACTCACATTAACATTGAATTGTGGGAACCATTGATTTGCAGGAGCAAATCCCCAAAGTCTGTCACCAGGCATAGCAGTGGAACTGACTCATGGTGGCTCTTAGAGTGTGAGCTGGAAAACCCCTGATTCGGGATTAGCCTCAGCTCACATGTTACCTTCGGGCAGATGTCTGGTACAAGGGTGGGAATTTGGCCATTGTCCATTTAAGTGTATGAACGGACCCGAAGTTCTGCTACTACACTGAAGTTAGAAGAAGAAGAAGAGGAGTTTGGATTTGATATCCCGCCTTTCACTCCCTTTAAGGAGTCTCAAAGCGGCTAACATTCTCCTTTCCCTTCCTCCCCACAACAAACACTCTGTGAGGTGAGTGGGGCTGAGAGACTTCAGAGAAGTGGGACTGGCCCAAGGTCACCCAGCAGCTGCAGGTGGAGGAGCGGAGACGGGAACCCGGTTCCCCAGATTATGAGACAACCGCTCTTAACCACTACACCACACATTACTACAAAGTCAAAAAGCTACTCCAGTCAAAAGATGGGGCAGGGGAAGAAAGGGAGAGAGAGAGAGAGAGAGAGAGAGAGAGAGAGAGAGAGAGAGAGTGTTGCTGCAGCAATAGAGCAACGTCATAAATTGCTCTCCAATTTAAACGATGCATTCCAAACACTGACAAGCTAAAGTAAGCAGAGGCGCAGAGACCCATTTACACGACATACCAAAGAGATAAAGAAAACTGAACTGACTTTCCAGAGATTAATATCATGTTTAATACTGTGGAATGAGCTTCCATGCACATCGGGGAAAATATGGGGAGGAGAGCAAGCGCACCCACAGAAAGGGGGAGATTTTTGGCTCCATGGGCCAGATCCTTATCAGGATCTGCCTTGACAGTGCTGCCAATCGCCTGACAGTTGCTGAAGGACCAGGACAGGATAGCCCTCCCTTTGCATCAGCCAACTGGGGGAGGGGAAAGATCCTGCTTAGTGCTGGGTACCTGCTGGTGGTTGCCAGGTGATCTGGAAGCTGTTTCTGTTTCTGCCCTTAACTGTGTAATGCCAAGTGCAGCATGGACATGGCTTTCCCCAAAGGGCCTTGCAGGCCAAATGGGAAGTGTGGCAAGCCAAGATTTGCCTATCAATCAGGGATTTCCTCACTCCTGACCTATAGCTTTCTTTCACTCCTGTCCACCTCTGCCCTCACCCTGTCTTGTACTTGACATCTTCTGAAGCCAAAAGAGCTGGCTCACAGCTTCTGAAATTTGGCCAGAGGTGAAGGACCACAGCTCAGTGTTAGAGCATGTAAAAAAGATCAAGTCCCAGGAAAGCCACGGCCAAAGGGGAAAATACTGGCCCTGATGGACAAATCTCTGGGCTCTACCCCTACATAGTATCTGTACTATAGGGTCTCCCTGCAGCCTGAAACAAGACCACTGCTTCCCTACCATGTAAAGAATGTCCTAAACAGCAGGAGATGTTTTAAAAAAACTGGCAAAGAGAACATGATGGGAGCACACTCATATTACAAACCTCCCTTTTAATTAAGACTCACCAGGGGCTCTGCTTTGAAGTTTACTCAGCCTAATTAGAAAAGGTCCACAACAAAGATTTATGCTGCAGTCTAGCAGCCTATTCACCAACATCTGTATGAGAAAAGCAGCCACCAACTTACTATTTCACTTGCTGATCCTCCCCCAGCAATATATTTAGCAAACAGACCTCCCTGCAACTTTGAACAGTACTTAGCCATGGGTAGGACTATGTGCAGATGAGAACAAGCAGGAGATGAGGTACTGGGTGCAGTTTCTAGTCCTCATGACTCCAGAGACAGACTTTAGAGAGCTGGGACACAAAGGCCTTGTGAATCTCTCAAATCAAAGCAGCAGCTGAACAAGAGTTACAGCTACCACACTCGAGAGACAATGGAGTGCGCCTCCAGGGGTGAAGTCAAAGTGCCGCATTAGCAGCACCATCAATAATATGAGAGTTAATATATGAGAAGTGCATTGGCCAAACTACCACTACTGCTGCTATTTATTCTCTTCCATCTGTTGTGTAGAATTATGCAGAAAATGGAACCTGGGCTATAGCAGCAAATAGACCAAGGTCTTTGAAACTCGGCCGAACAAAAACCACACTACAGCAACCCCACAATTTTATTACTTTCAGAAAACCACATGTTTACGGGATACGCTTGTCGTAACTTACTTAGAATGTACAAAGTCCTTGGTGGCACGCTGGCAGTCGACAGACCCCAGCAGATTTGTACTATGCACCAAGTACGACTGGGTGTTCTGTTGCCTTCAATGGGAGAACAATGCTCCAAATCAGAGGAGCAAGGCTCTTCTATGCTCTTCCCATGTTGAGCTGCGGTGACTAGCAACCCCCTCCAAGCAACCAGAGAGGGAAGCCTCAGCCACCAACAACAGGGATGGGGAATATGTGGTCCTTCGGCTGCTGTTGGCCATGCTGGCTGAGGCTGATGGGAAATGGAGTCCAGCAACATCTTGAGAGCCACAGATTCCCATCCCTGGCTTAGGTCTGCTCCTCTACACCTCCTCATTTATGGCATTGATATAACGCAAATGGCTGACATAGGAATATGTGAGAAAGCCAGTTAATAAAAATGACTGAGGCCTGGTTGGGACTTATATGTAAGACTGATTTGGAAATGTTCCTCAAGGACTGTGGTTGCCATAAGCCATGGGTAGGCAAACTAAGGCCCGGGGGCCGGATCCGGCCCAATCGTCTTCTAAATCCGGCCCCCGGACAGTCCGGGAATCAGTGTGTTTTTATATGAGTAGAATGTGTGCTTTTATTTAAAATGCACCTCTGGGTGATTTATGAGGCATAGGAATTCGTTCATATTTTTTTCCTTCAAAATCTAGTCCAGCCCCCTACAAAGTCTGAGGGACAGCGGACCAGCCGCCTGCTGAAAAAGTTTGCTGGCCCCTGCCATCAGCATTGTGAGGGCTCCTGCCAACATCTTAACTATAGGGAAAGAAAACACAACCCAGCCCTCAGCCACTTTTAAGGATTCACCTCTGCAGTTCAATTTAGATATCTCAACTGGTTTGGCACGATGTCTAAACTGACAAACCATGGTTTACCAACCAGAATCAACACACATTATTTGAAGTCAGTTTGCACACTGTTTGCACAGTGTGAGCAGCCAGAGAAATAAAAGGAATCAAGCTGCTACAAACCATAGTTTCTCTACATGTTTAGAAGGTCAAACCACTGCAGAGATTCTGAACTAGGGTTAGCACAAGCCACGGTTTTGTGTGGTGTCCAAATTGAGTTCTTTTTGTTTGCATCAGTCCAGTGTCGCATTTATTATATTTACACCTGTAACAAGCTTCATTCTTCAAAAACCTTCCATATAATTACAGAAGCATTAAAAGCAGACAGTAAGTTAGTAATACTAAAAATTGCGGATGACTGCTAGAAAGCCTCTGCTCCAGAGACAGACCCCTCCATGGCAAGTCTGTCCAAGACCACAAATAGCAGCTATTTTGTACAGCAAAATGCCACACGGTCCCCAACTCCTTCTATCCCTTAAAATAAATGCTTGGCCATGTATAGTATTCCCAAGCGACTCCTACTGTGGCACCAGTACTGCAGGGAGAAAGGAATTAAAGAAAAACCAGAGAGTTTAAAGGGTGCGGGGTGGAGAGATGAAGAGCTTTGCAGCGACTTTATATAACTGTACTGAACAACTGCTAGCCATTAAAAAAGAGATCTCTTCGCTACTCAAGTTGAAACCTGCAAAATGTAAATCAAGCCTTTGTGAGACTAACTAAAATAGAGTTCCCTCAGGGCTCCACAAATACCACAGTGAAGTCACTGAAGTGCTCAACAAGCTATTCCCAGACCTTGATTTAACAAAGTCTCCAAAGGATTTCCTGACAAATTGCAGAGTTAGAGACAGTTTTCAGCAATGAGCTTTCTTCCAGGTTATTTAATCTTAATTTCTTGGATATGTAAAAAAAGAAACCGCTCAAAGAGAGATTATAAATCTTGCCTGCTAAAACGCAAAAGCCAGTACAGTGGTAACTCGGGTTAAGTACTTAATTCGTTCCGGAGGTCCATTCTTAAGCTGAAACTGTTCTTAACCTGAAGCACCACTTTAGCTAATGGGGCCTCCTGCTGCCGCCGGAGCACGATTTCTGTTCTCATTCTGAAGCAAAGTTCTTAACCTGAAGCACTATTTCTGGGTTAACAGAGTCTGTAACCTGAAGCGTATGTAACCTGAAGCGTATGTAACCTGAGGTACCACTGTATTACATCTAACACGGCAATCCTATGCATGCCTACTCAGAAGCAGGTCCCAATTAGTATACCATCCCAGGTTATAACTGTACGGGATTGCAGCCAGGTGTCTCGTGTGACATTGAGTTACCCAACCTAATCTAATATGGAAGGCTACCCCACTCCTCATCACCCCTGAACATTAGTCAAGCTGGCTATGACCAAAATGAGTTGTAGTCCACAACATCTAGAGTAGGTATCTTCAGCCTTTTCAGGACCCACTTCTATCCCAAACATGCATTTGGGGACCCCTTTCTTAATCCTTTACCATGGACATGCATGGCAGTAGTGCTCCAATAGTGGGTCTCAATCTCCAGCCGAAGTCCAGTGATGTAGAGGCATCACATTGGCTAACC
Organism: Podarcis muralis; assembly: GCF_964188315.1. Classification (NCBI taxonomy): domain Eukaryota; kingdom Metazoa; phylum Chordata; class Lepidosauria; order Squamata; family Lacertidae; genus Podarcis; species Podarcis muralis. Next base: position 2,856,129 of record NC_135659.1, read on the forward strand.
CACTTTTCCGTATGTGTTACAGAGGTGTTCCTTCTCTGCATTTCCAACAAATGCAAAACATAGTTTTAAATGCATTGAGAAACCACAGCTTTATATGGAATGGCAAATTCCTAAACACCATATTTATGGACATGCATGAATCGACTGTGTGGCATGCCAGGTTTCAATGACAAATAAAATATTTTGGCTGACTAACATCCTATATCCTTTTAAATGTGTTTCTGGGAGGGATGGGGTTACTGGCTTGTTTTATTCTTGTTTTTATTATGTATTTTGTGTTTTCCTTTTGTATTTTTATGCTGTGAACCACCCTGAGATCGACAGAGGGAAGGCAGTATACCTATTTAATAAATTAAATAAATTTAATTAATAAAATTAAATAAAAATAAATAAGTGACTTAAGTGGCTAGTTCCACTTACGTTCCACTCAGGAACACTAGGAGTATTGTCTCTCTCTGCCCAGCAAGCCTATTTTTTCTTTATTATTTTATTTTGCAACACAAGAGCCCAAGAAGCCCATTTTCCCTCTTTCCTACTCCACACTTTGACATTTGGCAAATTGCATTTTGGGAAGGCAACTGAGCAAGCTTTATATGAGAGAATGCAGCCAGTAGCTGACCTGTTTCAGACCATCATAAAGCTAGGCAGATGAGCCTAGGAAAATATCTGGACTTTTCCTTGAAAGGTGCACTCTACCACTGTCTCCCGAGATGGATGGATGCCAGCAAAAAACAAGAAGGCACTGGTGGAGAGACCCTTGTGAGCTGCCACGTGATCCAAGGTGGATCACAACAGGAACACTACTACATATGGTAAAAGCTTCAGAAAGAGGTTCCCAAATGCATTCCCAAATGTTTGGGTCCTGCGTCTGAAAAGGTTGAAGATGTTGGCCTAAGGGAAAGGAGAAGAGGAAAGAACCTGAGAAAAGAACAAGCCAAGGGAAGACCCAAGAAACAAGGGTTAGAATAGAGAGTGGTCCAGAGAAATTGGGGAAGGGGAGAGAGGTAGGACAGGAGGGATGCAAAACAGAGAGAGAGAATGAAAGAAGGAGTGGAGGGGGGGGGACTGCAGAGGTGAGCAGAGCTGAAGTTCACAAACAGATTTGAAAGAACCAACCCAAATATTGGCTGTATGCCTGTGGTTTATTTTCAGTGCCAAAAAATAAAAATAAAAAAGAGTTCCCATGGATATTTTTTTAAAGAGTCACACTACAGACCAGATAGTAACTCAGAATCCAGAGTTAACAATAATTTTTAGCCCGTTTCCATATCTTACAATAAATTCATTTATTTGTAGAAGAAGAAAAATTGACATTTTACTTTACGTTCCTACCCCAACGTTTTTTGAAAGACACTTAAAAACAGGACGGCCATGAAAGGTTAACTTAAAACTGACAACTCCTCAAGCTGAACAACACAAGCAAAGAATTCAAGAATTAAAATTGCCAATTTTAAGTACTGAAGTTTCTCATGTAACATACACTTTACACAGGATGCTTAGCTTTTTATTTGGTAATGATTACCGAACAGCAGCTACAATGCTATTTGTAACCCCCTCCCAAACAATTCAAATGGGGGTGGGAAAATATTTGAATAGTCTACATATTTTATTTTAAGAGATACAGGTTAGAAAAGGGATCCAATAATATATAATAATGACACTCAGTATATACAAATCAGTTTTAAAAAGTTTTTTTAAAAAAAACTTAACATAATCTTTACAGCAACACATCAAAGTTAGTAATTATCCACAAACTGCATATGAGGAAAAAGGGGATGGAATAGCTTGAGGATACCTATCCAATTCCTGATCAAGACTATATCTGGACTGGAGGCTTCATGGTTCATAGCTCAATCTCTTCACCAGTACACTACAATAGGCCTTATGCATTCAGATTTCTTACCCTACTCAAAATAGGGCAGATCATTTCATTTCATTTCTATACCGCCTATACCTGAAGGTCTCAGGGCGGTTCACAAGGATCACATACGTAAAATCAAAATACAAACGACAACCCAACAGAACCCCCCTAAAAAGAGCCAGCATTTTTAAAAGGGTATAGGATGTAGATCAGGTCAGGCAAAGGCCTGGTTAAAAAGGAAAGTTCTGGCCTAGTGCCTGAAGGTGTGTAGTGAAGGCGCCAGGCGACCTTCCCTAGGGAGAGCATTCCACAGATGACAATACAACTACAGATCATTCAGATTTATATCTATCTATTTATAATTCTTCAAAGAGACCCAAGTCACTGCTTGGGCAGGATCCAGTTCTTTCTTCTGAGTAGCCACTCATAGCAACCTGACTGCCTATGGTAAGAAATATGTCCAAACAGGGAAGTTTTACTGAAGTTGGCCTTTTATAAGTTCTGCTGGTGAGTTAGCAAAAAAGCAAGCTAGCATCAGGTGACTTATTCACTGGGTTATTTTAATTCTTCCACAACAGTGTTAGCAACTCAGATATATAAACCTCCCTAAACCAAGATTACAGTCACAAAAATGGAATGTCTAGTTGCCATTTTGGGGTAAGACAGCTCCATAGTCAAATGATGGACTGACTGTGATTGATTATCAGTTAAACTTCTGACTAGTTCAGATGTCTACCTTGAGCTAGTTTAAGAACTTTGAGAACTTAAAGAAGAAAGGCCACTTTCTCCTGGGACAGTCCACATATATATTGGCCTATTCCTACCTGTTTTTCTGAATGGTGACACGGACCATTCATAGTGTAAGGATATTCATCACACCTGTGAGCAGAGCAGAGGGGTGGGGTAAGCGAAGACAAGCGACAATTTTTTTTTTTATTTTTTTTTATAATATATTTATTAAGATTTTCACATAAAACATACATCAGAAATAACACAGTTCATCATTGTCAATTTAACATCTCTCAGTTGTTGCGTAGGACTCCCCCACACCTCCCGCATACACTTGCATCATTATTAAATTAGTTTCAAACAAATTATCATTTTGCTCATAGTCTTAGTTTTGATTAGCATATAATTCATCCTTAAGTCTAATTTAGTGATAGACAATTGTTTTCTACTCTGGCATCCGATTCAACACTCAGCCAAATTACAATATTTTTGTAAATAAATCTTAAATTTCTTCCAGTCTTCTTCCATCCTTTCTTCTCCCTGGTCTCGGATTCTGCCGGTCATCTCAGCTAGCTGCATATAGTCCATCAGCTGCATCTGCCATTCTTCCACAGTGGGTAGCTTCTGAGTTTTCCAGTTCTTGGCGATCAATATTCTTGCTGCTGTTGTTGCATACATAAAGAATGTTCTGTCCTTTTTTAACACACTCTGGTCGACGATACCCAAGAGAAAGGCCTCTGGTTTCTTAGTAAAGGTGTATTTAAACACCCTTTTTAATTCATTATATATTGTCTCCCAAAAGGCCTTCACTCTAGGGCAGGTCCACCAGAGGTGAAAAAATGTTCCTTCATTTTCCTTACATTTCCAACATTTACTATCAGACGAATGGTATATTTTAGCTAATTTAACAGGGGTCATGTACCATCTATACATCATTTTCATCACATTTTCCTTCAACGCATTACATGCAGTGAAGTTCAGCCCAGAGGTCCACAACCTTTCCCAATCTTCAAACATAATATTGTGCCCGATGTCCTGAGCCCATTTTATCATTGTTGATTTTACCATTTCGTCTTGTGTGTTCCATTTCAGCAGCAAGTTATATATTTTTGAAAGTACTTTAGTCTTAGGTTCTAGCAGTTCAGTTTCTAACTTTGACTTCTCCACTTGGAATCCTAACTTTTTGTCATTTTTAAACACTTCTTTAATCTGAGCATAGTGTAACCAGTCTCTCACTTTATCTCTCATCTTTTCTAAACTCTGCAATTTCCAGTTGTCCCCATCCTTTTCTATTATCTCCCAATATTTTGGCCAATTGGCCTCCATATTGACTCTTTTTCGACAATTAACTCTAGCATTGTTCACTGCTCCGGCTAAGGCTGCACAGAAAAAGCATTTTGGTTCCAGAAATTCATTCTGATTGCGCATATAAAATATAACTGACAGAGTTCTACAGGATGGGGCATTAGTGTGTGAAAACAGTCCAGATCCGATGATCCCCAAACATGCACCTCCAGGTGGTGGAGGCAGTCAGTGCAAAATGCAGCTGGCACCTGGCTACTTGTGACACTGCTTTCCTTATGAAACAGCTGTGCTCCTGCGGCTGTGCTGTATTAATGCAATTACTCCTGGCAGAATCAGTCTACTCCCCCATCTAGCACCCTAAAGAAAACCAGGCTCTCCCTTCCTTCAGCTGCATGGCTCACACCTGGGTCACCTCTCATCTTTGACTCCGGTTCAGACCATGAAGGAAATAACAGCACAGCCTTCTCCAGCTCCTCGCCTGTGAAACCAGCCTCCCCCCTCACCTTGCCTAGACTGGGTCTTCTCTGCAGCCGATGCCTGGAAGGTTGCTTTCTTCAGGTGGTGCACATGGGATGATGATTTGGACTCAGACCCACTACTTGCGTCTGGCCCTGACTCGTCTTTAACATATCCTGCCACTGTCTGGCAATCTTATGTGAATCTGTAGATTTTGGCTATAGACTTTCACCCACTTGCTGGAGTAAAAGCAGCTGCAGTTTTGCCTGCTGAGCGGCTGGCCAGAGGCACACCAGTCTTTCTGGAACATGCTGCCACTGCCAAATCCAGGCGTCCACCCAGGCCTGGCCCCCTTCCCTCCGCCTTGATTCTTCAGCACAATTAAGCAAAATAACAAGTCCATTCAGAGACATCGGCTACAGAGGTGTGACACCCTTTATTTGGGGTCCAGGGAAGTCCAGCAATGGGGTATGAGTTCAAGAGGTTTGAGAAACAACTTAAACATCACATATTTTACACTTTTTTATTATTCAGGTGGCTCATAGCAACACTGTTGTCAAAGAACTTGCCCCAGAGAGTTTTCACACACAAAGATGAAACATAACATTAAGTCTCACTTCCAAAGGTTGTGCCATCAGTGAATATTGTTAATGTGGAAGCTAAGTTTGGCAACCCATGTACTTTTAAAGAAAAGCTGAACTAAGCTTCACACATGAAAACACCCCTTCACTGTAACCTGACCCAGTGAAAAAAGACTTATTTTTCCTTTCTCTTGTTAACCAGAGAACTAACAGGCCACCCATTCTATTTTGTAGTAAATTCACACAAGAGACACTCTATGTGTTGTGCTGTGAAAATGCTGTAAGACCACCAGCACCTACAGATCTCCAGTTTTGTGTCGGTTTCCAAAGCGCCTTTTCTGTCATGGTGAGTGTGAACCCAGACGCCCAAGGAAGGCTGTGTGTTCAACTGGGTTCTTGTCTGCTTCGAATACAAGAACCCCACCGTGAACCGCTTCCTCCTGAGTCCTCAAAACAAAGAGGAGTCAACCAAACTGAAACAAAGCGGGTCAACAGCAGTCATGTGACAGATTTAGCCTTGTGAGCACTGGGGTGAAATATGCAGCCTGAGCTATCTGAAATTTCTTCAGTTCTAACCTGGCACAATAATCACACTAGCAAAAAGCGGTTTCCAGGCAACACTAAGTCCATTCAGGACAGATCTGCCTCCACTGCTCATTTGTTACCATGCAAAAGATTGATTTGTCAACCTATCAAGTAGTTACTATCAATTCCCTTAAGATCCCTTCACAAAATATTTAGGGTATTTTTTTATCCTCCCTTTCTATTAAAGAAGTAAACCCACAAGGCCTTGAAAAAAACGAATGAAGTCCAACATAACATTGTCTTAAGTTACACTTTGAACACCTGGATACAGATTTGTTAACATTCCATAAGAATTAGCACAAAAAAACACTATGTTCCATAAATATAGCTTGTTTAGCATACAAGGCAACAACATAGATCCCACATATCTGAATGTTTCAGAGATAAACAGTACTGTATTCTAAAAAGCAAAAGTGAGTTTTAATTACTTATGAATACGTACGGTAATTTGTTTTCCCAACAATGGAACCCAAGGCAAAAAGGATAAGTCTTCTAAAAATCATTACATAAAATGTATTTGCATAACCGTACAACAATAAACACAGCCTGACACACTCCAAATCCAACAGATGAATTTGAGAACAAAGGTGTTTTAATACCAGCAGAAGCGAAACATTGCCTGATGAGAAGGGATTCCAAAAGGTGAACAGAGTAACAGAAGAGGCCTGCTCTGCATCCTTCCACTCTAATTGCAGTAAATGACAGAATACAGACAAATATCTCTCCTGCTTGTTTTAAAGAGTGAGGAGACACATATGGGAGAAGGCACCCCAAAAAAGTATTCAAGACCTTGGCTACTCAGAAATTTAAAATGCAAGAATCAGTCACCTACGGGACACAAAGCTAAAATGCAACACTACAATTGTGCCAGGACTGGACCGATATCGTCTTGCTTTTAGCACCAGGAAAAGCTCTCATTTCAAGTAAATCAGGTTCAAAAAGCAACTATTCCCTATAAGTAACACACTTTATCTATGTAAAGCTGTTTTTTGGGGTTACATCCTCAGAAAGCAAAATGCATAACCGAGAGAAGAAAAGATGCAATGCAACCATATTAGAAAAGTATACAAATGACTATATAGAGCATGCCTCTCTGAAATTCACAGGTATGCACAGTTAAAGCCAACAGTGAAGAGTTTTCAAGGCCTCCTGAACGGTGGGATAATGAACGAATAAGGTTTAAGTCACTTGGATGGAAGTTACACAGCTACCAAATCTTGCACGTACAGTGGTACCTCGGGTTAAGAACTTAATTCGTTCTGGAGGTCTGTTCTTAACCTGAAACTGTTCTTAACCTGAAGCAGCACTTTAGCTAATGGGGCCTCCTGCTGCCACTGTTCCACCGCTGCAGGATTTCTGTTCTCACCCTGAAGCAAAGTTCTTAACCCGAGGTAATATTTCTGGGTTAGCGGAGTCTGTAACCTGAAGCGCATGTACCACTGTACAAGAACTTAACCAATCTTGAGGGCAAGCTCTCCTGAAAGACCCCTCAAGCAGTTTGTAGAGTAGAAGTACAATTTTAATACCTTTTGGCCCTCCAGATGTTGCTGAACTACTATTCCCATCAGCCACAGCAAGCATGGCCAATGGTCAGAAATGATGGGCACAGAAGCTCTGCAACATATCCTACCAAAAGCTACCCACAGCTGAGCAAAGGTGGACAAAAAGCACTCCTGGCTCCTGCTGCAACCTGCCCCTCTCCCAAAGCACCACCAGGTTACACAACAGGTTCTTCAAGGGAAGTACAATCCCTTCAAAGACCACTATCCAAATCAGTCAACTTCTTAACTAAAAAAAGCCCTCCATCTTTCTGGATTGAGTTTCGGCCTGCTCTCTCGCATCTACCAGAACACGACCGCCAGACACCTGCTTAAGAGTTCTACTGCCTTCTTGGAGAACGGCTTGTCAACTACATATTGGTGACACTGGAGCCCAAATCCCCCAAATGATTTCTTACAGTAGCTCACTTGAAGTAAAGGACTCCTGCGCGCATTTTAAGGCCACTCTCCATCTTTAGAAGTATATCATACATGTACAAAAGAGAGGGCCTTTTCTGCAATGGCACAATGACTGTGAAATGCTCTCCTGAAGGAGGTATACCTGCCACAAACACAGTCTTCATTCTGGTATCAGGTTTTTGTTTCCCAAGGCATTTTGGTTTAACTGTCTAAACATTTTTATTCCTCCTACTTTTACTTTACTGTTGGTTTGTCTTCTAATGTTTTTGTAATGGTAACTGTCTATATAACAGTGATACCAGCATCTGGATGAAGGATGCCTTACACCTTTTTAAAATTAAGTATGTTGACAGAAGCTGAAGCTCTGGAAGACACACAGCTTATGGGTTATACTGAAGCTTCTAAGGGCAGGCATTGTGATTTATGCAAACGTATTGTATGGTAACAAAACCACATCCAAACAAAACCAGAATTCTACAGTCTTTTCTAAGTTTTACTTAATTCAATCAGTAGCCAGTTCTACATTGTTTTCCAGGAAATCTCCCAGTTCTCCACCTCTAGATAGGAGTGTAGCTTTTGCAAGAACAAGCATTATCTCTCTTCAGCAGATAACGAGGCTCTTGTCTATTTGATGCATCTTCCCTGTCCTGTAAGCCTTTTATAGCAAGCAGAAGTAGAAATTTCAGGTTTGGGTCAGACACAGGCCAGTCTAGTCAAACTATCACAGAAAACTTTACTTTCAGAATAGTGTGGGTGTGTAGCAATAGATGTATGCGCCTTCAAAGTGTAAGTTTGTGAGAATCATAAAGTCCTTTTAAAAAACAAATGACCAAACAGGGTGCATAGAAAGAAACAGCATATTAAATCCACATTTTAACACAAGTTAGTGCCTCTCTCCCACAAACACCAAGCAGCTCCACACCTGAGAAACACCTCCGTCCATTTACACACAGAAAGCCCTTGCCTTCTTATGCAACTCAAGCAAATGACTGACCATTCACAGAACTTTAAACACAACACCGCTATCAAAAGCAGCTGGTGGGTTTTTGTCGTAGTTGCTGGGTTGTTGTCTTTTAGACAATGGCAAAGTGGCAACACTGGCAAGCTACCACAATTATAAATTCAGTTCAAACAGCTGAATGACTGACAAGTGGAAAGTTATTTCTGCATGTTCCTTCCAGCAGTGGATAGTGATAATTCTTGTTCAAAGCAAATACCCCATGTACTGACAGAGCTCTTAGTGTAACCACAGCGTTTCCCCTAGCATCCTCTTATGCTTCAAATTCTATACATAAACATCAACCAGCAAAGAGTTAGTGAAATGAGAGGCACCGCCGTGTTTTATGTATCCCATTTTCCCTTTCAAACAAGCCAGGCTCCTCCGCTGTGACACATCTCCCAGCTTCAGCATTTTTCTGTTTTACAATCACAGCAGACGCTCACACATTCTTTTCCCAAACCTGAAGCATTTGCTCCAAATGCCTAGACAAAAAAAGTATATATCTACAAAGGAAATGCTGAATAAGCACATCATTCATTCATTCCTGCACTAATAGTCATTTACTGTGTTATACAAAAAAAAAACAACCCTCCAAATTTACACTTACTGCATCACAGGTGTGCAAACATTCAATTGTTTGCAGCCAGAAAGTGTCAAAAGCTTTCCCCACAAATTACTTTGTCATTACAGATACCAGCTCATTTTTTCTTTTAAGTTTGCATTCAGGCTTCAAAATCCCAGCTCCACCACACACATTGTTCAAAGCAAACCAAAGAAAAGCCAAATCCAGTGAGGAATAACCTGCTAAAATGTTGCCGAAATCAGCCTCCTACAATTTATTACCACTTGGAGACAGCCCATTTCCTTTTTGCATTGCGTGTGATGAGATTTAACTGTGAAACTGCTTTGTGACCTATTTAAATTATGTTTGACCACCACAAAGCAACAATTTAACCCTGAGACAGAACACTCCTTTGAAGTGTTTATTCAAAGTCCCCAGATATATGGAAGGCAACATGGAACTCTATACTGTGCACATTCCTCACTCCCCCTTTTCCACTTTGGGAAGCCGTTGTTTTAATTTTCCTACATTCATTATGCACTAGCCTGTCAAGTGGACCAAGTCAGTCAATATTTAACCTGAAAAACCCTAAGCCTAGCAGCCAGACCAGGGCTTCGTCTTCCAGGGAAGAGGAATGGTGAAGGTGAAGATGATCCTTGCTGGCACCGACACAAGTCAGTGAGAAGACTGGGTGGGATTAAGCAGAGGGATAAGGAAATACCTTAAGAATAATAATTTTTATTATTATTTATATCCCGCCCATCTGGCTGGGTTTCCCCAGCCACTCTGGGTGGCTTAGTATATATAAAAACATAATAAAACTTCAAACATTAAAAAACAAAATATCTTATACAGACTATAAATCAATAATAATAATAATAATAATAATAATAATAATAATTAAAAACAGTTTACAGTTATGGCCAAATTAAAATAACCACCAACCCCAACGCAACAAAAACAAAACAGAGGAACCAAAATTAAAACCGTTTAAAACATTTTGAAACATTTTAGCCAGTTGCCCCAACTCAAGAGTTGTTCCAGCAATGTCCCTCTGGCCTCCCAGGAGCCTGGAAAAAATTCATTCCACATTTATAAAGGGCTGGGACAGGAAGGATAAGGAGAGGAAAGGGTAGTCCTTGTATGGAAAAAGGAAAATGCTCAGCTCCACTAGTACAGGAAGCAGCAGCAAGAGGAAATTATTACATTATAGAAAACAACCTGAAAAGTGATGAAATCTGCTCTAAGAATAAAGCACCGAGGCCAGACATGCAAGAAATTGCTAATGGATGATCATAAAAGGAAGCAGGTAATGAAGTTTCTTGTCTAGTCAAGGAAATCTACGATGCCAGTTCAGGCACAAAGTTCCAATTAGCCATAAATGCAAGCAGGTGGCAAAAGAACCTTGCCTGCAGGTGTTCCCTTAAGCAGAAAAGGATAAAAGGCAGGTGATGCGAACTTTAAAGACTCCTGTCCCCGCCATCACCCTGTCTGTAAGCAGAGAAGGTTCTGCAAGATTCAGGGAACAGACTGGCATTAAGTTGGCTTAGGCTGCACCCCTCAAACTTCAAATGAGTCAGGAACGCTGTTGTGCTGGACCACACTTCCACCCAGCGCAGGGAACATAACTTATGAGAAAACAAGCATGGAAGTGGGCTGAAAATGTTGCAAAAGTCGCACTCTCATTTGACACCGCCTCTCTGCTCTCACCATACTGAATATTAAGCTCATAGCAGTTCGTGGAACGTGCCCCCCCCCGTTGTACTGGTGCTCTTGAAAAGCTTTGAAACACATTAAATGTGCATGAGGATGCAACTCATGCAAGCTCCTGTGTTCTTAGATATGCCATGGGGGGTGGGGGACACCAAGCCACTGTAGGATACAAGAAGAATGTCCCTTTGGAATGATTATGTGACAAAAGGGAGTGACAGGCTAGGCTGCAGCTGTGTCACCACAGCTGCAAAGACAAGATTCCCACATGCCCTTTATCGAATCCAGTGTTTCTCAAACTTGGGTCTGCAGCTGTTGTTGGACTACAACTACCATCATCCCTAGCTAGCAATACCAGTGACCATGGATGATGGGAGTTGTAGTCCAACCCAAGAAACAATGGTAATCCAATGCTAGGAGTAATAATTGGAGACTAGTAGTGGGTAGACCAGGTGCTCAAGATTTGGAAGGCAAGACGCAGCTCAGTCATGGACCCACCAACAAACTTCATTGCCATCTCTCACACTCAACTCTGCTCCTCATTTGCAAAAACAGAGGAGAATGCAACTCGCCTCTTATTGGTGTGAAGATGAATGTAAAGAAAGCACAGTGTTGATATCTGCCTTGAGCCTTAGGTACACAACGCATGATGTGCCTTATCCGATAGAGGAGAGAGGCCAGCTGCTGATATTGGGCAATCGTTCCATTACTGCCCAGGCCTGGCAATGACTAATGCTACCATTTACACCAATAATCTCTTCCAATGGACAAAACGAGTTAAGACATGCCCAGATGCCTCTCTTAACCAGGGGAGAGAGGCTGCTGTTTCAGTGCTTCCTTAAAAATAGTATTTTTTATTATTTATTCCCCGCCCATCTGGCTGGGTCTCCCCAGCCACTCTGGGCAGCTAACAGCATATACAAAACTTAGTAGAATATCGAACATTTCTACAGTATGGTGACACTTTGGGCTGTACCGGCTGCTGTACACCTGCAGCGGGAGGTTTTTAAAAAAACAATGGAGAACAATACCCAACCAGCAGTCTATACAATTAACTCAAGTTCAATAAATAAATAAAACAAAACTTGGGGAGCTTGGGGAATGGGAGAGAGAATGTCACTACAACAAATTAAAATCATAGCAAGTTGCTGCAGCATGGACACCCCCTTAGCTCCAACAGATTCAGTTTAAAGAGTACACCAAATAAAACAATGTCTGCACAGGACTTTAGACAGTACAACTGCAGCACGTCCCTTATGTATTAGAAATCCAGCAGTTTGACTTGCGGGGAGGGAGGCGATGGAGCCAAGTTATTAAGCAAGGCAAGGAGCGCAACGTGTCTGGCTACACGAAATAATGTCAGCGATGAAAGTTCAGAAGCAAGTAACACCTAACAGACTTCCCCTCTGGTCAGGAGGGAGGATTCACACAAGGGCCAAATGTGGTAAAGGCACTCTGCACATGTTCTTGACTATGAGTGTGCATGTTCCTTCACTTGAACCCCAGCATGGCAAACATGCCCTCCTGAGCCCTGCCCCAGGCCTCAGGAATCCTCTCCTCTCCCCAATGGGAGAGGCAGAGCAAAAGGAGGCGTTTCCCCCCTCTCTGTGCAAACTACAGGGGTCACCCAAGTCTTTGTCGAGGCCTCGCCCGGAAACTTATTTTCACGCTATACAATGTGCTGAGAGCATCCACAAAGCAACTTCTCCCTCTGTGCTGAATAATCGCTCTGGGAATCTGGACTTGGCGAGCAACACTCCCAAGCACTGCCAAAGATGTGAGATGGTAGTCCTTATCAATGACCACACCTGAGTGTGTTTAAACAAATCTGCAGGAGGCAGAACTATCAACCGCAATCAGCCTTAATAAGGAAACAGAATCTCCTATCTTGGAGACAGTACTTCTAAACCAGTTTCCCAAACTTGGGTCTCCAGCTGCTTTTGGACTACAATTCCCTTCATCCCTAACCACAGTCTTGCTAGCTCGGGATGATGGGAGTTGTAGTCCCAAAACAGCTGAAGACTCCAGTTTGGAACGAAGTGCTCTAAGGCATAACCCGCAGGCTGCAGCCATCGCCTGCCCACTCGGGCAGCAACCTTCGAAAAGCATGAAGTTAATCACTGCTGCTGCTGCTGCTACAATGGAGGGAGCTCGCCCCGCAGGCAGGCAGGCGCTGGAAACTTCCCCTGAGGAGCAGCAGCAGCGCGCGGGCCCCGAGGACCTTGCAGCCTAGAGGCGCCGCGAGGCCAGCCAGCCGCTCACTCACCGAGGTGCAGCGTGAGGTTGACGGTGCTGGGGTACTGGACGCCGGCCAGCATGGTGCGGCTCTGCCACCAGGTGGTGTCGGCCTGGTTGTTGTAGTCGGTGAGGAAGGCGGCGCCGTGGCTCAGGTGAGGCTGCTGCGCGTCGCACAGGTGGCAGGACTTGGTGACCCCGGTGACGCCCGTCTGCACGCAGTACTCCTCGGCCGGGCTGCCGCACGTGTCGGTGGCCGCCACCGTGGCGTTGAAGGCGGCGTTGACGAACTCGGGCATGCAGCGCTGCGCCCGCCCGCTCGCCTCGTCCGCGCACTCGTCCATGGCGCCGCCGCACAGACCCGCCAGCAGCCCCAGTCCCAGCAGCCCCAGCAGCGCCCGCCCCGGACCCCCGCGCTCCATCCCGCTCGCCCCGCAACGCAAAACCCACGGCCCTCCCGCGCGCCCTCGTCGCCTCGCAGCAGCCGCGCACCGAAAGCGGACGGCCCGGCCGGGAGCGAGAAGAGGAGGAGGAGGAGGAGGAGGAGCCCCGGGAGGCGCAGGCAGCGACTTCCCCCGCAACGCGCGCCCCGCGCCCGCCCTCCTCGCGCTGCACGCCGGGACGGGGAGGGGGCTGCGCGGGGTCCCGCTTCTGCCTCCTCCGGCCGCGGCTTGGAATGGAGGAGGAGGAGGAGGCTGCAAATCCTCAACTTCCTGCAGGATTGGAAAGCGCAACAAAACCCGCCCCACAAACTCTTCGCAGTTCACCCCACACTTTCCCAGAGCGGATTTTCCACCCGCTTCTTTCCCTCCTCCTCCGCGCCCCGGTTTTTGCTGGGAACTAAGCTGGCCGCCGCCGCCGCCTTGCAAGGGCCTTTCTCCCGGGCTGGGCAGCCGAGTCCGCTCTCTTGGCGAAAGAAGGCAGCCTGCCGTGAGAATTTCTGCCTTTCGGCTTAGAAGGGGCGCGGCGAGGCATTGAAAGCCATTCAGTTCATCTTTCCTTCTCGCAACAAACCCGAGCAAGGGCTCCGGGCTGCCCAAGGGGAGAGTCGAATCGGGGTTAGGTTAGTTTCTCAGAAGAAAAGGGGCTGCTTGATTGTTGCTTCGGGAAAGCTCTGCTCTTCCTCAGGTCTCTGGGCATATGTAGAGTGCCTTTTTCTCCTGACCATGTAATTTATGAACATGTAGGTGCATAAAGTTATGTCTGGTGTTGAGAAAGTAGACAGGGAGACAGGTCTGGAGACCAAGGCTTATGCCTGGAAAAGAGGAGACTGAGAGGAGATGGATAGCCCTCCTCAAATACCTTAAGGGCTGTCACATGGAAGATGGAGCAAGCTTGTTTTCTTCTGCTCCAGAGGGTAGGACCCAAACCAATGGCTTGAAGTTACAAGAAAGGAGATTCCAACTAAAAATTGGGAATAATTTTCTGATGGTATTTGACAGTGGAACAGGCTCCCACGAGAGGCGGGTGGTGGACGCTCCTTCCTTGGAGGCTTTAAGCAGAGGTTGAGATTCCTGCATTGCAGGGGGTTGGACTAGATGACCCCTTGGGGTCCCTTCCCCCTCTATGATTCTACTGGAACCTGAGGTCACCCCATGAAACCGGAAGGTGGGAGGCTCAGGACAAAATGAAGTTCTTCACACAGGGCAGAGTTAAACCATGGAATTTGCTGCCATAAGATGCAATTGTAGCCACCAGTGTGGATTAGGCTATGAATAAACCACCAGGCATAAGGGTTACATACTACTTCCAGTATCAGAGGCACTGTGTGCTTGGATACCAGTCGCTGGGGATTACAAGTGGGGAGAGTGCTGTGGGATCGTGCCCTGCTTGAGGGCTCCCCATGGGCATCTGCTTGGCTGCTGGGGAAACAAGGCTGGGCTAGATAGGCCTCTGAAATGCCTCCAGGTGTGCAACACAGGCCTTCCTAGGTTTTTATTCAGAGGTGAGCGAAAGGTATTGCTCACCATTCCTCTTCTCGAATGCTCTTTATATTCCAAGCTGCACCCAGTGGCTGAGTGCTAGCACATGCTAGGTCTGGTGCGCCACCAAAGTAAGATGCTTGTAATGGAAGCAGATGGAGGGGAGAGGCAAGTCCCACTGACTTGCGTGAGACAGACAAAAGGTTGGGGCCAGAAAGATACAGCTGAGGGTCTCCAATCATGTTTTAAACATGTTAGCCCATTGATAAATCCACCTGAGATAAATCGTTAAATTGAATCATGTAGGAAATAATACCCACTTGAGTAATGTCATGTAAACAGGTTTCTACCCCCTCCTATTTACATACTGATTATTATATGCTAATAACTACCAATTAGGACTTTTTGTTGTATTTTTATTCTGGGAGATACATTTTTCTTTCATGTGCCGTGAGTGCTTTGTATTTCTCATCCATGCTACATGTGTACTACATATAATACATTCTTTGATTTGCTAGAGATTCTTGAGAGGTTTTGACGATTCTGGGACTAAATTCAGCCTGCATTGAAGATAGTCAAATGGCACTGTTTACAGCCATCTGCTCCCACTTACATTAGGCCTAGTTCTGGACCAGAGTATTTTCTGCTGGACCAGAATAAATACGTTTCTGTGTTGCCTCCCTGTATTGTTTGCTTTTTACCTCAGCCACTTTCAATACTACTCACTGTTTAAGAAAGAGACTAACTATGTGTGTACGGTTTCAAGAAGCTTCTATGAAGGGGCTTTAATGTGATTTTAAATAAGTTTTATACTCAATAAAAGTCAAAACTTCCAACAATCCAGAAGGATTAAGCTGCTTTCAAATCCATCTGAGCTATTTCCTGCAATTAACTTCTCAGTACTTTAGGAGTAGACTTCTAAGATATGAAGTAATGAGGCACCTGAAAATAAAAACATTACTTTAACTGTACATTATTATGTGTTACATATTATTTTATAATTCATAGTAACGATCAGAAGCATATGGCCAGAATCATATATTGGAAAACAAAATGGATGCCTGCCACCAGTAGGGTACTATCTGAATTTTGGCTGTAGGGGAGATACAGAAGAAAGGAAAGGGGGTGGAATAGAGTGAAAGGTCCAAGAAAACAAGGAATGATAATGAAGAAATACAACCACTCCTTGTACTGTTACTTAGAATGCAATCCTATACATGTCAACCCAAGTCCCACTGAGTTGAACGGGGCCTGCTCTCGTGTAGACAATTGCAGCCTTGGAGACTTAATTTCGGCTAGATTGAGGAATAAGGGAAATTCCACATGCTGCTCAGGAAAAAAGTCAAAGTTTGCGGCATCCAAGTGTACATTTGTCAGGGAACCTCAGCCAGTTTTGGTTCTCTGACTAGAAGACTGGCTTGATAGAAGTGCTTCCAAACACCCATTTGTTGCATCCGCACTTCACTTTTTTACGCAAACCCTTTTCCCGTAATCCCTGATCTGTTCAACTTCCTGGGCATGCACTGGTCTGAATCATGTCATTCTCAGTGCTGTCATGGATCAGTTCTGCCAGACAGGGCTAGGGACCAGCTGTGATTTATTGTCCCGAAGAATGAGACTGTTATCACCATGGGATCTCCCCAGGCCTTTTTGAGATTCAGGAATGCAAACAAAGATAGGGCTTGCTCTTGTGCAAGGCCTGGTTGCCTTTTAAAGAAGGCAGGGTGGGTCGGAAAGGCAAGCAAATTTCTATACATGTCTTTGTTCAACCAAGAATTGCTGAGGTACAAATTGATGTGGGAACTAAAGGCAATTTGTCAGCTCCTTTCAACTATGTCACAGGATGCAAAACTTCCAGCTGGCACTAAATTAAATCATAGGTGAAATGACAGATCACTGCTAAATATATGGCATAGGTTTGCATGCCTACTTTAAGTATTTTTTATTACTAAATTTTAGAAGATTACAGGTGCAGATGGTTGCAAAATACTAGAGAGATTTTAGCTAATGGTTGGTGAATACTGGCAGCTCTACAGTTTCTGAGGGAACTATGATTGCTGGAGGTATATATTTGTTAAACTGGTGTTTCCTTCAGCAAACATATAAACAGCAGCGTTTCCATGAGGACCCATATGCATGCACCTGGGAGTTACAATTAGAGGTTCCAGGCATTTAAGGACATAGATCGGTCATTCACATTTTGGTCCAAAACCATCAAGACATGACAACAGCACAGGTCGGATAGTTGGCAATAGGTGAGGGAAACTCACATTGCCACCTTAGAGCTCAGTTAAGTTGTTTTCCCCCAGGTATGTTTCACAGCTCTTTCCCCTCTAGCTATTCACATCCGCAAAGGTTTCCTTAGTGTCAGATTCATTTCTGTTTTGTGCACACCACCAGGAGGTGTTGATGGGACGGGAGTGTCTGCACATTATGCAAAGGTGTTCACAGTGTGGAATGGCTAATCATTGTGAAGCTTGTTTGAGGGAAAATGCACCAAACAGTAGTATTTTATCACAAAGTACAGGATACATATGTATTTTAGATAACGTGGTACGAACAAAGATTAAAAAGCCAGCACTGGAAATGCATTGTGTGTACAGTAAACAGAAGTGCGAGCAGAGCCTAAATCCAGCCACCCACCCCCAAACAGCTAATTGGCATCGCCAGATTTTTGTCTTCTTCACTTGAGCTACACACAAGCCTAATAGCTGGATCAGTGCGAGACATTAAACACCCCCTGCCCATATGCGTGTTCCCTGTCTATGCATGGAAGCAGACTTTCACACATGTGCACCCCTTATGTGGGTCAACATGCCTTTTGAATATGTAATCATCTG
The DNA here is from genome assembly GCF_964188315.1 of Podarcis muralis. Lineage (NCBI taxonomy): Eukaryota > Metazoa > Chordata > Lepidosauria > Squamata > Lacertidae > Podarcis > Podarcis muralis. Next base: position 2,873,873 of record NC_135659.1, read on the forward strand.
TTGGGAGCTGCCCAGAGTGGCTGAGGCAACCCAGTCAGGTGCAATAAAATAATAAAATTATTGCTAGGATTAGGATTATTACCATCATCATTTTGTGTTTGCTGAAACGTGGAGCAAACCGGCTACCATGAGCAGGGCGAATATGCTCTCATATCCTATAAGAATGAAGCCTATCAAGACAAAGGGTTGTATCCAATGCCAGTCCTACTCAGAGTAGACCCATTGCAATTAATGACCCTAAGGTTGTCATAGTCATTAACTAAGTACATAAGGAGCTTTTGACTGTGACAAAATGAGAGGCTACCGTGCTTTCAAAACTCTTTTCCATATACTGATTTTTGTAAGCATTGCCACTATGTGTTTGGGGACAACTATTCCATCACACTATAGCAGAGGAAGAGGTGGGGCTGCAGGGCCTTTCCACTGAGTCTGTGGAGACACCAGCTCCAAGAAGTTCCTCCATCAAGTGTCATTGGGAAGGAGCCATTCTCCATCAGGCAATAGCAGAGAAAAGGATGAGGCTAGACTCTCCAATGGCTCAGCAGAGATGCCACCAGTTCGGTTCATTTTCTCCTTGAATCTGTTTCCATTGCAGAAGTCTGCATCTTCTATTTTTTCCTCATTCTCAATTCCTTTTTCCTTCTGTGTCATGAAAAAGCCTTTTATTACTCTATTTGTAATCCACTCTAGAAGCCTAAGGAAAACATTATTTTAATAAATAACAATAGAAGTAAAAACTTGTAAACAGTGACAATAAACCTATTCATTCAGATAAAAATGGAAGAATCACAGATCTGCACTGTTCAGTGTTTAAAGTTTAGCAAATCTCCTTTGTGAAGCCTTTGAATATGCCAGTTATTTTAAATATTATCCTACTCTTGCCAAATATATTACCTAGGGATCTTGCTTTGGAGGAAGTTTGGAGAGCATCTTGTCTCAAAAGATGATTTCCATGCTCTAGCAACCCCTTTAGGTGGAAGGTAATCCAGCACAGGAGTGAATTCCCCTTCTACCTTTTTTCTTTAACGAGACATGTCCTTTCAGCTCACTAATATTTCTAGCCTAAAGTATATTTGATACTGCATTAGCTGCTGCTTCCTGAGAGAGTATGAACTGGTGGTCCTGTTCCAAGGGATTTTCGTGTAATACCAATGCATAAAGCTTTAATCCTTCCAGAAAGGCACTGACAACATCCCTACCACAGAGACATTCCTCACATTCTTCTGTATACATCAAGGCAGCTGAGATTCTGACTGTAAAGTACTTATTGCATCGTTTACACAGATTGAATTTAAAGATTATGGACTTTCATTTGCACTCATATATCTTTGGCAACCACTCATAGCCGAGTAAGATTGTTTTCCACGAACACGGTCTTAAGAGTGAGACAGTAAGTGACTGTAGAGGCCAATTCTGGATCCACACGTTCTTCCACAGTGGAGGCATAGGTTTCCTAGCAGGAGTTGATCCCGGTGAGAGTTTCCCAAGCGTGCCTTCCTCTTGCACACTTCTCCCTTTCGTCCTGAGTTCAAGTGTCTTCAGAGTCCACGACACCTTTGGTAAAGGCTGCTCTCCAATTGGAGCACTCAAAGGCCAGTGTTTCCCAGTTGTCTGTGTTTATGTTACATTTTTTAAGATTTGCCTTGAGAGAGTCTTTAAACCTCTTTTGTTGTCCACCAGCATTACACTTTCCATTTTTAAGTTTGGAATAGTGTAGTTGCTCTGGAAGACAATAATCAGCATCCGCACAACATGACCAGTCCAACAAAGATGATGTTGAAGAATCATTGCTTCGACATTGGTGATCTTTGCTTCATCCAGTACACTGACATTAGTTCACCCTTGTTCCCAAATGATATGTAAAAATTTTCAGAGACACCATTGATTGAATCTTTAAAGGAGTTGGAGATGGCATGTATAAGTGGTCCATGTTGCACAAGCATACAGTAAGGTACAATAGCTTTGTAAACAAGCATTTTGGTTTCCCTGCGAATGTCCCGGTCCTCAAACACTCTGCACTTCAATTGGGAGTATTCCATTTCAACAGCAAGTTATACATCTTTGACAAAATCTTAGTTTTGGGTTCTAACAGTTCTGTTTCTAATTTTGATTTTTCCACCTGGAAGCCAATTTTCTTGTCCAAATTATATGCCTCCATTATCTGATAATAATGAAGCCAATCTCGCACTTTGTTTTTCAGTTTCTCAAAACTCTGCAGTTTCAATCTATCTCCCTCTTGTTCCAAAATTTCCCAATATTTCGGCCATTTGGCCTCCATATTGAGCTTTTTCTGTGCTTTTGCTTCCATTGGTGACAGCCACCTTGGGGTTTTATTTTCCAATAATTCCTTATATCTTATCCAAACATTAAACAATGCTTTCCTGACAATATGGTTTTTAAATACTTTATGCACTTTAACCTTGTCATAGAATCATAGAATCATAGAATCATAGAGTTGGAAGAGACCACAGGGGCCATCGAGTCCAACCCCCTGCCAAGCAGGAAACACCATCAGAGCACTCCTGACATATGGTTGTCAAGCCTCTGCTTAAAGACCTCCAAAGAAGGAGACTCCACCACACTCCTTGGCAGCAAATTCCACTGTCGAACAGCTCTTACTGTCAGGAAGTTCTTCCTAATGTTTAGGTGGAATCTTCTTTCTTGTAGTTTGGATCCATTGCTCCGTGTCCGCTTCTCTGGAGCAGCAGAAAACAGCCTTTCTCCCTCCTCTATGTGACATCCTTTTATATATTTGTACATGGCTATCATTGTCATACCACAGATATGCATTCCATCCAAATACATTGTTAAAACCTTCTAAGTCCAAAATGTCTGTGTTTTCCAGAAGCAGCCATTCTTTCAACCAGCAAAAGGCTGCTGATTCATAGTAAAGTTTAAAGTCTGGTGATCTTTAGCACAGACAATAACATAGTTTTAAATTTATTTTTCTGTCAAAAGAGTGTGTTGGTAATAACAAGCTTGTGCGCTGCACATATCGTCAAAATAAGATTCCGTTCTGGTTGCTGTTGCCAATTCCTTCTTTCCCAATAGTCCCAGGCCACAGATAGAAATCTCGCCCAACTCTTGCATCCAGGAGAATAATTTTATCTTCTGATAGGATGGTATCCAGCTGAGAGTAAAATTTTTCTTTAATGCCTTCATCGGCATCCAGTGTTGGTGCATGAGCGCTTATAATAGTAGCCTGTTGTTTTTTGGTGAGTTTTATTCGAAGGGTTGAGAGTTGCTCATTTATGCTGGTAGGGACTTCTGACAGGAGCTTCACAAGATCGTTTTTGATAGCAAAGCCTATCCCATGTATTCAATGTTCTTGTTCAGGTAGACCTTCCCAGAAGAAAGTGTAGCCTCCTTTTTCTTCCTTCAGTTCTCCCTCGCCTGCTCTTTGAGTCTCTTGAAGCGCTGCAATATTGAAGCACTGCACTCTTGAAGCACTGCAATATATGTTTAGCCTGGAAAAGAGGAGACTGAGAGGAGATCTTCAGCTATCTTAAGGCCTGTCACATGGAAGAGGGAGGGTGCTTGTTTTATCCTGCTCTGGATGGGAGGACTCGAACAGATGGCTTCAAGTTCAAAGAAAGGAGATTCCGACTAAACATTCGTGAAAACCTTGCTGAGAGTAAGAGGAGTTCAGCAGTCGAACAGACTCCCTTGGAAGGTGGTGGACTCTCCTTCCTTGGAGGTTTCTAACCAGAGGCTGGATGGCCATCTGTCATGGATGCTGTCGCTGAAATTCCTGCATTGCAGGGGTTGGACTAGATGACCCTTGGCTCCCTTCCAACTCTAAATTTCCATGATTCTATGAAATGGATCTGAACTCATGACAGCCACCCATCATTTTCGTATTCAAAACTGCTTCCCACCCCAACCCCTTCTTGATTACTAATAATAACTTACAAAAAGGATCAATAAAGGTCTCACCCATTGTCTATAAACCTTGATCAGAATCCCATGTCAGGTTTTCTTTTGTGAATGAAATAAAATGGTTTTAACCAGTTTTTAATAGCAAAGAATCAAGTGTAGAGCTTGGGGTACATTTTAACGTAATACTGGACAGATTACTACAGGGTCTGGAGAGGGGTTATTTTGAACTATGAAGTGAGAAACAGCAGCCGTAGTCGAGGCCAGAAGTGCTTTCCCTTGGTGACCCCGGGGGGTGCTTGCAAGGGGTTTCCTGTCCTGTCCAGAAATGCACCGGGCTGGATGAAGCCAGCTCCTTGATCTTTTCTAAATAAATGGAATAAAACCGCTTAAGCCACTGATAGATAGATTTGAAAAGTGACTGTGAAGGGGAACAATGCCCGTTATGAAGCAAGATAGCTAAAGAAACAGGGTCATGTCCTCCATTGTGACACGTCCCCCTGCTGAGTGACTTGGCTGAGCACTTTGGGAAGAGCAACCATTTGAGGATAGCAAGTGAGGGAGAGCAGAGCAAGATGTGGGAGAGACTGCAGAGACTCTCTTCGTCTCAAGTGTAAGTAGGATTTCTCCTCCTTTCTGAAACGTAGGGGAGGTTTAGCTGCCAGGTGCCCCAAATCCAGCACAGAGATCTCTAGAACCCATTTCCTCACTGTTTCCTCTTCTTCCCTAGGTTCCGAAGTCTGAGGAGGCTCCGCAGGCTGCTGGTCTCCTGCTGCCGGTTGCCCAAGATACACCCCCTGGTCTGCCAGGAAGAGGAAGGAGATGAGTGGAAGGAGGAGGTAAACATCATGAAGGACGGAAAGGAGGAGAAGGTTAAGATCAGATCAATTTTTGTGAGACCATGCGACCAGGGGGTGGAGTCCACCGATAACAACGTGGATGGTGAGTGTTGATCTTTCTTCCTCAGGAACAGGGAGGCCAGAGAAAATCTGGCAGTGGGGCGGAGGGTGCAGAAAGATGGGTTATCAGCATAATAATTAAAATATTAAGAATCCTTTCTCTTCTTTTCTCTTCCAGGCAACGGCAGCAGTGAGACCAGCAGCTCGAGCGGAGCTCTTACCCCCTCTCCCACGCCCAGTTCCCTCCTCCCCACAATTCCAAATATATAAATAAAGAAATATAGAAATCATTTTTGTATGGATTCTGTTAAGTTGTGGGTGAACATATCAGACGACACAGCGATTCTTCAAACAGCTCTTGTTTATTCAGAGGCCAGAACAGAACAGAACTGAAGGGTTCAGCCAGCCTGCTTATATAGAGCTCCACTAGAACGCAACAGTAACCATTTTCTGTAACTATCCAATCACTAAACGTCACTTTCGATCCCTTATTTGCATATGTGGACCTGAACTATCTACAGTATCCCCCTGCTGGCCCAGGGCGAGAACTTCAGTACATAACAGATTCAAATAAAGTTTGAATACAAATATGCTAGTCTTTGATCATGCTTTTATCCCTGGGGGTTCTTTTTCCCAACAGTTGTGAGGATTGCCCAAAAATGGAAAGAAGAAGAAGAATACGTCCCAGCGAAAGAAGAATGGATACAAAAACTTATGGAACATGCCGAAATGGCGAAACTTACCGGAAAAATAAGAAAGCAAGATAACCAACTGTTTATAAAAGAATGGAAATGGTTTATTGGAGATTTACAAATAAACTGTAAATGGATAAAAACATTGTAATAACCTGCAGTTTTATAAGAGGTACAGTGGTACCTTGGGTTACATACGCTTCCGGTTACATACACTTGAGGTTACAGACTCCGCTAACCCAGAAATATTACCTCGGGTTAAGAACTTTACTTCAGCATGAGAAGAGAAATCGTGCTCCGGCGGCACAGCGGCAGCAGGAGGCTCCATTAGCTAAAGTGGTGCTTCAGGTTAAGAACAGTTTCAAGTTAAGAACAGACCTGCAGAACAAATGAAGTTCTTTTTTTTTTAAAGATATTTATTAAAGTTTCAAACAATAAAACAAACTTCACAAAACAGGATAAGAAAAAAGAAAAAACACCAACACAATCAATCCAAACAGAACAAATTAAGTTCTTAACCCGAGGTACCACTGTATATATTTAAAGTACTTGAATAGATGAACAAATTAATTCATTTGGATAACAAATTAATTCATTTGGAAAACATATAAATAAATAAATTTAAGGAACAGCAGAAAGAGGGAAGGAAGTCGAGTTTAAATGTTAAATGTTAAAATGGTGGTACAATTATTGAAATGTATAAAACTGAAAATCATAAAGAAGAGAAGGGCAGGGCAGTGAGAGATCACCAGCCTTCCGGTCAGCATTCACCTGCACACCCACCTTGCCAGCGGAAGCCTCCCAAGTGGGAGGGGAATTCTCTCCAGGGGCACCCCGTACCCAGGCCCGGCAAGCGAAGTCAAGGGCAGCACCTCAAGATCCCATGCTGGCGCAGCACAGATGACTGTGAAACCATTCAGATATGAATTGTTCAGGGCGAACTGTAGAGCTGGAAGGGACCCCCAGGATCATCCAGTCCAACCCCTGCAAGGCAGAAAGATCCCACTGCCCCACCATCAGGATCAAACATGCCACCGTGGCCCTATCAGCGCCATGCTTTAACCAGCTGAGCTGACCAGGCACTGAAGAAGAGAATTCATGAATGCATGCTCCCACAGAAAGAGTACCATAGATCCTTCTTCTTTGGCGATCCCTCGTAGCCAAGTCAGATTGTCTTCCATAAACACAGTTTGAACAATGAGTCCCTAAGTGATTGTGGAGGCCGATTCTGGATCCACACATCCTTCCACAGTGGGGACCTTGGTTTCCGGGCGGGAGTTGATCATGGTGTGGATTTGCCAAGCATGCCTTCCTCTTAGTATGTTTCTCCCTTGTTTCTTGAGTTCGACTGAATCTGTATCCACTGCCATGACTTGAGTATCACAACAATCAGTAGATTCCTGTCTGCTGCAGCCTTCATCTGCCTTCACAATCGTCGTAACATACTACTTGTTATCATCCACCTGTTCTGCCGTCTTGGATCATTCTATGTCTAACTCCTCCCTTTTGACCTTACCACCTTGGGTGACCCTGCTGGGAGTACGAGACTCGTGACGGCTTCGCTCACAAGGGTCATAGGAACGTGCAAGCCCACTCACCACAACAAGGCGAGTGAGACTCATATATACAGTGATGCTAACCTTTGCTGTACATGACTAGAGAGGCAGCTGATACAACTAATTATTCTAATTGATTGATTGATTGATTGATTTTTTTATATCTGAAGATCACAGGGTGGTTCACAATATAAAGATACAAAACAAGAACACAAAATACATAATAAAACAAAAACAGGCCAATAACTCTCCTGAAACAATTTAAAAAGCTGCAGACTGTTAATCAGCCAAAGGCCTGTTTATAGAGAAACATTTTTGTCTGGTGCCTAAAGATATGTAATGAAGGTACCAGGTGAGCCTCCTTGGGGAGAGCGTTCCACAAGTGGGGAACCACCACGGAAAAGTCTCACTCTCATCTTGCCACACTCCAAGCCTCTTGCACACAAAGAAGGACCGCAGACAATGATTGCGGTTCTTGTTGGGAGAGGTGGTCCTTAAGGTATTGATTGCATCCTGAGCTGTTTAAGGCTTTATAGGTCAAAACCAGCCCTTTAAATTGGGCCCAGAAACTGGGAGAGAGAATAATTAGGGAATTTAAAATTATTGTCAAGGGAGTGGATTAGAGGCCCATTCTCCCAAGCTGAGCGTAGGTTGTCTTTTAACTTCTGAGTGGCATAGAAATCTATAGGAAACTAAAGGTAAAGGTAAAGGGACCCCTGAGCATTAGGTCCAGTCGTGACCGACTCTGGGGTTGCGGCGCTCATCTCACTTTATTGGCCGAGGGAGCCGGCATACAGTTTCCGGGTCATGTGGCCAGCATGGCTAAGCCGCTTCTGGCGAACCAGAGCAGCGCACGGAAATGCCGTTTACCTTCCCGCCGGAGCGGTACCTATTTATCTACTTGCACTTTGATGTGCTTTCAAACTGCTAGGTTGGCAGGAGGAGGGACCAAGCAACGGGAGCTCACCCTGTTGCTGGGATTCGAACCACCAACCTTCTGATCAGCAAGTCCTAGGCTCTGTGGTTTAGCAGAATTTCAATTTATGAACATGGTTAAAATGTGAAATACAATGGGGATTTCTCTCCTGAATTTCCTGAATTGTGTTACTTACCAACAGGTAATATCCAATTTCTTGGCTTACAGGTTTGTACCTTCTGGCTGAGGAATCTTGGGACAGAGAACATGATGGAGTCTGCTCTGTCCCCACCCCCCCCACCCCAATTTAGCCTGGAGTTAACAAGTGATAGCCAACGTCCTCCTCCTCATAGAGGAAGCAGGAGTCCAAAGCCCCCAGAGTCCCTGGAGATTGTTACGGAGCATCAGTGCTTTTTTTCAGGGGGGGGTGCAGGGGTACGCATACCCCTAAGCATTTTGTGGATCTAAGTTTGGCCTCATTGAGGGGCAGTATTTCAATATGAGTAGGAAAATGAGAGCACCCAGAATCCTTCTGAGAGAGCTTTGCAAGCAGCTAGACCCAAATGAAGCATTCTCTATGTTGTCTCGATGGTGAGGCTGGAGCAGCTGGCTGGCCTTTAAAGGGCCCTCCTTGCTTTTGGGTTGGGGAGACAGGAGCACCATGGGAGGGGCTGCTTCTTTATCACAAGAGGGCGACAAGGCTGTCTGCCAGTCAGGAGAGCCTTGAAGATAATCCAGGCAATTTCCCCTCACCCCCCAAGTCTCGCTCACACAGTGTGTGCTTTCTGGATTGTAGGTCACGTCATCATGTGTGTAAAATAGCTTTGTGATTTAGTATGAAGATTAAAGATGCAAATCATTATGGCAGTATATAAGAAATAACTTCAAACGTCTGTGAATTCAGTATCTTGATATGAATCTGTATGTGCAAGTAGGTTTTGCTTCATGTTGGAACATAGTGGATCCTAGTCATTTTTGTGTATGTTCCAAAAATACATATCCTATTTTAATAACTTGAAAACCCTTTGAAGATGTATAAGCATGAAATGTTGTTATAGGTAAGAGAGCCACTTTGTTATTTTTACATGTGACAAGATTATGGAGGAAGGAAATGTTATTTTTAAACCCTGGAGTGGGCACTGCTAGCAACAATGGAAACAACCATACAATTGTATTAAAAATAGAGAGTTTCCATTTTAACGTATCAAGATCAGCCTGCCTGCTTTTCAAGTGCCAGCCAAAAAATAGTTTTTAAAATTAGGGAACAGATACTGTGCTGAACTCTTCTTGTATACAATGAAATATAAAATTAAAAAATCACAAGTGGTGATTTTCTGTTCTCAGACTTGTCACATTTGAAATTAAATGCACCAATCCCAAAATACAGGCATTGGGGGTTGGACTAGTTGACCCTTGGGGTCCCTTCCGCCTCTACAATTCTATGGTTCTAGAATGCATCAGTTCTTTTGGGGATGAGCTATTTGTTCAGACAGGATATGGAAAAGTCAGAGGCTGCTCCCTTCAGCCTATCAGTCAATATTATGTGCCCACTGGGCATGCTCAGTCCTCAATAGGCTATTGGGTTGGGGTTCTGTACATATTTTCCTCTCAATATCTTTTGTACTTCTGCAAACCTTGGGGTTCCCCTGGACCTGACTGCTGTGTGTGTGTGTGTGTGTGTGTGCACGTGCGCTGCCATTTTGGCTATAAAAGCACCAGCACTATCTCCTGAAGAATGGAAACAGAATATAAGTTTGACTTTGATATCTTTTATATGCTCTGTGTAAATCTTTGTAATAAGTACAACCATAGCAGTTGCAGTTGTGTTTGGATATACATACAGTGAAGTCGCAATGGACTGCTGCTACAGCTTTAACAAGGCATTCTGCCCATAATTCATTGCTGAAACCCTAGAAACACAAATCCCTTCTTCTTTTAACAGTTGTTAATATGTTATAGCTTACAGTGCAGAATATTTGGTTTCAGAAGAAGTGATTTCATTTAGCAGGTTTTAATCTAAGCAGATCTACAGAAGGGATCAAATAAGCAGTTTGACCTTGAGCTCACTTTTCCAAAACTTGCCACAGACATAAATGGATATCAATTACTGCAGATGCATCTTGGACCAAAATAGAAGATGTGTTTACATGAATAATTTGCACCTTCTTCTGCCCTTGCAAATATTTTTTACCCACTCAAACAAGAACTGAAGCCATTATCTTGGGGAGCAAGCGCTCATGCTGGAGAGATGGATGTCTTGCAGCCAAAATACGTGGCTATAGGAATCCCTGCAGCCATTGCTGAGTTAGCTAGACCTGTATGTCTCTGTACTGCCATCCAGGGATTAGTACAAGGGCTCGGCCAACATCTGGGCTGATCTCTCTTAACACCCTGAGCCTAAGCACATTATGTGAAAAGAAGTATCCTTCATTTCAGTTGAGTTTATTTCCACATAAGTGGCTTCAGATCACAGTGCCAAAGTTGGCGCAAGGCTTCTGGCTCACAGAGGCAACAAGTAAAAGGTGGGTAGGGAAAGGTAGCTGTGCCAAAGGATTTCTGCTTCACTAACTAGCACCAAGACTTAAGTTGTCTTCAAGGAAGGAAGATTCATTCCAATCCACTTAACTAAAACTGCAATAACTAGATTGTATGTTGTCTTTCAAGAGGTTCACTCCACACAAACCGTTCCTTGGACATTTCCAGGTTATTTATGTATGCTGCCATAAAGCAGTTGATAAGAAAATCAGATTGTTGGACTGATGGTTGCTTAGACTGTACATATTTAACTCATGTGTCGTTTGGAATGCCAGGTGCTGCTGAGGCTACAAAATTAACCAGTGCTGAAGTTGTCCAGCTGCCATAACTCCCTTTGTGGCAGACCTGAGGGGCAGGGAAGGATGTGCTTTAGAGTCCTGTCTCCAGTCCATCATGTGCCCCTGCTGCTGCTGCTACTACTATTTGTTTTCAAACCATTTTCTGAAGTGCCTAGAGGTTCCTCAAAAGCTTATCAACTGTTCCTCTATGAGAAGATTGATAATGACAAACTTCCCTAAAAAGCAGCTTGACTTGGTATTTATACTGCTTGTTTTTAATGGGTTTTGATGGTCCTCTGTTTTACAGATGGGTTGATTCTATTGACCTGTTTATATCTGTTCTTTATCATATTATATGTGATGAGTATTTATATGTTCATTTTGTTAGTTGTTTTCATTGTTGTTGGCTAGCTTGAGCAGGATATGATGGAAAGGAAAGATGCCAATTTATTTGCTACTATTCACAATACTCTAAATTGTCAGTAGATCCAGACTAGACAGAAGAGCAGGTATGGCTAGCTGTTCTGGCTTTAAGGGCCACATTGCCTCATGACAAAACTTTAGGGGGGCTGCATGCTGAACTGGGCAGGCCGTCACACACCTGTACACACAGATGTATACATTCAGGCACATGGACACACAGGCACACATGATCTAATGCTGATCTGTGCAGACCAGCATAGGGTGAGGAGTGTGATCATGGCACTGGAATGAGAAGAGAATAAAGTATTTCTTCCCAAAATGCTAGTTTCAAAGAAAAAGGGTTAGCAAGGCCACCCACTTCCTCTCACATTACTCTCACAATACTCCACCACTTTATTTTATTTGTAAAACTTCTGTTCGTTATGAGTTTCCTCCTTCTTCCGCAAAGTCAGCTCTGGAGCATTCATCCTGCCCTCTTTTTAAGAACTGTGAACACCAGCAAGACTAGTCTCGACTGAAGTCTGATTAGGTCTGCTGTTATTCTAGAATAAAATCTGGTGAGTTTTTTATCACCTGGAAAGGCCCACAGAGTCCAATCTGATTAAACTCTTTTTGGACACAATTCTACTGAGCTGCAGAACAATAGTAGCTGTTTGTTCTTGCTTTATAGGGAGCAGATCCAGCTGGCTTTCTAGCAACATCTGAGTTTTCAATTATAAGGGCTGGAATGAGTAAGAAGGGGCAAAAACATGATTGACGGCTCCCATGAGGTGCATTACTGCAATACACAGCTAATACTTTTCTCTCACTGAATCTAAATAACTCAGTGTCTCAAGGATTCCCTCTAGATGAAAATATGAGATGGCAGGTGTTTGCCTGTTTTGTTGTCCTGTTTCTCAGAACATTGTGACCCAACCACAAATGTATTTGGACTCAATAATATCAATAAGAATGTATCCAACTGTGAAATTTCTAGTCAAACAGGAAAATGCAATCAGATTGCTCTGGACAGTGTTTATACAAACATAAGAACAGCAGTCCCATGTCCCACATTGTGCACCATTTCAATATTATATACAAACTACCAAAATTTTAGTAGTTCTGCTATGAAAATAAGACACCGTACCAGATTTGCCAGAAATATTATCAAGGGCTAGCTACTATGTAAGAATGTAAGGCTTGAATTATTGTGAAAGTCCCAGGTTCAAATCTACACTCGAGAAGGAAGGTTCTGCTCCATAGACTTCTGGTTGGCTCCTGTGAGAACAGGATGCTGGACTAGAGGAAATCCAGCTGGGAAAGACAAGACTCCCCAGGGCCATCTGGTGTCACAGGACTTTATTACATACACAATGCCTAAAATCGCTTCCCCCAATTTTTTTTTAAAGAAAAGGCATTTTATATGCGTTGTACATGCGATATAACACTGTGGAGTCCCCCCTTCCCCAACTGGACTTCGCGTATACAAGGCGCCTCCTTGAGGTTTCAATGTTTGCGCCAGCAGCAGCCGCCCCTCCCCCCTCAGAGCCCGCCTTGAGGGAGCAATAAGGGGGAAGGCGGCCCTGGCAGCCCCGCTGGTCCTCCTCCTCCTCCTCCTCAGCAGCAGGGCTTCTCTTGCGTGGGCCCCTGCCAGGCCCAGACCCGCGGGCCGCTCCCTCCGGAGGGAAGAGGGCGGCACTCCTTCCGACTCCTGCGCGCGGCACGCGGAAGAAGACCGCGCGCCGGCTCTGTGCTCTGTCCCCCAACGGTCCCTTTGTGACCGCGCGGAACTCCGCCCCTCCGCCTCGCCCATTGGCTGCCCCGCGCCAGGGAAAGTAGTTCCCGCTCCTAAAGGCCGAGCCGGGGAGCCGGGGGGGTCGCGCAGGGGCGGCGGCGCGGCAGTTAGAGGAGCGATGGCGTCCAGCGCCGCCGAGCAGCCGGGGGAGGGAGCGGGAGCGGCGAAAAGCCCGCCTCTCCGCGCGAGGGAGCGCCGCCTGGCTGTCCCCGTGGGCGGCACGGGGGAGGAGGAGGAGGGGGCCGGGCCGCTGCCGGCGCAGTTTCCCTCTCACCTGGGAGCTCTGAGCGGCAGCGCGAAGGCGGCGCTGTACTGCGACGACCTCCTGAAGGGCTGCAAGGTGACCGGGAGGGAGGGAGGGAGGGGCCAAGACGAGAGCCCGCCCCAAAAGCCGCCCCCCTCGGCACCCTCGCCGGCAGGACTGAGGCGCAAAGCCCGCCTTCTTCCCCTGACAGGGACTCAAGGCGGCTTACAGATACGTACTGTACAAATAAGGATCACATACATGGGCTACACTGGTTCAGCTTTACATGTGAACAACTGCAAGTGTACAGCTCAACTATCTGTTAACAAGTAGAGAGATTGCACACTTGTTGAATGGAATGTGTGCAGCCCTGGGCAGGAGAGCAAGTGGGAGAAATAGGCTGACTACTAGACTATATGCATGTATTTACTTAACATAGCTAGAGAATTTGTGCACAAGGGACCTCCCCAGGCACCAGCCTTGGCAGCGTGTATGAAGGGCCTGGGCTGCCCAGATGGCAAGAAACACCCCCCCCCGCTGATGTTGTCCAAAGGAAAACAGCAATACATTTGGTACCAGCTTGGCTGCCGGTGTTGCTAGGCAGGGGCATACAAGGCCCTGTCCAACTGTCTTAGAGACTCCTCTCCGGATTGTACATTTATAAGAAGTAGCTGGGGACACATAGATCCAGAGAGCAAATTATGTTACAGGATAGGCATTTGTGTGCTGAGAAAAACAGTCTGAGGAATTCCCTCAATTTCCACAACCCACAACTTCATAACTAAAGATGGCTTCATTCAGCTAAATCCTACTCGTAGATGCATTGACATATTGTGTGTGTGGTTGGCCGCACCCTGTAGAGAAAGGGATTTGGCTAGCTGGGCAGAAAGGGAAATGATCAATTTTGTATTATAGATTAATTTGCAAGGTTTTGTTCGTTTCTGAAAATATCCAAATACCGTATTTTTTGCACCATAACACTCACTTTTTTCCTCCTAGAAAGTAAGGGGAAATGTCTGTGCGTGTTATGGAGCGAATGCCTACGGATGGCGGGGGGATCTACTGCAGTCGTGAGCAGAGGATCCATGGTTCCCCTTCCTTCCCTCCTCCGTGGCTCGCTTTGAAACAGTAAAGCGGGAGAAGAGCCGCTGAGTGGGGAGGAGAGAGGGACAGAGAGCCTGCTTGCTTTAAAGGAGCAAAGCGGGAGAGGAGAGGAGCCTTCTCCCCTTATACCCCTCTCCTGCATTATTAACAGCATCCTTCTCCACCCACCCCACACATGCTCCTTGTCCCTTGAGTGCTTTTCCTTTCCTCCCAACTTAAAACATGGTTACAAAGCACGGATCCACATGGATCCTCAGGATTTTTGCACTGGGTCACCACAAATTCACCATCAGATCACATAGCATGTCCATGGCTACAGCCTGCACCAAAAAACACACACACACTGTTTCATGGGGCCGCAATGGCGCAAAAACGTGGGTACAAAACATGGATCCACATGGATCCTCAGGATTTTTGCATTGGGCTACCCCAAACTCACCGTCAGATCACATGTCTGTGGCCACAGCATGAACCACAAAAATCATACATCCGCTGTTTCGTTTAGAATATTTTTTTTCTTCTTTTCCTCCTCTTAAAAACTATGTGCGTGTTATGGTCAGGTGCGTGTTATAGAGCGAAAAATACGGTACATTTCTGACATTTCTTTCTCCTTTTACATGAAAGGCAGAACATGCCAATGAAGCCATTAGCAAATACCTTTTGGAAAAGTTGAAGATGAAGGAAAAATGGCTTGGAATCTGGAAGACCAATCCAGAACTTTTTTTTGTTAATTCTGAAGAAATTCCCATACCATATGTTGGTGTGCTTGTTGAGGTAACTACATTTCTCTTTAGAATGTTAATTTAAAAAAATATTTGGTGACAATTAGTACTTTCAGTTCAGTGAATATTAATTTGAATTTCCTGCCACAATTTGAATACTTTGTTGTGGCAGGAAACATTACAAGTCTCTTTCAGAAAGTTTTTGAATACTTGGTCTTTTTATTACTGGGTCTGAGACATTGTACGATGAAAGTGAAGCTCCCACCAGTTCAGCTATGCCGTTGGGAACGTTATCTCAAGTGTCTTACTTACATCCAGCCATCTGAAAGCAGTGAGGCCTTACCTTTATCATGTTTCTTTCATAGTTCTGTAATAGTTCTATACAGGTAATCTTTTTGTGCGAGGGTTACGTTCTGGACCCACACGTGCATCAGTGGAATGCACATAAGCCTGCTCCATCCCATTCCATCCCATTTTGGGGCTACTTCCGGGTTTGGCAGTGTGTGGTCACATGTTGTTTGGACGTGCCTAAATCAGTCATTGCCTGTATTCCCTTTAAAGCACCAAATGGCCTGGCCCCTGTATAATTTGCCCTATTCTGATAATTTTCCCTGTCCCGAATGTTCCATTCCATTTTTCTTTCAGTGTACTATAGTGAAACCAGGACTTTTGCAGGTCACTTCCAGATGACATGTTTGTTGATGATTCATATATATCAAATAAAAACATGAACTAAAAACAGAAAACAATACATATATCCCCTTTGACTTCCCTCCTCCTCTTTTGTGGATCCTTATGTTATGGCGTGCTCTGGTCCATGGGGTCACGAAGAGTCAGACACAACTAAACAACAACAATGTTATCATTCCCACCCACCCCGCATCTCCTTTATAACTCCAGTCTTTAATGAAAGCTTAAATATTCCTTAGTTCAAATTTTTACTACAAGTCTCAAATCAATCCTGCTAATGAATTTAATTGTTTACAATAATTTTTCAAATAAATTTTATATTTCCCCCATTCTTCCTGGTTTATTCTTCCTGGTTTCTAATTCTTCCCATTAATTTTGCCATTTGGGCATAGTCCATTAATTTTATCTTTCATTCTTCCTTGATCCAGGACCATATCTTCCTTCTATCTCTGGGCTAGCAGCATCCGAGCAGCTGTGGTCACATACATGAACAGTTCTTTTCTGGTCATTTGCTATCTAATATTCCTAAAAGAAAAGCTTCGTTTCTTTGAAAAAGTTATCTTTAATATTTTTTCAACTCATCTTCTCCCAGAAGGTTTTTTTATTACCTTATATGACGACCACATGTGGTAAAAGGTGCCCTCTTTTTCTTTGAATTTCCAGCATACATTTGATTTTGATTTATACATTTTAGCTAGGGTAAAGGTAAAGGGACCCCTGACCATTAGGTCCAGTCGCGGACGACTCTGGGGTTGCGGCACTCATCTTGCTCTATAGGCCGAGGGAGCCGGCATTTGTCTGCAGACAGCTTCCAGGTTATGTGGCCAGCATGACCAAGCCGCTTCTGGCAAACCAGAGCAGTGCACGGAAACTCTGTTTACCTTCCCACAGGAGCTAGTTTACCAGGAGTTAAATACCATTTGTACATCATTTTCATGTACTTTTCCTTCAAAATATAGCATGTAAATTTTAAGTCTACATTCCATAACCTCTCCCATGCTGCTGTTTCAATATTATAACCAAAGTCCCTTGCCCAAGGTATCATCACTTATTTAACCTGCTCATCTTTTTTTAGCTGTATTAGTTAGTATCAAACTTTATTTCCGTCACAGACCAGCATAAGATAAAAGATATGGATAAACTGAACTCATAAGACTTAAAACAGGTAAGGAATAAAAACTAGCAATTAAAAGGTGCTCATCTTTTGTTTGCCATTCCAATAATAGATTGAAAATTTTGGAAATTAATTTACTTTTGTTTTCTAGCAACTCTTTTTCAAATTGAGAGGTTTTAGTTGAAAAACCATTTTTTAAATCCAACTTAAATACAGTGGTACCTTGGTTGCGGATGGGATCCATTCCGGAGCTCTGGTCGGATCCCGAGGTTTCCACAACTGGAGGGACCACGTATGCGCGTGCAGACCGCTTCTGCACATGTACATGGCGCAGTAGAGCGCTTCTGCGCATGTGCACACGGCGAAACACTTCCGGGTTTGCTGCTTTTGCAACCCAAAGTTTACATTACCCGATGGTCACGTAAGCTTAGGTGCTACTGTACTTCATTAAGCTGATGATACTGCAACCAGTTGGATACAAAACCTCTTATATCTTCAAACCTCCTTAATTTTATCTCTTGATCTACTTCTATTAATAGGTCTTTATAAGTTACCCAATCATTTCACATATTTCTTATTTTCACAGATATTGCCTCTATTGGGAAAGTCACCACAGTGTTGTTTATATTTTATGTTTGTTCATAATTCATCCTGTTGTTTGCAGAGAAATTAGATAACGTTGGTTCTTTGATGAGCATTCATTCTGATTTGTTTGTGGGGAGGCTAGACGACGTTGTGTCAAAGCTAGTGTCATCCTACACTTTCTAGTGCATTTCCCCATCACTTTCCTTGTTGCAAGAAGTCTGAACTTTTAAGGGGAGGTGGGTTTCTTGCACTAAGCCTTCCAATCAAGTATTTTGCCACCTGAATTTGCCTACGTGTCCTTGAATCCCACCGCAAAATAGTAGTAGTCTGGAAGCTCCCCCAGTGATGGTTGCTATTCTTTGTAACCTCCTTACAGGAAAGTCTGCCTGGCAACCTCTGCCAGGAGGTGAAGTCCTTTTGGTATGAGGCCTTCCCCAAGTATTTACTTGTTGAATTTTGATTGTGCTACTTAAATAAGGTATTTTTAGGATTGCATTCTAGAGGGTGGGGAGACACAGTGACCATATTACACACATGGGAGCATAGTATATAGTGTAAACAGGGTACTATTTTTATTGTATTTTTAGGTTTGAAAAAAAGTATAATGTCACCAAGATAAAACTTTTCCAGACCAAGTTCAGATACCTAGGGGTACAAATAACCAGAAACCTCAATAAATTATAGCTCCACAACTACAACCCCTTGCGGCGACAAATTAACAAAGACCTAAAGAGATGGAACAACATGAACTTCACTCTCTCAGACAAAATAGCCACGATCAAAATGATCCCCTCCCAGAACTAACCTACCTATTCCTAACCCTCCCAGTCTGGATTCCCCCAACCCAACTCTGTAAACAGCAGAAAAAAACCTACATTTATTTATTTCTCTCACAAAAAACCCAAAAATAAGCTCCAAATACCTGCACCTCCCCCCCCCCCCAGAGAGAGAATGGGGAATCCCCAACATAGAACTATACTACATTGCCAACCAAGTACGCCACATAATCCCATATATACTAAATGATGAGACAAAACAATGGATACACCTAGAAAGGGACACAGTTGAAAATACCTGCACCACAGCATACCCATTCCTCCCAAACAAACTAAGGAAAATTCCCACAACACTTAACAGGTACACACAGACCATGCTTAAATCAGGGAAAGCAGAAATAGGCAAACTGTCCCCAACCCCATCCCAACTACCGTATTTTTCGGGCCATAGGACGCACCTAGTTTTTTTTTTGGGGGGGGGAAATAAAGAAAAATATTTTTATTTCCCCCCCAGGTGCGGGGCTGGGGCGGGGGAAGCTAGAGCTTCCCCTGACCCCAGCACCCAGAACAGGCTGCTCTCCGCAAGAGAGAGAACTACTCGAAGCCCGGGCGTGACTGCTCAGCGCGCCTGGGCTTCGGGATAAGAGGCAGCTCTGCGCAAGCCGTGGGAGGGCTCCCGCAGCTTGCGCAGAGCTACCCGAAGCCCTGGCGCGACTGCTCAGCGTGCCCGGGCTTCGGGATAAGAGGCAGCTCTGCGCAAGCCGTGGGAGGGCTCCCGCAGCTTGCGCAGAGCTACCCGAAGCCCTGGCGCGACTGCTCAGCATGCCCGGGCTTCGGGATAAGAGGCAGCTCTGCACAAGCTGTGATAGGGCTCCCACGGCTTGCGCAGAGCTATCCGAAGCCCAGGCGCGGCTGCTCAGCGCGCCCGGGCTTCGGGGTGCAGGCAGCTCTCCGCAAGCCTGGGAGCCCGGCGGGAACTCCTGCGGGCTCCCAAGGCTTGCGGATAACTTCCTGAAGCCTGGAGAGCGAGAGGGGTCGGTGCGCATTATAAGTGCATCCTATAGGGCGAAAAATGCGGTAATTCCCCTGGCATACCACCCATTATTCCACCACACAGCACAAAACCTCCAAATAAAAACCTGGCAAACCAAAGGCCTATATCTCCTAACAGATTTCTATAAAAATAACAAACCCTTATCAACACAAGAAATACAGTGGTGCCTCGCAAGACGAAATTAATTCGTTCCGCAAGTTTTTTCTTCTTGCGAGTTTTTCGTCTTGCGATGCACGGTTTCCCATAGGAATGCATTGAAAATCAATTAATGCGTTCCTATGGAAACCGACTTCAGACCAGGTCCGGGGACAATCTGTCCCCCAACCTCTTCTGAAGGCTGGGGGGGGGGGCGAATGTCTTTGCTCCCCCCCCCCCACGGCAGCATTTTAAAATCGCCCCGGACAGCGGAGTACTTCTCCGCTGTCCGGGGCAATTTAAAAGCCCTCCCGGGAAGGCAGCCAGGGGGGACAAAGATTTTCGCCCCCCGCCAGCCTTCAGAAGAGGTCCAGGACCTCTTCTGAAGGCTGGCGGGGGGCGAAAATCTTTGTCCCCCCTGCCTGCCTGCCTTTAAAAGCCCTCCCGGGGTAGCGGAGAAACGCGTGGGTTTCTCCGCTACCCCGGGAGGGCTTTTAAAGGCAGGCAGGCAGGGGGGACAAAGATTTTCGCCCCCCACCAGCCTTCAGAAGGCTGGGGGGGCGAAAGTCTTTGCTCCCCCCCCCCACGGCAGCATTTTAAAATCGCCCCGGACAGCGGAGGACTTCTCCGCTGTCCGGGGCGATTTAAAAGCCCTCCCGGGAAGGCAGCCAGGGGGGACAAAGATTTTCGCCCCCCGCCAGCCTTCCCCTCTTTTGAAGCAAGGGGCGGCAATGGGGAGAAGATCGCTTCTCCCCTTTGCCGCCCCTTGCTTCAAAAGGGGTCCGGGGGGAGAGAGAGGAAGGCGCGCGCCTTTCCCTCTGTCCCCTCTTTTGAAGCAAGGGGCGGCAACGGGGAGAAGATCGCTTCTCCCCTTTGCCGCCCCTTGCTTCAAAAGGGGTCCGGGGGGAGAGAAAGGAAGGCGCGCACCTTTCCCTCTGTCCCCTCTTTTGAAGCAAGGGGCGGCAACGGGGAGAAGATCGCTTCTCCGCGTTGCCGCCCCTTGCTTCAAAAGAGGTCCGGGGAGAAAGGGGAAGACGCCAGCATTTTAAAA
Source organism: Podarcis muralis (assembly GCF_964188315.1). NCBI lineage: Eukaryota > Metazoa > Chordata > Lepidosauria > Squamata > Lacertidae > Podarcis > Podarcis muralis. Next base: position 2,894,297 of record NC_135659.1, read on the forward strand.
AACCTCGGGACAGCGGGGGACTTCTCCGCTGTCCAGGGCGAATTTAAAATGCTGGCGGGCGGCAGCGAAGCCTTCGCTGCCGCCCGCCAGCATTTTAAAAAACCTCGGGACAAAGGAGAAGTCCCCCGCTGTCCCGGGGTTTTTTTAAATGCTGCTGGGCGGCAGCGCTGCCGCCCGGCAGCATTTTAAAATCGCCCCGGACAGCGGAGAAGTCCTCCGCTGTCCCGGGGTTTTTAAAAAACCTCTCCGCCCCCCGCCAGGCTTCGGAGCAGCCTTCCGAAGCCTGGCGGCGGGAGGAGGTCCGAGGACAGTGGGCAAGACGCCCTGTCCCGGAGATTTCCCTATGGGCTTTCGTCTTGCGAAGGAAGCCCATAGGGAAATTCGTTTTGCGAAGCGTCTCCAAAACGGAAAAACCTTTCGTCTAGCGGGTTTTCCGTCTTGCGAGGCGTTCGTCTTGCGGGGTACCACTGTACAAGACAAACTAGAAGACACCCAAATGCTCTGGTTAACACACCACCAATTACCATACATTCCCTCTTAAACAATCCAGTGGTAAAAGCAGCAACTAGTCCCCTGACAACCTTCAAAAACCTCCTCCTATCAACAAAGGGTCATGTCAAAGGGATGGTATCTGCAGTATACAAAATGCTACTCCAAAACCCCACGAACCCCCTAGATGTAATCAAAAAACAATGGGAGGACGACATAGGCTATGAGATTAACCCACTCAGTGGACCAGAATGTGGTCTAAAGTTAACCCCCCCCCCCTTGAAATCCATATCAACGAAAAGGAAAGAACTCACTCTGAAACTCACCTACAGGTGGAACCTAACACCAAGGAAATTAGTGCTAATACGCCCAGGAACCTCACCAAAATGCTGGAGAGGGTGCACCTCCACAGGCATATACTTCCACATGTGGTGGGAATGCCCCAAAATCCATTTATTCTGGACAACAGCCATAAAAGAAATATGCAAAATAACTAAGCAAGTATTAGAAATAACCTCAGAACCGGCCCTACTAAACATCTTCCAAGACAATAATGCCCACTCATATCACAAAGAACTCATAATCCACCTACTCTCCGCAACCAGAAACATCATAACTAGACACTGGAGAGACCTGTCAGGAGTAAGCATGGACCAATGGTACCAAATAGTATGGGAAACAGCCTTACTAGAAAAATTAACCAGTACTATAAACGGAAACTGACACGGGGACAAATAGAAGACGCCCTCACCCCGGTATGGCTCCTTTATCACATACACAGCCCAACAAAACAACGACAAGAATCCACCAACAGCATACGAATCAATATGGCTAACCTGATCCAAAACATCCACCCACCCCACTCGCACATGAAAACAAAGTTCACCACAGCCAGTCACAAATGAAAAATCACACCCTAGGCCAACCCCCAACCTCTCAACACCAAAGAGAACATGCACAAGCGTCGCTGACGCAAAACCCCACACATATGTTAAGTAAAATAGAAACATCACCCCACTCCCCATTCACCCTCCACTTCTTTCCCCCCTTTTCTTCCTAATGTAATACTAATGTCTCAACAAATGAAACTGATCTGTAAAAAATGTAACTTGAAAAATGAGACATTGCACATACTTTTGTAAACCAAGAAATCTTTAATAAAAATACATTTAAAAACAGAAAAAGTATAGTAATATAACTTCTTCTGTATGAAAATACATACTATTTTCAGCAATAATAATTATTATATAGTAGCCAAACCAAGAGTTCCAGCTCTGACCCAGGAAAACTTGCTTACTGACAAGAATTCCCTTTGGAGGGTATGATGATATATATATATGGGACAGCAGTATGCAATGAAACATGTACAAGTTTAGGTGAGATTCCTTATTTCCTTCCCACTTCCTTTTTAAATCAACCTAATTCTATCTTTGCTATCTACTCTCTTGTTTTCTGCGCGGCAGCTGATCGGGGACATTTTTCAGTCTTTGTGCATTCAATAATCTGGTGTTTAGAAAACATACCATTTCAATGTTCTTTAAGCATAATGGACTGGGCAATCTTATACTCCCTTGTGGGTGGGGGGACTTAAATTGCTGCAATGTCAGCATAACTTGTGTCATATCCAATAACCTCTCAGTTGACCTATCTTGAGAACAGGATTGTAGCCATAAATTGTATAACAAAAGTCAAAAGAGTTGAGAAATCTATATATAAATCTTAATCTATTTTAACCTTGTAATTGTTTCTTTGTTACAGGTTACTTGCAAACTGCCCCAGAATCCCTCTACTAACTTCAAAGTTTCTGTATCTGTAGCTGAACCCTTTTCCTCTAATATTGCAAATATTCCAAGACAGTTAGTTGATGAAGTTCTGGAGGAAATGGATCATTGTGTGCCTCTTTTGGAAGTCTATCCTGTAGAGGGGCAGGACAGCGCAGTGTATGATATAGCCAAGGCTTTGGAAATTGTGAGGTATGTTTTTCTAGAGTTTGGGATTCAACAGCATATTAAAGAAGGTGTGACAAAATAGAAATAACTAATAGAAAAAGAATTTAAGAATATTAGACTGAGGGTAGAAGCTTATTTTTGAAGTTAGGGAGGTAGAGTACACACTTTATGTGCCGGTGATGGTTCTTGGCATCCCAGGTAACAGGTGATGTGAAAGATCTCTGCCTGACAGCTTTGCAATCTGCTACCAGTCAAAGTGGAGAATAATAGGATTGATGGAGAAATAATCTGATCTGATAAAAGGCAGCTTCCGTTATTCCATTTTAAGTTACAGAACCTTGAAATACTAAAACCTTACAAAACTTACTAGTGGTCAGTTAATGTGTCCTTCAGTACTTTACTTTCTCCCCATTATTAACAGCTCTTAGGTAACAGAAACACATGATCAGAGGATACATCAAAATGCAGCGAAATTTGGAAAGCCCTATACCAAGAATGACCTGCTGGCATTCTTTTAATGGTTATTAGCCATTCGGGGCTGCTAATTTGTAGCACTGACATTATGAATCTGTGGTTTCCAGAAGTTAGGTGCCTATTGCTTCAATTGCATATTCTTGTAGCATTTTATCTCACATCCTTGTTGACTTACCGGTCTGTCATCTGGAGCCATGGCTGATGTAGGAACATTATTTCCCTGGGGCCTTGTTTTGATTCTTATCTTTAATTTGATTCTTCTTGGTTTGGAGCTGTAAGTTCCTGCCATATGTCAGCTGCTTTGACTAATGTGGCCATCCCACTTATTATGCTTTAAAATACTACTTCCAGGAGAATTTCAACAAATCTTATTCAGCCATTGTATCTAATTAGTGACTACAGTTTATTCAGGGTTTGTTGTAAATAACTAGGCAATTTCATCCAAACTTTGAGTTTAAAGAAGTTTAGCCAAAAATAAACAGAACCTAACCAATATTTGGTCCCAACTTCGGGGAAGTTGAAAGCAGGGATGTGGGAACAACATGTTCTACTTAACTGACAGGAGTACCTATCTTCAACAGCTACTTTCTTATTTAGTGTAAGTTCATGTCAGTTCTGTATTTTGTTTAATCTTTCTATTTTTTTTATAGAAAGGAAGCCTGTATTGCTTCCTCACCTGCTACTCTTTTACAATATTCTGGGGTTAATGTGGTCAATCTGTCAAACAGCTAAACATAAAGAAGTTTTTATTTCTTTAGGCTGCAGAAAGAAAGGAGAGCATAAAAGACTTTATAGAAATATAAGGACATTTCAAAATAGCCCAAAACAGAACATCAATATTTTGAACCAAAGTAAGGCACCTATTCAAGCAAAGCCAGGCAAGAGAGGTGTTTAGACATAAGAGAAGACAATACATTTTAGCTGACACAGCTCTCCCAGAAATGAAGTAAAAAATGATTCTTTTATTGAGAAAAAGATGGAATACATTACAGTGGTACCTCGGGTTACGAACTTAATTCGTTCCGGAGGTCCGTTCTTAACCTGAAACTGTTCTTAACCTGAAGCACCACTTTAGCTAATGGGGCCTCCCGCTGCCGCCGCACCGCTGCTGCATGATTTCTGTTCTCATCCTGAAGCAAAGTTCTTAACCCGAGGTACTATTTCTGGGTTAGTGGAGTCTGTAACCTGAAGCGTCTGTAACCTGAAGTGTATGTAACCCGAGGTACCACTGTATTGTGTACCAATAATGTGGTAAAGTTGACATAATACAGACAGCTTGTACATTACAGTGTTTCTGTACTGTATAGGAAGAGGTACAGCAAGATTAACAAAATTTTGTAAACTTTTATTTTGCTTTTCCCTCTTTTGCCTTTTGAATTTTATTATTTCTGCTATATATTTTTGCTAGATACATTCTGGCAATGAATGTCCTTTTTTAGCTTATTTACATGCCCATTTTCTACAGTAAAATATACCCAAAGCATCTCTCAACAAAAATCAACTTATTAGCAAAATGCATAACTTCTGAAAAATAGTATGTCACAAAACATATAAAAAATGCAAGTAAGATAAAAATGATTAAAGAAAGGATGAGATCCAACATAGTGCTAGTTCAAAAAGATTGACAGCTGATGTTATTCTGTGTTAGCACACAAGCTTAAGTGCCACAGAATACAGTGGTACCTCTGGTTGCAAACGGGATCCGTTCTGGAGCTCCGGTCAGATCCCGAGGATTCCACAATTGGAGGGACCGCTTCCATGCACATGCATGTGGCAGTGGAGCGCTTCTGTGCATGCACACGTGGCAAAAACCCAGAAATATACTTCTGGGTTTGCCGCTTATGTATCCTGAAGTTTACAGAACCAGAGGGATACGTAAGCGGAGGTACAACTGTATAACAGTAGCAGTTGTGCTGGCAGTCGGGCGACCACTTTCACAAGGGGAGAACATCCATTGGATTTGGTGGTTGTGCTGTTGTAAGGTGAGGCTGTTTGTAATGGTTGTTGCCTTAACAAGCTGCCACGATTGGATATAACCCATAAGGAATTGAGTATCACAATTCAGTAATCTAGACTTAATAGATAACTAATACAGAGCAAATATAAAAATTAGAGTTCAAAGCAAAATAAATAAAAATATCCCTGAACCATCCTAAAACTGGGTTCGTGGCACTCCATGGGACCACAGTAGCTTGGCTTAAATGCGGTTCAGAACAGGCAAGGTCTCACAAGGCCAAATGGTTCACAGCAGCTAGATGGTGCCCTTGTCTCTACTCAAGTACTAGGGACTGGCAAAGATGGTAGTTCTCTTTCTCCAGCCTCCCAAGTGCCTCCTGAACTTTGTAGCCGTATATAGTTAGGTACTTTTTATAATAATTATCAATGCAATGCAACTATGGCTTTTATTTAGGTTCTTCTATGACTTCCTTTGGAGAGACTGGGATGATGATGAAAAGAGCGAGACCTATGCTGCACTGATAGAAGAGAGAATTAAGATGTAAGTATGCTGCTCAGGTGAGCTGCCGTTGCACGGTCCCTGCTCCTGCCAACCTAGCAGTTTGAAAGCACATCAAAGTGCAAGTAGATAAATAGGTACCGCTCCGGCAGGAAGGTAAACGGCGTTTCCATGCGCTGCTCTGGTCCGCCAGAAGCGGCTTAGTCATGCTGGCCACATAACCAGGAAGCTGTACGCTGGCTCCCTTGGCCAATAAAGCGAGATGAGCGCCGCAACCCCAGAGTCGTCTACGACTGGACCTAATGGTCAGGGGTCCCTTCACCTTTACCTTATGCTGCTCAGGAATAGTTCTCAGAAACAGCAGATGAGGAAGTACTTCAGATTTTTGGTGAAGGCTCTACTGAGTGGTGGAGAGGGCTAGGTTAGAAGCCATTTATTTTCGTAACATGTTAAGATGCTATAAATTGGATTTTATTTTTTTTAATACAGTGGTGCCTCGCAAGACGAAATTAATTCGTTCCGCAAGTTTTTTCTTCTTGCGAGTTTGTCTTGCGAAGCACGGTTTCCCATAGGAATGCATTGAAAATCAATCAATGCGTTCCTATGGAAACCGACTTCAGACCAGGTCCGGGGACAGTCTGTCCCCCGACCTCTTCTGAAGGCTGGGGGGGGGGGACAAGGGCTTTTCTTCCCACCCCCAGCATTTTAAAAAACCCCGGGACAGCGGGGGGCGATTTAAAAGCCCCCGGGAAGGCAGGCAGGGGGGAGCAAAGACTTTTGCCCCCTGCCAGCCTTCAGAAGAGGTCCTGGACCTCTTCTGAAGGCCGTCGGGGGGCAAAAGTCTTTGCTCCCCCCGCCTGCCTTCAAAAGCCGTCCGGGATAGTGGGAAGCGCTTCCCTGCTATCCCGGACTGCTTTTAAAATGCTGGCGGTGGGGAGCAAAGCCTTTCGACCCCCGCCGGCCTTCCTGGACCTCTTCTGAAGGCCGGGGGGGGGGGGGGAAAGGCTTTGCTCCCCACCGCCAGCATTTAAAAGAGGTCCCCGGAGATTTCCCTATGGGCTTTCTTCTTGCGAAGCAAGCCCATAGGGAAATTCGTCTTGCGAAGCAACTCGCAAACGGAAAACCCTTTCATCTTGCGGGTTTTCTGTCTTGCGAGGCGTTCGTCTTGCGGGGCACCACTGTATATAGAGGGACATCCTGCCATGAGAACAACTTCCCCTGCAGTTTGAAGTGATGCAATTCTTATTCAAGTTAACCTCCTGATCTGCTGTTTGAGAGAACTAGTAGAGCTTAGTTTTTGCATAAAGTTTCAAAAGGAGAAACTCTAATTTTCTTAAATCTTCATAGTTGGTGTGATATTCAGAATGGGACTATCCCTGCTCCGATTGCTCATCGTTTTAGAAGAAATCTTGAAAAGTACAAAAGTCTACATTTGGAGTTGATTCATTACCAAAGTAATATTAAAGAAGAACCCACAGCAGAAGAAGCAGTTGAATGTTGGAAAAAGTATTATGAATTGATAATGCTATGTGGATTGTTGAAAATATGGGAAGATTTACGCCTGAGGTAATTTAAGTTGACTGATTTTAAAAAATGGTTCAGTTTTTTTGCTTGTTGTCCGAATAGCTTGTTTTAATTACCTATTGCTTTATTAATTGTAAGTACAATTCATTTGTTAGTGAATTAGATGTTACTACAGTGGTACCTCGGTTTTCGAACGTAATCTGTTCCAGAAGACGGTTCGAGTTTCGAAACGTTCGAAAACTGAAAACTCAGTACGGAAGCCTCAAAACGATAAACTCGAATACGGAAGCCGCATTTCCAGTTTGACTTCCAAGGCGCGTTCGAAAACAACAGCATTTACTTCCGGGCTTACAGCATTCGAAAACCAAAATATTAGTCAACGGAGACGTTCAAAAACCGAGGTACCACTGTATATGTTTAATTACATTGAACATAATTTGTGTAGATGTACACTCAGATTGGCGTGTCCTGGTGTAGTTATATTGTGTATTTCCATTATAAACGATTGCTAGGAGATATCTGATGAAATGATGTCACCTTAACTGTCCTGTTGTGCCTAAAGTGCCTCTTGAATGAAGCGCAGATGAGTTCACAGTCCCACCCCAGGTCTCCTAGTCAGAGCCAGTCAATAGTTTTTCAGAAGATCATATATGATAAATGAAATGCTCCTGACACTACAGCAGTGGCCTGGACATTTCTCCTCGTATGTTTTCAGATTGTGCCATTAAGGCAGAGACTTGGTATTACAGGATTGGACATTTGGGTATACACCTGTTTACTAGTTTTTGCATTTCTGTTTTTTATTCTGTTTGGTGTAACAGTTGAATAAATATTAAACTGGGAAACTCTGCCATAGCATTAAATTTGGTTCCTTTAAGTGTATGTACATACGTTTATTAAGAAATGTTTGCAGTAGTAAATAACAGAAAATACTTAATTTTCATACCATTTTTGTCATCAATGGGAAGAACAAAAGCAGCTCTTTTGAATACGCTTAAAAGAAAGCAAATTCCATTGAAATTGGTGGGAATGGCATGTAAATGTGATTAAGTGTGTCAGCATCTAGCTTAGAGAGCCACATATGATAAATAACTAATTATTTATTAGTTAAGATAATCATCTAATGCCAGTAGATTTATCAAGATCAACAATTTGCACAGATTTGTAATGGATTGCTTCATTTTTTGAAAGGCAGGAGCCAACGGTAGGTTACATGTCTGCATGAGGAATTATGCTCCTAGTTTCAGTGTCTGGCAACTCAATGGGGAAATTCCTATCTGAGAACTTGTAGAGCTGCTAGCTGTGTTTTGTATAGTCATAAAGAAACTTTCTGAACTTACATAGCTGTCAATGTTTTCTTTTTTTTAAGGGAAATTCCCTTATTCCGAATAGGATTCCTCGCAACAAAAGGGAAAAGTTGACAGCTGTGAACTTAGTAACAATGTGTTCTTCCCACAATTGTACATATTTCCATAAGTAATTAGGGCCATAGTGGTAAGTGAAGTTCCACCAAATAGAAAACCTATTACAGTGCATTTTAGGTACTTTCCCCTTCATATTAATCTCTAGACAATGAAGGAAAAAGTACCTAAAATCCAGTGTGATAGGTTTTCTGTTTGGTGGAACTTCACTTACCACGAACTCATATTTTAGAGTTAGAAAGGATTAGTTGTAGAAAAGCAGGACTCCTCCTTGTTACCATGCGACAGTTAGCATGTCTACTTGTTGTCGTTTAGTCGTGTCCGACTCTTTGTGAACCAGAGCATGCCAGGCATGTCTACTCAGTTCTATTAAATTCCAGGGGGCTGACTCCCAGGCGCAGGGGGTTAGACTTGCAGCATTAGTTCTGCAGTTCCCTGTGATATAAAAGCTGCCACTTCAGCTGCTCTTGTTAAATTATTTTCCTTTGTTATTTTGAGACCTTTGTTATAGTTAAGACTATGTAAGTTTATTTAAATATGTATATTCTTTTGTAATAATTATTATATTCTATGCTTCCATTTCATTAACATATTTAATAGAGCAAAAGTTCAAAAATTGAATGAATTATTGAGAAATCACGGGGGGGGGGCAGAGGACATGGAGCATGAAAACGTTTAAAAATCTTTTTTTCTTATACTAGCGGATACTAACTTTGTAATACTAATGATCTGCGAATATATTGGTTTCTGCTTTTAAAGATTAATCTTCCCTCCAAAATGGTTTACAAAAATGCTTTCAAAGAGCTTTGACGCAGCACCCTTTAGTTCTTTTTAATTAGCTGCCTTGAATACTGTTTATACTTTAAGTAGTTGAAGTTCAAATTTTATTCATTTTAAGCCAATATTCATAGTAAACATTTCTAGGGCCTACAGAGCAATTACATCCGTTGTAAATGAAGTTGTCTGGCAAAGAGTAAAAATACTGAATGCTTCATATTTTTTCGCTTTGCATTTTCAGGACTTTGTCATGCCAGACATTTCTGGTATGCTCATTTTCTGTAGGGATATTGTTTAGGCTTAAATGTCTGTATCTGTTTAAAGCTGAAAGAAATACAATGCTAAGCATACTTGAAGCCAATTTTATTTAAATACATCTACAGAATGCTTTGCCTAAGGCATTATTGATAGTACAAAGTTCATTTTAAATTTTAGGGCTCATGGACCTCTGACCCCAAGAATTTTGAAACGTAGGAAAGGACACAGAGATGATGGAAAAACTGTAACTTACATTGTTGCAAAAACAGCAGCAGCAGCAGCAGAAATGGTAAGGAGTTCATTTGAATAAATATCCAAGTAGCTGAGACTGCTGCTTCTCCTTCAGCAAACTTTCCTTGATATCCCTTCTTCTCTCCAACCCTACCCAAACAGCTTCTCCATTATTGCTCCCTTTGTAGAACTGTAAGGTGCAGGATTCTTTTATTTTGAAATACAGTAGACTTAGCTGTTGCCTTCTGCTCTCTTCACGATTCTCCCGAAAGCAGTCTGGCTGGAAGGGGATTGAATTCAGCAGTCTTTTAATTTAATTTCCGTTTTGCTTGGTTAAAAACTGTCCTAATAAGCTGCTGTTTGTTTTTGTGCTAGCAAAGTAGATGAAGATTTTTGCACTGGCAAGGTGTTTATGGAAACACTATTATCATTTCAGAGTGCCTGTCAGCTTGGCGCTGGTCACATCCAATATGGCACTTACACACATAACCCATAAAGGAACTTTGCCCAAATTGTTTTTTTGTTTTGTTTTTTAGAGAAATGCTAACACCACTTGTGCACTTAATACAGAAGGAAACTAATGTGTACAGTGGTACCTCTAGTTACGAACTTAATTCGTTCCGGAGGTCTGTTCTTAACCTGAAACTGTTCTTAACCAGAGGCGTGCTTTCGCTATTGGGGCCTCTTGCTGCTGCTGCTGCTGCTGCGCCGCCGGCACACGATTTCCGTTCTCATCCTGGGGCAAAACTCTTCCAGGTTAGCGGAGTTTGTAACCTGAGGCATTTGTAACTTGAGGTACCACTGTACTGAAGGTAGGGAACAGCATGTAAAGTTCAAAGAATTCCTAGAAGTATGCTGCATAGAAGCAACAGTGAAAGGATAGGCTAAAAAACCACATTAACCTTTAAAACTAGACTGGCTAATCCCTGATTTTACTTTGTATCCGTCTCATCTGCCCAGGTTAAAGAATTAGCCCCAGACACAGTTCTTCAGCAGCATAACAACTTAAACCTGGCTTTGGACAGCTGTTACAGTGGAGATAATGTGCTTATTTTCCCAGGAGAATATAAAGCAGCAAACCTTTCCATGTTAACTGAAGACATTGTTATTAAAGGTCAGTAGTGTGCCTGCTGTGGTTTTTATCGAATAGATTAAGAAAACTAAAACCAACTATTAGAATAAAGATTGGTTAAATGTGAGGCTCTTTCAGGTTTTCAGAATTTGGAGAGTGAATCACTTAAGGTTTTATATAAAAACATTTCTTGTTTGTGTCTCTTATTATAGGCATTACAGCTTCTTAATACAAGTTCTGAAGCAACTGCAAACATGTGCAGCACTGGTCATATTATCTGCAATAGCAAATTAATTATCAGCTGTAGAAGAGTGGGTCTAATTTCATGGTCTCCTCTCCTGCTCTTGAGCATAGCTTTACAACTATTGCTGGTGATCTGATTGGGACTACAGTCATACCTCGAGTTGAAGTTGCTTCAGGTTGAGTGTTTTCGGGCTGTGCTCCACGGCGACCTGGAAGTAACGGAACGTGTTACTTCCGGGTTTTGCCGCTTGCGCATGCACAGATGCTCAAAATGATGTTGCATGCATGCGCAGAAGCGGCAAATCGCGACATGTGCAGACGCGCAGATTCAGGTTCAGGGGCTCCAGAACGGATCCCGTTTGCATCCAGAGGTACCACTGCACTGATGGTGCAGCCATCAGTGCTGGATCACGTTAGGAACTATACAGTGCAATCTGTATACAAAGTTCTGTGTCCTGCTAAATTCCAAGTTGGCTCAGAATTGGCTCCAGATTGTAGCAAATGCAAGCCATGGTCAGCTCTGTTTTTCTGACCGCCATCAGCCAACCACCAATGTGCATCAATCCTCTGAAGCAGATTTTGTAGGTGGCGTGGGGGCACAGAAGAGAGGAAAGCATTCTGGTTGTACAAGGACAGCATTGAATACCATCCATTATTTTTTTGAAGTACAGTGGTATCTCGGGTTACATACGCTTCAGGTTACAGACTCCGCTAACCCAGAAATAGTACCTCGGGTTAAGAACTTTGCTTCAGGATGAGAACAGAAATTGTGCTCCAGCGGTGCGGCAGCAGCGGGAGGCCCCATTAGCTAAAGTGGTGCTTCAGGTTAAGAACGGACCTCCAGAAAGAATTAAGTACTTAACCCGAAGTACCACTGTACTTAAAAAACCTTAGTTTCAGTTCCTAATAAAGCTGCTTGGTCAAATGTACATTTCCTCCCTACTCCTACTGTCCAATTTCTGTGCACTACTACATTTAATTGATTTTAATAATTCCGTTTCTCCATTTTGTTTAGGAGTTGGAAGACGAGAGGAAATTGTGATTGTTTCAGATCCTGTCTATGACAGTTTTATAGTGTCCAGGGCTCAAAATTTGAAGATAATGAATATTACTGTGCAGCAGCAAGGGACTCTCGATGGTATTATAGTAGTTGAATCTGGACACACATTTTTGGAGAACTGTGTTTTGAAGTGTGAAGGAACTGGTGTCTGTGTACTTGTTGGGGCTTCTCTGACAATTATAAACAGTGAGATCACTGGAGCTCAGGTACTCTATTTCAGTTCAAAACAAGATACAATACACATATGAGAATGTAAGATGCTTTCATTCAGCGAATACACAAAAACCTGGTTTAATGCAGAAGGGTAACTAATAATGAAAAGACTTGATGTCGGTGCTAGATAGCACAAATTTAAATATTACAGTTGCCGGTCCACAGGAGAGAGATGTGAGTGGACGGGATGGTAGATGTGACAAGAAGACTTGATTCCAATCAGTTTTGCAGTATGCAAGTGGAGTTCTGGTCCAGTACTCTATGCACTCCTCAGTACTGTGCAGCTGCTAGTTGCTGACCAGAACTCTAAATGATCTGCATCAGTTAACTTGTATTCACAGACAAAAATTGATTTTTGTTCTGATAACAGAACAGCTAGTTGCATGTCAATCCAAATTTTGGTTTTTGCACTCAGGGGGCTGGAGTCGAGTTATACCCAGGAAGCACAGCTACTTTGGAGGGTAACAAAATTCACCACTGCAATAACTTCAGAACCTGTGACTCCTCACATGGTAGTTTTGGTGGAATTAACATTAAGGTAAATTTTTGTTGACAATGGAATGCTACTGTAACAACCTAAATTATTTGAAAAGATTTCCATGTTTAAGAAGATAATTTGATTAAGATGCTACCGACAGTTTATGAATAAACTTTTGATTCCTTCTTAACAGGTTCTTCCTGCTCCTAAACTAAGGATGAAAAACAATCATATTTACAGTAACAATGGATATGGAGTGACCATTATTAAGCCTTCTGAGCAGCTGTGTGCTACAGCTGAAGGAACAGTGGAATGTGCTGCTGCAGGAGATGGCGAAGATTCTGTTTCCAAACTAATGCAGGAATTGAGCCTTGAGATGAGCAGAAACATACTAGAAGACAACACCAAAGGCATCAGCATAGTTAACTGAAGCTACAGGTTTCAGCTACAAAGGAAAACCTGTTGTATTAAAAGATATTAATAAGAGTTATTATGGATACTGATGAAACCTGAAATAGCACCGTAATTACTATTTCTTAGTAAAGAGAAAGCTCTTCATAGCTTGGCAAGAATTGAAGCTTAATTTCCATTTATGTCTTTGGCACCAGAAGCCATAGCTTATAGCTCAAAATATAACCCCTTGGAGGCTATCAGTTTGAATTCTGTACTCACTATTCCAACTCGGGAATATATTTTTTAAAAGCCTGTACAGCAGTAAGTAACCTTCAGACTTACTGAAAAGTAGTTAAAACTGCTGATTTATTACTGCAAGTTTGTCTTGTTAATTTTTACTGTATTATAAACAGGTCTTACAAATGAAGCAGGATGTTTTGAACGCCAGTCCCATAAAATTTAGCATACTTCTGGCAGGTCAAGGATAGAAGTCAGGGGACAGTATGACTGAGGAGCTAGAGCTAAACTTGACTTACTTAAAATTGATTATGTGAGAAATAAGGAATTCTGGATTTGGAAGTGAAGTTAGGTACCCCTGCCCGTATGGGCCAGTCTTGACAGACTCTAGGGTTGTGCGCCCATCTCACTTAAGAGGCCGGGGGCCAGCGCTGTCCGGAGACACTTCCGGGTCACGTGGCCAGCGTAACAAAGCTGCATCTGGCGAGCCAGAGCCGCACACGGAAACGCCGTTTACCTTCCCGCTAGTAAGCGGTCCCTATTTATCTACTTGCACCCGGGAGTGCTTTCGAACTGCTAGGTTGGCAGGCGCTGGGACTGAGCAACAGGAGCGCACCCCGCCGCGGGGATTCGAACCGCCGACCTTTCGATTGGCAAGCCCTAGGCGCTGAGGCTTTTACCCACAAATGCATCATTAATAATTTACCGTATTTTCCTGTGTATAAGAGGATGGTTTTTGCCTTTAAAAAAAATAGTCAAAAATTGGGGGTTGTCTTATACATGGATGGTGAATGCACAGGGGTTCTGGTATGGGCAGCCCAGGCTGGTTCAGGTTCTGGCTCTGGCCCGATTTCTTAATTTTGGGTAAAAAATATATAGGGGTTGTCTTATACATGAGGGCATCTTATATACAGAAAAATACTTAGTTTCAGCATAACTATTACCATAGTTTTATTTCCCCAACAAAATGTCAAAAAGAGATCGTGACGCGGAACAAACATAGCTGTCTTAAGAGGCCTAGGACAGTACTCCTTCAAAGTTGTGCATGCCATGGAAATGTACCTGTGGAGGCCCAGAGGTAGAAACTGATGGACTCTATTGAATTTTCAAGTTCTTTAGAGAATGAGGTAAGAGATTAGTGCTATCGCTCTGATCTACCTCCCCAGCATCCTCTCCCATTTCCTAGGACTCCAGTTCCTTGAAAAGCTGGAGGCTATGAAGCAAGTGAAGATGTTTTGAGCACTTGGAAGACTTGGACCAAATATGACCAACTACACCAGGGGCAGGCAATGTAGTGCTGTCCAGATGTTGCTGAGCAGCAACTCCCGTAATCCCAAGTGGGTGGGAGTTCACCAGGTTTGCTATCCCTGAACTACCTCATAGAGACTATGTGCAAAACCTATGAAATGGCATTCTCCACTGTTTTTGCAGTTAAATTATATCCAACAGAGCACTTCTGGGTGGCAGGAGACGGCCTCTAAAAACATGACACTTATGAATCTATTTAAAAACAAGTAACTTGTTTTATTAAGATCAAAATGAACACATCATGAAAGAGTATCATAACCATCTGATTATTTATTATATCAAATTAAAGTTTCAATCCTTTGTGAACTCTAGGACTAGAAACACTTCTGCATTACAAGCAAAGGAACATGGGGAAAAACAAGGTCATGCATCCTTATTTTTGGGTGGTACTATTGTTCCACCCCTACCACCCCCACCTGCCTCTAAACCCACCCCCTCGGTTTCCTCCACTTTGGTATCCTTGAAAGCCTCCACCACCTCGAAAGCCACCTCCTCCAGCCCCACTGGAATATCCCCTTCCCCCAGAACCACCAGGGTAAGAGGTTCCATAACCACTTCCATATCCACCCCTGTAGCCGCCGCCACCACCTCTGTAACCACTGCCACCTCTGTAGCCACCTCCATTGTCATATCGAGCCATTTTGGGGGGGCGAGGTCCATCCCCATACCTGGGAAACAAAAATAAGAGCTGTTATTTTTGACTGTAAAAATGCAGTCCTAAACAGGATTATGGTGCTCACACTAGGAAACCCATCTAACATTGATAACAGGTAATTTCTTTACCACATTTCAAATATTTAATGCTAGGTTTCAAAATGAAACATTAAGGATTACATTTCCCCTCAAACTACTTAGGATTTTACATTCTTCTCCCCCTCCATTATATTCCCTAAGAAGCCTCAATGATTTAAGTCTTTCCTAATATCTTGCCGTTCTTTTTGTAACTTGTCCAGCTGCAACCGTGTTCTAAATGTGAACTTAATGGAATAATGACATTGCTGTCTTATTTTTCTCTTTCATTCTTAACGCTTTTACTTTTTACACACGCTTCTTATTAACCCTTGTTTTAATTCAGAAGTATCTTCTTGGGGATTTTTTGATTCATTTCAGGATGGCTGTACACCCTGGTCATCCTATGGTGGCTTAACAACAACCACCTTAATAAAACCACATATTAATAAATAATAAAGTACCACAATAACATAGCTGTCAACGTTTTCCCTTTTTTAAAGGGAAATTCCCTCATTCCAAATAGGATTCCTCACAAGAAAAGGGAAAAGTTGACAGCTATGCAATAAAGAGAGCAAGAGAATCTGACATCTGAAAGTACTGTGTCCAGTTCTGGGCACCACAGTTCAAGAAGGACACTGACAAACTGGAACGTGTCCGGAGGAGGGCAACCAAAATGGTCAAAGGCCTGGAAACGATGCCTTATGAGGAACGGCTAAGGGAGCTGGGCATGTTTAGCCTGGAGAAGAGGAGGTTAAGGGGTGATATGATAGCCATGTTCAAATATATAAAAGGATGTCACATAGAGGAGGGAGAAAGGCTGTTTTCTGCTGCTCCAGAGAAGCAGACACGGAGCAATGGATCCAAACTACAAGAAAGAAGATTCCACCTAAACATTAGGAAGAACTTCCTGACAGTAAGAGCTGTTCGACAGTGGAATTTGCTGCCAAGGAGTGTGGTGGAGTCTCCTTCTTTGGAGGTCTTTAAGCAGAGGCTTGACAACCATATGTCAGGAGTGCTCTGGTGGTGTTTCCTGCTTGGCAGGGGGTTGGACTCGATGGCCCTTGTGGTCTCTTCCAACTCTATGATTCTATGAAAGTTATCAATGATGATGATAATAAGTGCACATTCTTAAGGAATTCCATAATTTGTGTGCCACCACTCCAAAGACCTATTTGGTAGCCACCCACGTAACTTAAGGTTGGGGGGGGGGGTCCTCACATGTCCTTCAAAAATAATACTAAGCTACTCAGCAGGCTCATGTGGATTAGATACCAAGGTCTCGGGCCATTAAGGGATTTAAAGGTCAAAACCAACACCTTGAACTAGTCCAGGAAATGATCTGATTGCCATAAGAATGTTTCTAAAACAAATAACAGGGGCCAGATCATCTTTCCCCATGAAGGGGTTACAGCTGCATCACCAGCCAAAGCTGGTGAAAGGCACAGAAAGCTACTAATGTAGCTTGGGTATTCATAGCAGTCCTGGATCAGACCTTATTTCCAAGCTGCAATCTTAAGGGGAAGTGCAACCCCATCCAGAATATGTTAAATATGTCTTCCTCAACTGTTTGATTGCTCTTCATAATCTTGTCTTTCTTTGAATTCCTTGTAATTATTGGTAAACTTATAGTCAATCAATCAAAAATTCATTCCCCCCCAATGCATTATTTGCACTTACTAAAGTTTTCATGTAACATTTTCTTGCCTTATCATCCTATCTAATAATATCCCCTTTGAAGCTTACATGATTTGCTTTCTTATTTTATTATCCTGAAACTTTGGTATCATTCTACATACTATTTAGGAGTTAAAATTTTTCCCAACATGGATCCCTGTGAAGACTGCCCATTTATCCCAAATTTCATTTTTTGTAATAACTATTTTCTGATAAGCAGGATCCATCCCTTTTAGGATTTTTGTAAACTCTGGTTAGAAGAAAACAGGAAGCTTAAACAAGTGGCAAGGTTTCATTATGACTCTTGAGACGGGTGGGCAACCTTTTTCTATTGAGGGCTACACTCCCTGTCAGGGACCACATTAGTCATAGATTAACTAATCTGGAGTAAAGATAATCCTGCTCCTATCTTCACCATAGTTTATTTTCCCTTAAGTCCTACAACCAAGGAAAAAAAGCCAAACACATCAAACAAAATACTGACTACATAGAAAGGAGGAGGGAACGCCAAGAAAAAAGGAGGGGGGCGGGAAATAGATGGTAGGACATCGAATGGACTAAAGTTCTAAAATAGCTTGGAGCTAACCTCATAGTGCCTGCTGCGAGGTTGATGCCAGCAGCTGATGGTTTGGAGATTTCCCAAATTACATCCAGCATGTTTTTGTTCAGTGGGTCTAGGTCGCTGATGATTTCTGGATTCTTCGTTACTTCCACCACAAGGGCTTCCATGGCTGCACGCAAGGCAGCGATACAGGCAGCTGCGTTGTGAGGCATACGCAGTTTGATCCTACAGGAGAGAAACAGTTTAGCAAATGAATATACTGTATCCATCCCTGGGACCCAACATATGTCCTCCCATTTAATCCTCCAAAGTGTACAATCAGCTGTGCTGTTAGGGTTTGAGGCACATCAACTCAGTATTATAATTTCCCCCAGTAAAGCCTGTTAACTGAAATTCTCTAAGAATACTGAGAACTTAAAAAAACAAACCCACAAGAATTTTGATTAGGGCCATCTAGAAAGGAATGGGCATCAACTGCATATTTTTTTTCATGCGTTCAAAACTCCCTTCCCTCACTTCCACATCTGATGCATCAACACACAACAGGATCCTAAAAATTCTGTGAAGAATTTCTGTCTACATTCAATGTTCTTACACTTCCTTATACAGCCTTTTAAAGCTATGAAACCAGCTGTTGTACTTCACAGTCGTTCCCCATGCATTTAGTATCCAGAGCCAATCAAAAGTTCATACCAGTCATCCAACATAATAATCTCCCCATCTGATACAACTTTCTTCGAGCCAAAGAGAAGCAGCTGCAAAGGGCTCACTAAGGTCATTGCTTTGGCAGAGATGGCTCGTGTCCGGATCTGTACATAGAGAAACATACAGATGTCTTTGTGGATCATACCATATGGAATCTGGGGCATAATATGAAATTATGATAGCATCCTAGCACACAAAGGAAAAGTTTCCAGGTGTCATAGTTACAGTGATGAGCAAAAGCCTTCCCAACACTGCGTAAATAATTAGAAATCAGCAGAGAGCAAAATTTATAGCTGCCAGAAGACTGCCATTCTGTCCTCCTTCACCTCTAAGTAGCCTTTATCATCTTCCCTGTTTGCCCTAAAAGCTTCAAATACTGGAATCACACCTATTCAAACTGACATTTCTAGAAATGTACAAAATTCACTCCAAACCAGAGTATATATTGCACTATATTTTCAGTGGCTATTAAGACATGAGATACTTTGCAACACAGAAGTACTAAGAAGTTATATGGCTTTAGCCATCTAACTTCAAGAATACAATAAAACCAACTTTGATATAGGCCTATAATGCTTTGAAAGCTTAAGAACATTGTGCTGATTATTCTAAACAAGAACACATAAACACGTTATTTATTAATTTATATACTGTTTTATGCCAAAATAAGCAGCATATCAGTATAGTCGTCTCCTTTTTCAGAAACCCAGGGATCCACCTTTAACCCAAACATGCATTTGGGAACCCATTTCTTCTCCTCCCTCCTCTTGTTACGTGGTGGTAGTGCTGCAACTGCAACCCACCTTAGATCAGGCCACAACACAGTCCTGAACTACTAGCTGAAAGCCAAGGTGTGTCACAATCATGACAAGAGATCTTCTATAGACTCCAGACCGACAAATTTTTACATTTCAACCAGAGGATTTTAATAAAAAGCAAACATACAATGCCTAAGATCAAAAATTGTACTCAAACATGCATGGCAACTTGGTAGCCTGGCACATTTCCCACATTTGCCTACCTTTTCTCCAAAGACAAAAAATGGACAAGGATACTTCATGTCCTGACTGCTAAATGGACAGTTAACAGAAGACTTGTGGATAAGTGCATTGCGGCCTTCGGTGGTTAGAATCTTCCTCTTCTCCTTGTGGAAACAGACATTGGGATACAAACCAAAGGCCAGCAGAGAGATCACAACGTCTAGGCTGTTATCCGGTCCAGTGTTGTTAAATACCTGGGTCATCAAACACTCTGGAAAAGAGAACAGAAACTGGCTTTCCAAGTAGTACTTCATTTTATAAGCAAAACTTTAAAAAAGCATTTGATTTCCTCATTTGAAACGTATTTTACATTTGTAGAATGAGTGTTTTGAGTTGACAAATATAAACAGATCCCTACAACAAGGAGGCAGAAACAAGTGCAAAGACAGAACCTCCCTGATCTAGCAACAAGATTCAGCAACTGCACATCTAGACATTTTAAAATCTGCACATCTCACATTTTAAAATCCATTATATCCAAAAATGTGATTAAGATTACTGCATAACACAGCTAGGACAAAAATGATGGAATTTCTTTCTGGAGGGAAATCAAGATACTTTGGATCAAGTTTTAGAGTACAGGTCGTACCTTGGTTCTCGAACAGAATGCGTTCCACGAATCTCTTCGAAAATTGTCAGCTTCTGAAAATCGTTCAAAAACCAGAACACTCACTTCCGGGTTTCGATCATTCAGGAGCTGATTTGTTCGGGAGCCAAGGCTTTTGAGTTCCGAGGTACAACTGTACTTTCTATACATACTGCATCCCCTGCCAACAACCACTGCCATACATGGTACAAAACTGGAGGGGGCTCCCTGTATCTAAAATGTTTTTGTTATTAAATAACCTTTGACCAAATCGTGTGACATAAAAATGAGTCTACAGAGCCATGTATTTGTTTACTGTGCCACACTCCCTATACTTGAAATTACTTCATGCATATTACCTTCTGGGAATCCAGAGTTGACAAGAATATCTTTCAACTGCACTTTGGCTTCCCAAGTCATTCTCAGAGTAGCCATGTTGAGTCTCTTGTGTTCACAGAAATGTATCTCTGCATTTTCCCCACCCAGTCTGCAAAAGGAAAATGGACAAGACAAACTGATTTGCAACCAACCTGTACAGATGCTCCACAGTAATTTTCCATATACTGAACTAACTATATAAAGCAGGATGCCTTATAAGGTCATGCAGCTGTTCACAGTTTTAGTTGTCCTAAATAAATTTACCTGGCATTATCCCAGGCTTGGAAAACTGACAGGAGGGCCACGTGATCGGAAAACCGATTTCCAGCAAAATTTCTGTGAACGTAACCCAGCCTCTTTCCCTCGCTAATGAATGGTTCAGGGAAGCAGGTGGCTGCAGAGATGGTACATACAGCATCTCCCACACTGAAACAGAAACCACAGAATGACTTTTCTCATGGTCTTGCACCTAACAGCTGGAGATCAACTTCAATAAACTTGATATCTAACTATGTTATTAACAGAATATACATCATAATTTACTGGTGTGAATGTTAGAGGCTGGTTCGCAAGTTTGAATAAAAACAGAATGAGTGTACTTCTGGCTCTGAAATAATGTCTCAAGTTAAAATTTGGTTTCATGGTTTTTTAAACTCATTTCCAAAAGAACCCGCAACACTCCATTTAGAGACCAATCATAATCAGTCACCCAATCAATTCACATACACTTCTAACCCTATTAAATGGCACTTACTAGAAAATACACCCCATTATCATCATCTTCCCAAGGCGAGGTTCAATGGGCAGTCTAGCTAAAATTCGCCCAAGAGGTGTCAGTTCGTCATTGGAGTCCAAGGCATCAAGCTCTGTGAGGGGAGGAAAAATGCACTGGCAAAATCTGATAGGCTTTAATTTAACTGTTCATTCAGCCTCACAATTAGTGAAGCATCTACTGTACTATATATTTTGGAAAGTTAGTTGTTTGCTATGCATTTGGACATTTCTTAAGATACCACAATCAAGTTCTTCACGATGATTCCCATATTGAAGCAGCAGGTGTTTGTTCTGTTTGGATACAACTGGGCACCACTTTGAATCAAGATGGCAGCCCGAAAGTTTCAAAGCCACAATGAATTCTTGGTTTCTTAGAAATACTGAGCAATGCTTGGTACAAGGCTGTTAGATAAATCAGAAAGGTGGCAGCAAAATGAAAAGCTGCTGCCTTCCGATCTTGCTTGTTAGCATCCCTAAAGCATCAGGGCTGGCTATTGTTGTAAACAGAATACTGGACTACATGGAACTTTGGTTGGACTGACCAAGGCAACACAATGGCAAACACAAAAGACATAAATTACACCGCCATTCTATAGTGATTGGAGGCTCCACTACAGAAGAGGCCTCTTCTCCAGTATCCATGCTGAAAGTGGGAGCAAGCAGGGAAGGGCCTTGTATAACCTCAATTGGCAAACAGGATTGTGTTGGAGAAAGCAGTTGTCCAGATATCATGGACTAGCTTTGTAGGTTAAAACCAGCACTTCTTCTCATAAATAAATTGAGAGTAAAAAAAAACCTAAAAAACCACACACACACTAGGGAAATACATTCACTCCAGTGTTTTTGTTAATGATCTGGCTGCTGCATTGTGGACCACGTTTTTCAAAGATGAGAGCCATGCATAAACATCGAGTCATGAAAAGAGCAACTGAATATCTACTGCTTGTGTGTGAAAATGTATGACACAGAGTTTGAAAACAGACCACATCTATGCTTACAGACTGGAAGTATCAGTCTAGTACCTCTGAGTGTGTGCTCTGCTTCAATCACTGCGTCCAAAGGAGGTGGCTCTATAGCTTTGGCCAGGAACTGGCCAATCCCTCCCAGTCGTAGCAGTTTGATGCTCAAAGCAATTTCATGTAGCGGTGTTCGGAACATCTCTGGAGTCATATGAGTCTCAAGTCTGGAGACAAAATGAAGAGAAAGAGAAAAATATTTAGGGCATGTTCCATTTCAACTGGTACTACCAATAGCTCTACTCTGGTTCGGCCAACACTGCTCCCTAAGTCACCTTACACACATAGCGGAGAGCTTATTGTCTTAACAGTGTCACAACCCTTCTCAGCCTCCACCAAAACATGAAAAAACTAAAGAGGTGTAAGAAGGAGATACTGATTTGTGAAAGAGATTACCTGACAATCTGTTGTTCACGTAGAACCTTTAGGACAGAATGGGGAACCTTTGGCTATGCTTGCTGGGGTGAGACATGGGCATTCAAAAACTCCTGGAAGGCCCATCCCTGTCTCGGAGCCAAACCAGGTGACTGTGTTAACCCCACATTCACTGACAGGTTTTTAAGCTAACCCATACCCACTTCACAGTCCTATCGGGGTGCTAGGGGCATGGGAGCTAAACTCCTTCCCCCTTCCACCTCAACTCTCTTTTGCTTCTAATACATTTCCCCCCTGTCAGCTCACTCCAAGATTCAGGTGAGGGAAAAGCATTTTCAAGCTGCTGGGAATTGGTGGTGGGTTTTACTCCTTTCCCCTTTCCATGTTAAATGTTAACCCCTCACCCTCACATGCAGACAAAGTTTGGCCTTGAATGAGAGCTGAAGTGATGTAGCCATAGTGGAAGCTACCACAGTAGTAACAGCAAAATGGGCAACTTAATTTCAAACTAATAATATAAATTTGCACAATGGTAAAACAGTGTACGTTTACAACTACAGGCTACAGTTCCTCTTTATTTGCATCCTAAGGGGGGGGGGGGGAATTCATACCCATTACCTAGTCTCTGAGGTTGGGTCCATCTGGCTTTTCTAGTTAACTATTTATTCAGGAATTTACTCTAAGAAGAAGCAGAGTGTACACCTACCGTTCAAAGCGAGCTCTGCTGCAAAGGTGGAAACAGAAGCCAGGACGGACACGACCAGCTCGTCCTTTCCGCTGTTCCAGGTTAGTTTTTGAAGCCCACACAGTGGCATAGTTGGTCATGTTGTTGTGAGCAGTGAAGAGCTTCACCTTCTGCCTGTGAAGTTTAGTTAGAAGAAAATGCATTATCAATTAACTTCCAAGTTCTTAAATATTGAAAACAGAGCAAATTATGATGTGATGCACAGAACCTTAAAGGATTTAGCACTTAAGAGGAAGGTTGCAGCACAAGGCAGGAGTCTCAAAGTCTAAGATGACTTTGTGAACATATTAGAAACAGGAGGGCTTGTGATGTGTTAAGAGACAGACACCGTTGTAGAACAGTTACTAGGGTGGCAGCTGTCACAGTATAAACAAACCAGGATGAGGATATCAAATTTTAACAAAAACGAAACATATATAACTGATCATGTGGGGCAGAAGGAATGGGAAAACAGTAAGACCTAAATTGGAGAGGAGCTCTTTATGCACTTCCCCCTCAGGAGAGGATACAATTGACCAAAACTGATTCCTATCTCTTAGCAGGGGAGTTACCAGTGCGGACTGACCATATATCTATCCCAAAGGCTGATAGATCTTAAGAGCACAATTGTTAAAAACCCTTTCCTGCTCTAGAGAAGAGCAAGGGGTTCCTGGTTTGCCATAACTCTGCCAAGGTGCTCTAGCTGCTTCAGCATCACAACAGCCCAATCTCTCCCAGCTTTCTTTTCAACTATGGGCAAGGGAGGGACATAGAGAGGGCTCATGTGCAACTGCCAGGACAATCCCCACTTGCTACAAGGCTGGTTCCACATCATGCTCACCAGAGGGTGATGATACACTTTCCACAATGAGCACATATGTAGAAGCCTGGCAAAATCTGCAGAATTAGCTTCACAGGACCAGTATAGCCTCACTTTTCTGAACATGTACCATTGATACATGACTTCAAGAGCCACATTAATCAAACAGATGAACCCAATCCTGTCCTGCCCATGTTTATAAAGTGTAATTTCAAAATGTGTTAAGTCTTACCATAGGCATGTTCTAAGACATCAGTGGAGAAAAGCTCCAAATTGTAAGCATTTTCCCCAGTCACTGCTGCCCCATTACATCCACATGGCAAAGAAAGCATCCTACACACACCTGCCCTAAGCTGTCTGCTTAAACATCCGTCTGGCCTGTCAGGAAATACAGATTTCCACCAAGCCCCTGGCTGTGTACTTTAGCCTGGTGGTTCCTAACTGTAACAGATGAAAAAGGTTCTGCAAGCTTATTCTGAAGCTTTCTGGCAGGCAGGACAACATAAAACCCGTTTTGCAGATCAAACTAAAGAAACAAGAGGAACAAAAACTCACTTGCAAGAGTCAATAACATAGACGACATCATTAATGGTAATGCTCGTCTCTGCAATGTTGGTAGATAAAATTACCTGGAAAAACAAACATACATCTATTCTGAATACAGTATTACCTGGGACTACCTACTACACTCCTTGCCTAGAGTACAAAAGGAAGGCTCACTTTGGTCATTGCAGGCGGCACTGGGTCAAATACTTTGCGTTGCTCCTCTCGGGGAATCTGGGAATGCAGGGGAAGTATTCTGTACCTCTGGCTTCCTATAATAAGAGCATGTGAAAGCAAATGTTTTAAAACTCCGTACATACAACTGAACATCCCTCTCATCCCACACTATTTTTAAATACTACCATTCACTCTCTTTCAAGCACTCACTCCTTTCACATAAGGGAGACCGAGATCTCTTTCACCTTCATGAACACATCAGATAAGAAGCAACAAGGGCAGGAGGAAAGCTGAAAACGGCATGTACCAAAGTGTGGATTCATTTCCAGGTATTTCTGCATGGTGTAGATCAGATTCCAGCCAGGCAAGAAGACAAGGACTGCTCCTGGCGCATTCAGGGTCTCGATATACTTCAGCAAGGCCTCAATGAGCTCAAAGGGGGTCTCCTTCTCATTCAGCTGGGCCATGCGGCGCTTCGTTTCTGGGCCGTATTCATCACCACAGATAAGGTTGCAATTGGCCTACAAGAGAGGAGAAAACAGCACTTTGAGAACTATTCCCCTACCAACAGCTCATAAAGACACACAAATGCCCAGAATAGAAAGGACTGCATTTACTGGTTCAGTTCTCACTGCTCAATAAACCGGAACTTATTCTGGCCCTACTTTCAAAGAAATCTGCTGCCAAAATTGTAACTTTTCCTCCAATAAGAGGTGAGGACTCTTAACTTGGAATTGTCAAGCAAGTTCTAATAAAAGGGGTTGAAGGTTTTCATTTACCAACTATTTATTTAAACATTTATGACCAGTCTTTCTATTGTTTGATGCCCAGGACAGCTTTCATGAAATCACAAAATGCTGATTAATGCAACAGATATAAGATACAGAAACCAAAAATTCAGTAATACAGCCACTCACACCAGAAAGTAAACCAAAGAAACAGCCGCTAAAAGTCAGCAACCCTCAGGAACACATGAGAGGCATAAAAGAAGTTTTGGTTTCTAAATTGAAGCAGAGGGAATACCAACCTATCATACATATTAAACCACTTTACTCATTTCCTAGTGTGAACCTTCTAGTACGCTGCAGTAATGCCTCTGTAAGGCCTGGTGTATTTGGTTGCAAAATATCTTGACTCCTAAGTGAAGTGCAATCTTGGTTTATTGTACAGGGCTTTTGTATAATTTAATCTTGCTTCTTATATAAAGTAGAATAAGCCAAAGTTCAAAGTAGTAAAAAGAGGTAAAAATATTGCCACCTGCTCAATTCCCTCCCACAGAAGAATAGAATTGTAGAGTTGGAAGCGACCCTGAGGTTCAACTACTCCAGCTGCTTGCAACACAGGGATCTCAGCTAAAGCATCCCTGACAGATGGCCATCTAACTTCTGATTAAATGTGAATCGGTGAGTCCACAACCTTCCGAGGGAGACTGTTCCACTGTTGAACAGCTCTTACTGTCAGAAAGTTCTTTTGTATGTTTAAGTTATATGTATGCATGCATTGAGGGACGCAGGTGGCGCTGTGGGTTAAACCACAGAGCCTAGGACTTGCCGATCAAAAGGTCGGCGGTTCGAATCCCCGCGACGGGGTGAGCTCCCGTTGCTCGGTCCCTGCTCCTGCCAACCTAGCAGTTCGAAAGCACGTCAAAGTGCAAGTAGATAAATAGGTTCCGCTCCGGCGGGAAGGTAAACGGCATTTCCGTGCGCTGCTCTGGTTCGCCAGAGGCGGCTTGGCCATGCTGGCCACATGACCCGGAAGCTGTACGCCGGCTCCCTTGGCCAATAAAGCGAGATGAGTGCCGCAACCCCAGAGTCGTCAGCGACTGGACCTCATGGTCAGGGGTCCCTTTACCTTTACACATGCATTATTATTACTGTTCTTATGAGTGCTGCAGAAATTGTACATGTAAAAAAACCCCAACACACATCGTCATCTTCACCAGCATCTTCATCTTTATCCTTCTTCTTTTTGTCCTTTGGCGGAGGAATGAATTTAGTCATCTGAATGCAGTCTTCCAGAAAATATTCTAAAACAGAGAGAACATTTATTGTAGGGATTATCTTATCAACTAACTATTCATTAGTAGTCCAGCACTAAGGGCCTTCTGGCGGTTCCCTCACTGCAAGAAGTGGGGTTACAGGGAACCAGACACAGGGGCTTCTTGGTTGTGGCACCCGCCCTCCCACCAGATGTCAACAAAATAGACAACTACCTGACTTTTAGAAAACATCTGAAGGCAGCCCCGTTTAGGGAAGTTTTTAAAGTTTGATGTTTTATTGTGTTTTTAATATTCTGTTGGAAGCTGCCCAGAGTGGCTGGGGAGACTCAGTCAGATGGGTGGGATATAAGTAATAAATTATTATTATTATGAGGATTCTGCAGGGACCTCCAGCGGGATGACCCAAAAGATTCTGAAGATGAAGGCTCACCTCCATCCTGCCCAACCAAATATTGGCAGAAAAAACAGTAAAATGTCCAAATTACTGTTGCTTTTATCTCCCCAGGTAAAAGGTACAATACAGATAAAAGTTCTGTAAGCATTAAAAATATATAATCTGGTAACCATGTCTGCACTAGAAACAATCTTATTTCTGGCATTAGCAATTCAATTGTGTCAGCTCTGCAATTCATGCCAGTGTTCTGTAAGGATATCCCCATGACACCAAATGACAACGTCCTTTATTCCAGTTTTTCTAATATTCCTTTGGGCAGCCATTCACCTTGAACAGGGTAGGTTCTTCCAAAGACCTCAATAATGGGGCAATTAAAGAAGTATTCACAGAACATGGTGGTATCAATGGTCGCAGACATGAGGATCACTCTGATTTCAGGGTAGGTCTGAATGACGTCCCGCAGAACCACCAATAGGAAGTCAGTCTGTAGAGAGAAAAAACAACCCTTAAAAAAGAAAATAAACACACGTGAACTCTGAATCAAATTTAAGGCGCCTATGAATTTGACTGCTTATTACGTATCATGCTATCGTATCAAGGGATTGCCAGTTGAGGTACTTACCTAAAACAAAACTTAGCATTTATATTGTTCAAAACACTTCATGTCACTACCGTGTAACCTCAGAACAGGGGTGGGGAACCAGTGGTCCTTGTGATGCCACTGGGCTCCATCTCCCATCAACCTCAGGCAGCACGGCTACTGGTCAGGAATGATGGAGGGGGTGTAGTTCAGCAACATCTGCAGGGCCACAGGTTCTGCAGCTACACAAGGGTTGTTCTCCCCATATTTATTTATCCATACAAAAAAAAAAATCAATCTTGCTTTTCCCCTTCAAAGTGGCTAGCAAAATATAGAAATAGAAAAAATAAAAACAGTGATTCCATCATTAAAGCTATTACCAAAAACACCAGAAGGCAGAATTAGGAAAAGGAGGGGCAGATAGTGCAGATGGGGGGGGGGTGTTGAGGAAAGGTGGCTTGCACAAGGATTCCTAGTGAATTCACGGCAGAGAGGGAATTCATACTGCAGGCTCCTCAATTCATAGCTCAGTCTCTTAGCAACGATGTGACAACTAAAGTCCACTGCAATCTAAACCCCCAATATAAAGTAGTAACAGTGCCCCATTCTAGTTCCCACCATCTGATGAATGCTGGGGTGCTTCCGAGTGCACCTTTCACATTTGCTCAAAGTTACAGGACCAATGGATAATTTTGTAGAGTTATTTTCTATCTACCCGATTTGCCTTTAGGATAGCTCTAGGTACTAGCACGTAGATCTCTAGCAGGGGCTAGAGGTGAACGAGAGAACCACCAGTTTGTAAGCTGAGGACAACTTTGTTTTAATGGTGCAGAAACATAGTGTCAGCAGAACCTAACAGAAGCACCTACTCCCTTTCACAACAATAGGCATGCTTACAAAATGTTAAGGGAGCCAGGTGGGTAGAGTTCAAAGCTTACATTAATGTCTCTCTCATGGATTTCATCCACAATAACATGACTGATTCCACGGATGCCAGCCTCCAGCTTTCTCAAGAGGACACCTTGAAGGAGAAAAAAGGAATTCATGCCAATGAAGATAGGTATTAGGTGAAGGTCAGAAATGGGTAGGGGGGAAATCCCAGCCCCCCTCTACAAAAAACAAAATAAAAAAACACCTCCAGCCCCTCAGTACAAACACACATCTAAGCCCTTTCTACAGCTCTTTTCAAATTACTACTATGGGTTTGACAGCGACCTCTCTCATGAGCAGGAAATGGCGCCATTTTCATTCTAGTGCAAAGCTTCCAGATAGAGGCTGCATAAAGTAAGTTTCTAAGATTTCAATCATTTTCATGTTCGCTATGACTAAAACCACTGTGAGATGAGGTTCTCCAACTCTGCTTAGCTCCAGATGTTCTATATCACCTCGCTATCCTAGCCTGAAAATGAGAGAATGGAAAGCAGCACACAC
This sequence comes from Podarcis muralis, assembly GCF_964188315.1. Lineage (NCBI taxonomy): Eukaryota > Metazoa > Chordata > Lepidosauria > Squamata > Lacertidae > Podarcis > Podarcis muralis. Next base: position 2,923,389 of record NC_135659.1, read on the forward strand.
CTACAGTGCAGAACATCACGCTGGCATGGGGTCGGGGAAGCACCGATTCAAAGCGGACACTATAACCACAGCTATTCCCAGGTTCTTCTCCTCTCTCGTAGGAGACTCGTTCTGCCACAGAAACAGCACTGATCCTCCTGGGCTATAGAATTAAAGGAAATATCTTTCAATTCAAAATATGAAATCTACACCAACTCATCAACACCAATTCCCTACAACAAACCCATGAATGAAAATCATAGAACTGGAAACAAGACATTCAAACAGCATCTATCAAAAGGTGGAAAAATCACAGGTGTCTTGATACCAAGGTACCCAAACAATGGATGCTGGGGATTCAGTGATCTGCAATCTCTCCACCCACCCACATCTGGGCAGGAAGAAAGGCAAAAATTAATGCTAGCATTTCAAAACCTGAAATAGTCAGGGCCAAGACAACTCTGATCCAACAAAACCTTTATCCAAAAAACCTCAGTCCTCTGATAAACATAAAACTGAAAATAAACTATTGTCTTTTCAGTTGTTGAGCAGGGCAAAAATGCTTTAAATAAATTAAAGACAAATTCCAACATGTACATTTTCATACTGGAAAACTTGAGGAGGAAAATGCGGCCTCAACTGACAAAGACAGTTTTTGTAAACTGAGCTGAGATGATGTCACTGTCTGTACCCTTTTCCTATTAAGATACATTACTCAGTCATTTTCAAGTTAACTGCTGCACAGTGATGGACAATTAGCAAATTAATCTCACAGGGATGGTTGAGAAGTATGTATTGCATCCACAAGGTAACAAATGGGAGCACTAAGGATATATTACGGCTTGGTTTACTAAATTTCGTGGCAACTAATTCTGACGGGTATTATTCCCAAATACTTCACCAATCTTAAGGACTGCTCTGAACAGGCTCTTCACCTGAGTCACAACCACATTACACTCAGCAGCTCTTCCACTGTGAATAAATTCATCCAGGATGTACTGTGGAACCTGTGTGGTTTTGCCACAGCCTGTTGCCCCACGGATGATGACAACAGAATTTTGGTGGATGGCATCCAGGATCTCTCGCTCAAACTTTTTCACAGGCAGGGTTTCCCTCTCTTGAAGAATCTGGGACAGAAAGCAGTTTGTGATTAATATTCAGCAAATAACCTGGCAATTGGCAGTTTCCTGGCTATGTATTAGCAAATAAAGCACTGTCTTCCTCACCCCAACTTCTGCACACTTTGAAAGTTTGGAGACCTAAGTATACCCTTTGGTTTCCTCCCCATTATATACAACACAAAGATCTTTTCAAGTGTGTGTGTGTGTGTGTGTGTGTGTACACATATGCGCATCATACTGGTGAATATGCTTCTGACAGTTCAAAGACCTACAACCTTCTCTGGAAGACTAGGACAAAAGAGGAAGTAGAAGCACAATACCTGGCCAAATCTTACTCCAAAGAACCTGCCCCCTAGCAGATGGAGAAGAGCCACTGGGAAATGACAGACAGAGACAAGGTATGTGGAAGTAAGATAGCATGTATCTTGGGAGTTGTGCTCCATGTATGTAGAGTTTGGCTTTATGCCCCAAACTAACCCAAGTCTATAAGACATTTTGGCTAATATCTGTGGCAATGTAAAGCTAGCACTCCCAAAAATATATCCTTGCAATTTTCTCTAACCTGTGAAAACCTGTCACAAGCCTCAAGAACATTAAATGTCAGCTGACTTACTTTTTGCAGTTCCTGATCATTTTCCAGCTGATACATGAGGTTGCTTTTTAGGTCAATGCTTATCTGTTCTGGTGTAGCCTGAGAAAAGATCACAAGATTTGAAGATACATACTGCTTTAAAATAGGTACAACAAAGCCAACTAAGTAAACAGCAAACAAATTTCTGTAAAAAGTAAAAATGAGTCATGCCAGGAATCACAATAAAATATATGAATTGTAGGCTTACGTATGCCAGAGGACCCTCATCAATATTGCAGCTCGTCCACGGATTCCAGTTTGACTGAGGGGGGGACCATGGCACAACCCCTGTCTGATTCTGTTTCTGGGATGGTTCAAAGTGGGCCAACTTTCCAATGTTGAGAATAGCAGGGAAGTTGGGATCTTCGGGCTGCCAAGTTAGTTAGAAAAATAACACAGTGCTTAGTGAAAATAGGCAGAATCCCATCTGACTGAGAAAGTGAAAAGAAAGCTGTTCTTGACCACACACTCACCGGTGGAACCGTTTCCAGACACATCTCCTCAACGATGCCTTGCAAGTGATATTCTAAATCTGAAGAGATGTTGACTTCGTAAGGCTCCACCTATGAAATTGACATGCGTAAAGATGTTCACAGATCCAATAAAAAACCCACTCCCTTGAAAGATGTACTTGCGCAGTACACTTGCTTACAGAAAAGGAAGTCATAATATTCTTGGCTCAGAACACAAATAGGAAATAGATCACATTAAACCACGAAAACTTCTTCTTTCTTTTTAAAAGTACATATATGTGTCGTATCTAAAAACCAAAACATAGCAACTGTACTTAAAAGTGCTTAACTTTGGGAGGGCTCATCCCATTGATGTTTTAGTCTTTTGCCTCACCAAAAAGAGGAAAAAATTTAAAACAGAGCAAGTATCCAAAACCAGCCATTATCAAATCAAGAAATCCAGTCGATACAGAAAGGCTCCAAAGTGCTACAAAAAGACACTCTAGCCTGGTGACTATTCAACAGAATGAAATCTTTTACAAGTCTGAGGAATGCATGTGTGCACGCGCACAAACGCACGCACACACAACAGAATAGGACATTTGCAACAGGACTCACCGATTCACCTTCCTTCTTCTTGGTTTGTCCAGAGTAAGGCTCAATGATGTTCAAGTGATAGAGCTGCCTAACCAAAGACAGAGCACAGGACTGTGCAGCCAGCTTTTTGTTTGAGCCATGCTCACGAGCATAGATTCCTGAAATAGAGCAGTCCAATATTGCCATAGTTTGAAATTTTATTAGTCCAGAGAGAAAAGCGAGATGTGTTTCACAGCGCCATCTCCCAACCAGAAGTCACTAAACAACAACAATGAAACTTCTCAAAGATCACAAACGGGAGCCCTGAAATTTTATCAGTGCAAGTAATCAAATTGCTTTGGTACTTAATTACCATCAGGGAACACAAAGAATCATAGAACACTGGAGAGGACCACAAAGCTCATCTGATCCAACCCATTGCAATGCAGGAATATTTTGCCCACGTTGGAAAGTAGTTACTAAGATTATCTCAGCCAAGAGAGCCAGCGTGGTGTAGTGGTTAAGAGCGGTAGACTCGTAATCTGGTGAACTGGGTTCATGTCTCCGCTCCTCCACCTGCAGCTGCTGGGTGACCTTGGGCCGGTCCCACTTCTCTGGAGTCTCTCAGCCCCACTCACCTCACAGAGTGTTTGTTGTGGGGGAGGAAGGGAAAGGAGAATGTTAGCCGCTTTGAGACTCCTGAAGGGGAGTGATAAAGCAGGATATCAAATCCAAACTCTCAAACTCTTGTGTTAGGGCTTGTTTATAAAATCAATAACCTGTTCAAGGGTTATCATCTGTTCAATCTCAGATTTATTTATACATGTGAGGTTGGTCAGCTGCAAGCAACCACCTCTAACAGAGGGCAGAGGGCCTTCTCAGTAGTGGCACCCAGCCTGTGGAATGCCTTCCCATCAGCTGTAAAGGAAATGAGTAACTATATAACCTATAGAAGTATAGGAAACTTTTTAAGGTTTAATGTTTTATTATGTTTTTATATATGTTGGAAGTTGCCCAGAGTGGCTGGGGCAACCCAGTCAAATGGGCAGGGTACAAATAATAAATTACTACTACTACTACTACTACTACTACTACTACTACTACTACTGCAGCAGCAAAATCAGAGGCTCTTGACATTTCTTTTTCCCATTCACCCAGCTATCCCGCAGGGTCTTGGTTCTCTAGTTGTGTGCCTTGTTGGCTAACATGCAATAAGAGGGCTGGCATGTGTGGGCATGGAATCAAGGGGACCTAGAGTAGTTTGGGCTATAGGCTACAACATGTCTCCTAGAGAAAAATATACACCAGGAGGCTTAGTTTGGTCAGAACTGAGTATACACTTCCAGAGCTAATGCTAAATACTTTACTTCTGGTAAATGAGCCATCATAGCTGCTAAAGGGCCGTGTCCTGGGACTTGCCGATCAGAAGGTCGGTGGTTTGAATGCCCGCAGTGGGGTGAGCTCCCGTTGCTCAGTCCCAGCTCCTGCCATCCTAGCAGTTCGAAAGCACGAAGTGCAAGTAGATAAATAGGTACCGCTCCGGCGGGAAGGTAAACAGCATTTCCGTGCGCTGCTCTGGTTCGCCAGAAGCAGCTTAGTCATGTTGGCCACATGACCCGGAAGCTGTACGCCAGCTCCCTCGGCCAATAAAGCGAGATGAGCGCCGTAACCCCAGAGTTGGCCACGAATGGACCTAATGGTCAGGGGTCCCTTTACCCTTACCCATGTACTATCTGACACCAAAGGGGTGCATTGGTTGCCAGGTGTGAAATATATTGGCATTATTTTCAGCTCTCCCATCCCACTAGGAAGGGAACTGTACTTCACATATTGATTTCAACTGCAAGTGCCTGAAAGAGTTGAGACTCACTAACACCACCAAAACCAACAGTATATTAAAAAAAACTTCCAATAGGGATTGCACAAAATACAATACTAAATTCACTCCCAATAAGACACTTACTTCTAGCCGGCTTTTTGACATAAATGGTCATTTCTGCAATAAAGCTCCTGCAACACATACAGAAAGCAGAGTATTAGGGCTTTAGTTTTTGAGGGAGATCAAACCAGGCACCTCCAACATAGCCAGGCCTTTTCCATTAAGCAAAGCCCAATAAAATTCAAACTTTCACTGTTAACTCCATATGATTAGCACTTAAAAAAAAAATAATGACTTCGCTGTAAAGTTACTGTAAAGTGAGCAGCTCTTTCCAAGCACATATGTTTTCACAATGTTTTAAAGGTTAAGGTGTTCTTAAGAGAATAATTTATAATCTGTATGTCTTGCTGGTTAAAAAAGAATGGGCAAATCATAAGCTTCCAAATTAATATGAATCCATTGAGAACAAAAAATTAATTAGACTAAAAAAATTTCAGGATTTAATTGCAGAATAGAAGCACACTGTACAAAACCCAAAGAGAACCAGATTTTAAAAACTCCATTTAGGATTTTGTCTATCTCAGCCTCACATCTGCAACTGGAGGCTTTTGCCCAAAAAGGAGCCAAAATATGACTAATCTGGCAAAATAGGCAACAGTAAAGGTAGCACTTCCCTCAACAAGCTATCTAGGAAAAATATGGCTGAGGTTGGAACTACCATCCAGGGTAGCAAGATAAATACACGGCTTCACGTGGCTCTTATTTTTACCTGCTTTGAAATGCGATCAGTTGGTTTAGTTTCCACAAATACTTTGGTCATTTAAGGTTTGAATGGACAAGGCTATAGTCCTAAATATGTTTATGTTACCAATGAAGTTTGGGTGACAGTCCTCAGAAAGTTACTCATTTAACTGAGTGGGATGCATTTTTGAGTAAACATGTGTAAGAACTGTCAGGTTTTAAATAAATTGCTTGGGAATGGTAATTAACTCAAACTGGGTTTTAAAATTTGTTGAGGTCTCCTTATACTTTAATAGGTGGAATTGCCCCCAGAATTTCTGCTGTGTTGCAAGAAGATCACATTACACCTGCAACTAGTTCAAGGTTTTGATATCTCACTGCAAACAAGAGAAGTCAGAGTACGCTCAGAGGCCTCTTCCTAAACCACCAGTGAACTGACCTTCAGGCACAGCGGCTTCATGAGTCAAAAGGCCACTGGCTCTCAGGGACACAACAGCCACCCTTTCATTAATGACACCGATGCCAGTATGTTTCTCAGCCAGGCTTATATCCAGCACTCAATTCATTCTCCTCCACCTGGGGGGGAACAGCAACACCAGAAATCAATTTACAATAGATCCCCATGTGATTGCTTAGTACAGCCTAAGCAGCAGCACATGTGTGAATGAGCAAAAATCTCTGGTGTTGCAGTTGGCCACCCCTTTCAGCCTGGAGCTGAACCTGCAATGCTGCTATGGAGCCATCTTCCCATCCTGCCATCTGACAGAGCACCCTGTTTGTGCGCAAGGAAAGCATGCTTGTGTTTAGAATTATATACTCCCAAACTAGTTTCTGGAAAGAAACATCCAATCACAAATGAAATACTAGGAAGACATGGTACCAACTCTCATCTATGATGTGGAATTTTTTTTTTAAATCCCTGCTGTATTTGCCCATGGGAAACTATCCACTTCTTAATTTTCACAAAATGAATCAGTTACATAATGAACAGACACAGTATTAGCCCAAATGGCCAGTTTCAAAGTTGCAATTAGCTTTTTTATGAGACTACCCAAAGGAAGCATATTTATATTTATAAAAATGGGATAGAAATATGTGCACAGCTCCTTTAGATGAGCAAAAAATAGTATGAACTGTTTCCATTACCTAAACTTTTTTCCCTTAAAACTTTAAAATAGGTTGGTTTGGGAATCTGCTTCCAGTAGTTTTAAGTCAATCAGAGTTCCATGTTAGATGAGTTTAAAACAAAACTGGTGTTGGGAGGAGGGCTTTTCGATTTGGGACAAGTTGGGTCTGCGCAAAGGGGTGGGCTTTACTCAAATCGGGATGGAACCAGGAAGCTGGCACTTTAAAAGATGGGACAGCAGAATTTGATATAATGGTGACCTCTAGTTATTCTAGAACTGGAAGCAGAAGTTTTTGTAACACTAAAAAGGAAACATCAAAACTTACCAATACAACCAAACCATGCTTTCTCAGAATTTTTGTTGCGTAACTGCAGTATTCCACTAGAAGTGTTTCCCAAACTTGGGTCTCCAGCTGTTGTTAGACTACAATTCCCACCATCCCTGACCACAGGTCTTGCTAGCTAGGGATTATAGGAGTTGTAGTCCTAAAACAGCTGGAGATCCGTTTGGGAAACACTGCACTGCACAGGCTACACAAACTATGCATCCCCCCAGCTTCTCACTACTGTGCAAGTTTAAGTTTTAGATAAATCTAAACCATTGGATATCTCACAGCATGTTTTCGAAAACATCTTTTTGCTTCCCTGCAGACACAAGTGATCTATCCGAGCCTTCCTGGGAGTAACAAGTTCTACACCCTGGAATGCTCTCTGGAAAATAGCAAGCAGGCTGAGAAACGTACTGTCACTCACTGCTCCCATCTTCATCAAGCAAACAGACTGGAAGTCACATTCCAGAGAAGTACAGCTTCCACAACAGTTGGGTGGAAAAATATTCTGTAATTAACACCTTCCAAAGCATTCAAAATTAGGGCTGCCACCTTTTTACCAGTACCACTCTTTTGTATTCTAGTCTGTCATGCAGAAATTAAGAGGGAAAGTTTTTCCTGGGATAGTGAAGCTTTACCAAAGTGATTACTGCACGCCAGGCTGCTGATTTAACACCCAGGAGTAGGGCCAGTAAAAAGATGGCAACCCTGACAATGTTTTGTGTACTCAAAGCAATTATCTCCACTGGAAGCTGGAAGAAAAAAGTAATGTCACAAAGTACACTTAAAGCCAGAAATTAAATTTGATTCTGATTACACAATGGCCCAGTTCAGATGGAACATATTCAGCCCAACCAACTATGGATCATTGGAGCCAGAACGAGAGAGGTCCTTGACCTCCTGGTTCTCCCCTATTGCACTGCCTTTTCTCACACACCTGGTGGTGTTTTCGAAAGAGACACCAGAAACCCGCAAGTATTGTTGCCGTGAGCACTAGCTGCAGCATCTGCCCTTTTCCACCCTTGACATAAAAGGCATATTCTCAAAGCAGCTAAAATTGGACGGCCTTTAAAAAAAAAAAATCTTTCACTCTACAGTTTTATCTTCCAGTTCCTTCCTTAAAGAGGATACTCCTGGTGTCTCATAGGCTTCACCAAGCAGATGGTATCAGCTGCTCCTGGCTTCTGGAATTGTCAGAGACAGCTGTGGAAGTGATGCAAGAAGTCCTCCCTCCAGATTTCTTGCTGTTGTTTTGCCAGCCAGAAGGGATCACAGGGGAATTGCCTCCTTGCCCTGGAAGTGTGTCACCAGGCCTGTTTCTGTTCTTTAAGTGCAAATATAGGACACTAAAAAATACAGACCTCTTCCAAGCTCAGCTTCAAAAGCAGCACTGTAGCCAGAAGACTGGCTGTTATCTGGAAAGCTGAAGTCAAACAATGGTAACAGTTCCTTGAAAGGGAGGAAATGGGGCGGGCAGTTGCCAAAACACAAAACTGTATGTTCTCAGCAGAGAGAATGCAGCTCTATGGAGGCTATGCTCCACTCCTGGCAGTGGCTAGATTAGAGAGACTGACAAACAGCAGCTGCCATTAGGGAACACAGTTTGGACTATGGCTAGGGAAAGTGGCAGAAGGAGCACAGGTTGAGGACAGGGAGGATCCAGCAAGTAACTGGATCAGAGCTACCAACATTGGCAGACTGCTTTCAAAGGCTTGTTTAAATATATAGTCTCCTGAGTATATATGAACTTATGTTCTGTCAAGAAATAACCACAATCAAATGTATTCCTTTTTAACATAAGATGTTTATCCCCTATCAGAGGGAGCTGTGCAAATGGCAATTACCAGGAGGTGCCAGTACAATTCAGAAATCAAGCTGGAATCACTCCAAACTAGCATGACAGTAACAGCCTTACTCTAAAGACTGATCAGATGGGTGGGGTATAAATAATAAATTTATTATTATCAACAAATAAAATGATAAAGTTCTCTTAGGATTCCATTATAGCATATGGAGAAAATTGCATTTTTTAAAATGACCCATATAGAAAATTACTTCATAAAAGATACAAGCTTCCCTCTATCATATCCCCTTGATGTGCTGTTTTTTTACATGCAGTAAGTCTTGTTCTTCACATAATTCAAAAATGGTGATACTTCAGTAGAGTTCCCTGTCCTGCAATCTTATGAGCCTGTCAGGGGACTGCCATCGGAACAGGGGAGCGAGGCAGGGGAATACAGAGAGCCTCCAATGCTCCTTGTCCAGCGAGAGGGAAAGCCACACCTCCAGTGGAGAAGAGAGGCCAGCCAAGGTGGGAAAGGGCTGGAAGATGCTGCCGAGAGCCCAAGCGCCTCACCTAGCCCGGCTGGCCAGGAGGCAGACGCCACTTCCATCACCCAGCCTGCGCAGAGGGGTGAAACGCAAGGAGGGGAGGAGGAGATTTGGGGTGTCTAAGTTCTTATGTTGGGGGAGAAGCCGGAAGAGGCTACTCCCGGATTCTGCAAGTGACTAAGACAGACATGAACTCTGTAGTTCTGCACTGTAAATAGTTTGCACCAATAAAACCTGTAAAAGACAGGTCGGAGTCCTGACTGGTTACTCACGAGCAACCACCACCCGCATCTGATAGAACCCAAGAAGCCGTGAGATTCTGCTCAACATATAGCTTAGGTTTAAAGAGTGCCTACCAGAAAAGTGTATAAAATACCTTCTTTTCTTTTCTTTTTAAAAAACCAATTAAAGGCAGGTTGCAAACTTGGACAAAGAAAGCAAGAAATAAACCCCACAGATTAATATGATTTTGGCCACTTAAAAAGAAATAGTTGATTGTACCTTTGTTTACTCAGTGTATCGGTAACTAAATTCCCTATTTGAAAGTGCAGAGCAGCCAAGAAGCATTTCAACATTATCAGTAACAAAAGGTGAAAACCTAGCAAACCTGTTGTGATCAGGCCCCACTTGAGTGTATTTATATTCTCCTTGAATCTTCTCTTTTTGGAAAAACTGGTTCAGGCGTGCCTTGGCATTTTCTAAGGTCCAATTCCCATGAAGACTAGCATTTAAGTCTACTTCTTCTGACTCCAAAGTCTGATGGTAAGAAACAAATGTCTTGTAATTAAAGTTTACAAGGGCCACTCTTAACTTTGTTACATGTCAGTATTAGATGAAACAGTCTTTAAGATTTCTGGATCATCTTGTCTGCAAGCTAAGATAAGCATTTCCCCAGTAAATTAAACAACTTTAATACTATGACTAAACCATCAGATCTGTGTATTGGAGACTCCACATGTTCTGATAGGCAACCCCTGAGAATCTATTTTGTAATATGCCCAGAATTATTCCACTATCCCCCAAATATAACCATAGATTAAAGGAAGCGTAACAGTAACAAAAGTTACTTCATATGCTAACCAAGAAGATAAAAATATCAAATATTTGAGCTTTACCTGCAGAATAATCTCACATAAATTCCACCCCACCAAACAAGCATATGGAAGTATCTTTTATGTATCAACCGACCTGGAACTATAATGTGTACTGAACTGATCTTAAAGGGGGGGGGGGGCAGAGAGAGAGAGAAACAACCCTTACTGCCTGAGCCTCCTGCTCCTCCTTCCTGGAATAGTAATCCTTCAGATTAGCTCCGCGGTCCCACTGAGCTACCCCATAGCCAGAGCTTCCAACTCCAGAAGAAGGAACACCATCTATCAGGGAAGAGAAGAAAGTGAAGTGTTTCCTAATAGCTGTAAAACACATGCTGTGAGTACATTTTAATAGAATTCCCCAGTGTCTCACCACCTCTGTCTTCCCAACCTCTTGATTTATAAAGCACCAAGAGTGCAACACATATAAGGCATGTAAGACGCAGGTGTTCAATGCCTTACCTACTTCTGTTTTGAGAGCCAGATGAGGAGGAATCGGCCCTCCCAAAGGTGTAGTAAACCCATCTGCACCTTCTTCTGTTCCAGCCACTTCTCCATCACCAGCACCCACAGCTCCCGCCTAAGCAAGAACAAGTATTTTGTGAATTACAATGTTGCTTTCCTCAGAGTCCCCAATCCCCAAATGTGACCCACACTCTGCTAAGTATTTTCCTTTCATAGTCAACTTAAAGAGCTGCAAAACTGGGGTGTACTTATTTTTTAATTTATTTTTTAATCTGCCATCCTTTCCAAAGGAGCCCCAGGCAACAACAAGTGATAAAACAATGGGAAATATTTTAATTTAAAAGGCTTGTACGTTTACATGTCCTCCACACATCGGGCTCTGCATTCCTATGTGCCTCAGCTTTCTTTTCTTTTAAGAACAATTCTAACCCTTAGAAAGTGGGTGGAAAGACAAAACCTCCAATGTTAGTCAGACCCAGAGCAGACTCACTGAAATCAGTTGACATTACTAACTTAGGTCCATTCATTTCAATAGATTTACTCTGAGTAAAACATAGCTGGATACAATCTTCAAATATCATCCACAGTAATAAACTATGCCAGTTTCACAAACATTAGCAACTTTGCACAAGTATTTTGTGAGTTCAGTATATGGCCTTCCTTGCAGCAAATTTTTGGGAAAAATGCAGCTTACATTTGGTTCCCAGGTAGTCACTCGATCAGACCTAGAGACACTTCATACGCTTTCAGACCATATCCTGGTCCTTGACAGCAAACCTAGCCTTGATTATAAAATCATGACATACCACATCACATATCCCCCCGAACAGAAACACTTACTCCGAAAGCTGGGATTTCTTCACTTTTGATTTCATTCACTCGAACCAGGTAATTGAGGAAGTCCCTTGCTGCGTTGGTCTGGGCATCTTTCTTGTTGGTGGAGTTGCCCATGCCAGTATAGTTGAAGCCTGTCACCCGAACCTGCCATGAGTGGATACACAGGCTCAGGAAGGAAAAACATGGGAAGTCTCAACACCACACCAGCTCAAGCAAATTCCATTTCCAACTGACTTCAAGTTGGAAAACGAAAAAGTGCAAAGAACGACTGGACATGCTGCTTTTGAGACTTCTTCAAGTGAGAGGATCGAATGGCAAAACATACAGCAACTTACGTTTACAATGAACAACTCCCATTACGTGTTTGCCATAAAAAGTACAATCTGTGGATGTCCAGCTGCAGTTGCCAAGTGGCAATGGGGATGGAGGACAGTTTCGGTGGGCGAATCAGGGTGTGGGCTTGGGCTGCTTAATGCAGTCTCTGGAGAGCACCCAAAAGCGCCTGGTGCTAGACAAGAGATGTCGCTGGCCCATGCAACATGTTGCCCATCCCAGCTTTAGGAAATATTCTTTTCCAAGCACACTTGCATGAGCACATGAAGACAAAGCAAAGCTGCTTTGAGCTCCTCAGACACAGGCTCTCACCTCACACATGAACTTCTGTCGGTTTTTGTTGCCCACAGCACGGATTTCGTAAGCTGGGGTGATCTTCCGCTTGCCGCACCAAGCATACAGGAAATTCTTCACGTCCCCCATGGCAAAACTGGGTGGAGTAGTGCAGCCCCTACTGCGGGAGGTTGAAAAACATACTTAAAGCACTAGGACATAGACTAACTTTCTTTCTCCAGAGCAGCTTTCTCCAATTGGCCCTCCAGTATTCTTGAACTATAGTTCCCAGGAGCCCCAGGCAGCACAAGGCGGCAAGACTAGAGGCTAGATGTCCCCCATTAGATATAATGACATTTTCCTTTTATTAGGAGGACACAAATAGAAGCCACTAACACAAAACAAGAGGGAACTCAGGACTCAGAATATTTTTGCTCAATGTGGGACCCATGACCCTGAGGTTAAGAGTCTCATGCTCTACCGACAGAGCTATCTCACATTTAGCACAGCCTCCCCCAATGTGGTACCCTCCAGATATTGTGGACTGTGGCTTCTTTATCAGCCCCAGTCAGCACAGTCCACACTATTTCAAGTTCAGCTACACGAGAGAAAAGACAACTTATCTCCATAGTTGTTATCCCACTCTAAATTCTATGTTTCTATCCTTGTATTGTTGACGGCAATATTTAGGTATTTACTATTATTATAATATATTTATTTATTTGTAATCCGGCTATGTCCCTGACAGGGAGTCAAGGCGGCTTACAGATGAAACAACTGAGGCTGCAACGCAGGCCGCTCTAGCTTTATTAAAATATAAAGGTGGTACAGAAATGTAATGAATAAATAAAATAAAAATAAACTGCCGCCGTCCCGCTTCCAACTCTACAATTCTATGAATCGAGACCAAGCACTGGATCGGAGGTGGAGGCGTTCGCCGTTGCATTCCTAGTGCGCTTGCGTGGTTTTCCCCCCCCCAAACAGCCCAAACTAAACCCGGAATTCAGGGCTCGTTTCACGACTCTGTCCTTCTCGACTCTATGCAGGAAACCGGACGCCAACAGAGCAGGGAACACAAATGCGCACGCGCGCCTGGCTCCCGCCCACCAAACCAAGCATCTCTACTGCGCATGCGGCTTCCCACTCCATTTTCCCCCGACGCCTCGTCGCGCCTGCGCACTCCCCTCCCTCCCCAGCCCGTTTTTCTCTCCACGGCGCCCCTGCCCTCATACCCACACATGCCTATTATTATTTTAAAAAATGAAATCCTGCTAAATGTAACCTTGTCCTGCGCCGGGTACCTCTGCCTCAGCCCCTGGCCAGCATAGGAGCTCCCTCTGCCCGTCAAGCGGCTCTCGCTTCGCCAGGTCCTCCGCCGCTCGCCACAAAGAGGCCAAGATGGCGGCGCCTCTGCGCCTGCGCAGTTAGGGGAGGTGACGGCCAGCAGCCGAGCCACGGAGAGAGCGAGCGCCCCAAGCGGATGGAAGCGGCACTTCAGCCTAGAGCAAAAGCGCGGAGCCGCTGGGAGACTGGGCGGCGCGCAAGCATGTTTTCATTTCATTTGCATGTTCGTTTCACTTCATTTGCATGTGCATCCTTTGTTTGGTCAAGGACTAACCGAGGGCAGAGTTCGACGAAACTCTAGAGAAAGCCAATTCGCTTTGTTTCGTTTTCACTTTTAGTTGGCACTAACGAAGGTGATAGGGGACACGGGTGGCACTGTGGGTAAAAGCCTCAGCGCCTAGGGCTTGCCGATCGAAAGGTCGGCGGTTCGAATCCCCGCGGCGGGGTGCGCTCCCGTCGTTCGGTCCCAGCGCCTGCCAACCTAGCAGTTCGAAAGCACATCAAAGTGCAAGTAGATAAATAGGGACCGCTTACTGGCGGGAAGGTAAACGGCGTTTCCGTGTGCTGCGCTGGCTCGCCAGATGCAGCTTTGTCACGCTGGCCACGTGACCCGGAAGTGTCTCCGGACAGCGCTGGCCCCCGGCCTATAGAGTGAGATGGGCGCACAACCCTAGAGTCTGTCAAGACTGGCCCGTACGGGCAGGGGTACCTTTACCTTTACCTTTACGAAGGTGATCTCACTGTTTCTGTTTCAAGCACTCACTCAGGGTTTGTTTCCTTTTGGAAATGAGGCACAGTGGAGACTGTGGTGTTTTTATGATCTATGGTTTATTTATTACATACAACTTGAGCCTGCAATGGAGGGGTTCACAGCATCAACACCCCCAGTGGCAGAGCTTCATGCTCCAGCACTGGGGGTGGGGTGGGGGTGGCGGAGAGGAGGCGAGGGCAGGGCTGGCACGCATCTTGGGGGCATGGCCTGTAGGGCTGTGGCACCCAGCGTGGGCGGGGGGACAGCTGCAAAGGTGTGGTGTAGTGGTTAAGAGCGGTAGTCTCATAATCTGGGGAACCGGGTTCGCGTCTCCGCTCCTCCACTTGCAGCTGCTGGGTGACCTTGGGCCAGTCACACTTCCTTGAAGTCTCTCAGCCCCACTCACCTCACAGAGTGTTTGTTGTGGGGGAGGAAGGGAAAGGAGAATGTTAGCCGCTTTGAGACTCCTTAAGGGGAGTGAAAGGCGGGATATCAAATCCAAACTCCTCTTCTTCTTCTTCATCCCACCGGGATCACGCTGCTGGGGGCGGTGCGCTCCCCCCCCCTTCCTCCGCCAGTGAACACCCCAAGGGGGTCTTGTTTCAACTGTTAACGGAGAAATCCGAGGGCTCCCTTGGACAAGAAAACAAGGAGACCAGCCGGGAATACCAGAGCAAAATAGCAGCCAGTAGGCTTGGTCTTTATTGAAGACTGTTGCGACAGGACTCCCACCTGCCACCAGGTGAAACAAAATGGAAGCCCAGAACAAAAGAAGACCCCAACTTTTATTAGTTACTAATCCCCCAAACTACACCCCTAGAACTACATCATGACTACATCACTGACACTTCACAAAAAGGAGGGGTTGAGGGAGGAGTTGTGGAGGTAACCTGAGTATCTTGTCACCTGGCTGGTTCCTCTCCCCCTCCCCATGAGTCATTTCCAGAGGACAAAGGGGAGCTGGCAGTTTCCTGCCCCCAGAGGGAAGATCTGATCATTGCCCTTTGTTCCAGTCCATGTTGAATCCACTCCCACATGCAAGTCCTTTGTGACCTTGATGGTCTTCTGTCTGGGACCATCAAGGTTGTCATGCCAACTGGGTAGTGCTCCTGTGTATGTGTTGGTATGGTTAAGGGATTATGGCCGTCCTGTATCAAACCACCCCCTGCGATAGTCCTTCCTTCATGGAGTAAAATAAAAGTGGACCGGTGTAAATCCGATGTCTGGTTGATTTACTATGAATTTTTAACAGAAACGTCGCGTATGTCCTGTGTGAGTGTATGTGTGTCATGTTTGTACAAACTGAATGATTTGGGGGGGGGGTGTTTCCTGCAACATTCCCATAGCCATAGCCTGGATTTATACAACCACTCCAACCCTCTCTCCAGCTCACTGCCTTTACCAGCCTGCAACCTTTCCCTCCTCCAGGTCACATCAAAGCCAACTCTAAAACACCAACAATGGCTTTTGTTGGAGGAGGAGACCCACCCATTTGGCATCTGGCATTTTTCGCTTTCTTAACAGCCCATCACCTTTCCCTTTGTTCTCTCCCAGGCATATACTCCCTACGAGTATAGGGAGTGGTGGAAGCTTCAACCCCCTCAATATTTTGGAGCAAGGGGCTCAGCACCCCCAATACTGAGGGGGCTGCCCCCTGTCACCGCAGGGCCCCATCCCACCGCCCTGCTGCCAGGTGAGTGCTAGGCAACCAAGTGGGACACTCAAGGGTCAACATCACACTCCGTGCGCTCAGTCCCTTGTGTGCCACATCCACTCTCCACCCTCCGCCAGGCTTGACTCGGGGATGAAACTGCCACAGCCAGCAGCCTCTCTCTGCTGCGGTGGAGCTGCACACGGTGCATCCCAGTTGAGGAGAGGGGTGGCGGCTCTCTGCCACCAACTCTCCACTCCGAGGAAGCTGCCTCGGCTGGAGCCAGGCTCCAATGGGAGCTGGGAGGGGGGTGCCCCCAGTGGATGGCAAGTTGAGTGGGTCTGGTGGGGTTGGGGGGGCGTCATGCGTGTAATGTCATGCACATGTGACGTACCCCACCCCAATGTTGGGTGCAACTCAGGACACCTGCTCATGAGGCAGCTAGCCTGGCTTATATTTTAGCCATTACCGGATCCAGGGTTTGGGAGGCTTGATTAAATTCTAACACTTACCGAGTTCAGGAATTTCGGGGAGTCTGGCACTCCTGAGCCCTTAACAACATGCTTGCATGGCAAAATCAGTCAGGGTAAGCTGTGTCAACCTGCTGAAGTAAAAACAAGACACAAATCCATTTTTTAAAAAAATCTGCATTTTTCAGGAAGGGAAGAGGCTCAAACAATGGTTTCCCTAACACCCTTCTCTCAACCAGTGTCTCAAATTGTGGTACAGTATTGTCTATTTTAGGCTTAACAAGAAATGTGAAAGCCTAGCATCACCTATGCATCCAGTAAAGTGCCATGATAATTTTGCCAGCTCTTAAGGTGCCACAGGACTTGGAAGATATTTCTTACTCCACATTTGTTGCAACTTGTTGGACAGAAACACACAGCTGAAGGATTTTCTTAAACTGCATTTCTCACCTAATGAAGGGCAGGTGGCCAGGGGGAGGCAGACAAGCTTGAGAAGGCCAGACTTGCTATCTGGGAATAATTTACTGCAAGACAGGCTCAGAGGAGAGGCTGACAAGGCAGAGCTGGCCACCTACACCTTCATCACCAATGAACTATAGCAGGTCCTGGACAATCATAATTTACTTTCATGGTCCTCTCCTTACTTACAAGTGGACTAAAACAGCTGCTCATCACCAACAGGCCACACAAATTTATTGTGGCACTTTACTTTCTGTTACAATTTGTGTCGAGCAGCAGTTTCTGAACTATAATGAATGAAGACCAACTAAGTTTGTTATTACCAATAACAAAAACCAATAACTAACTTAGTTTGTCTCTAAGGTGCTACTGGAAGGAATTTTTAAATTTTGTTTTGACTACGGCAGACCAACACAGCTACCTACCTCTAACTATAATTAATGGAGTTCTTTGAAAACCTGTTTAGAGTCATTTCTCAATTAGAAGACTTGTAAGCATTCTACCATGAAAGAAACCTTTTGCCCACAAAAAAGACTTTATTTTTGCAGTTTTGAAAGTAAATTTAACAAAGAAATCTCTTTCCTTCTCCAACAGACATTCCATGCATGTTAATACGTTCTAGTTAGGTAACAGGTAAGTTTATAAAATACTTCACACTGTTCATTTTAATCTCTCCAGATCAAGTGTCTCTTGTACATCTTCTTAAAATGGAACAACATTCAGTAAGAACAGAATGTTCCCCAGAATTCTTTGCCAGGGGCACAGGTTACTTGTCAGAAAAGTCCAGGTATCTGACCTTGAGACCATAACTGGTATGGAGAATCTGCTGCAGCCATGGGGGTACACAGAAGAGCTTCCTACTAACTGTGGAGTGGACAGTCACTGCCAATCATCCCTGATGTGAGTTGTAAAACTGGCCTCATCTCCAGCCGTAGACCTGTTTCCTAGAAAGCACTGATTTTGAAGCAAGAGGCTTGAGTCCCACTATTGGATCTTCTCATGAGGAATCACCTCTAGGTGCTTACTGAAGATTGGACCTCCTGGCAGGATAGCTTTAGCTCAGTGTTTCCCAAATAGCTGTTTTCAGACTACAATTCCCATCATCCCTGACTACTGGCCAAGCTGGCTGAAGCTAATGGCAGTTGGAGTCTAACAATGTCAGCAACTCCGCAGGAAGATAGAAAAACAACTTGCAAAAGTTTAGGAACTTCTTGAAATAATGTCGACATTGGAGTTTCCAGAGTCTGGGTTCTGTAAACACAATTCAGGTTTACAAGGTACTAAATCCAGTTATATCACTGTTTGTATTTTGGTTAGGGATATGAAAGTGGCAAGAAAAGCATAAAGGAGTTTGGCAGTCTAAGCTGTGTCTTGATTCCCCAGTAGTGCAAAAGAATGGTAGACGTTCTGTCAACAGCATCTTCCTATTTTCAAAATAAGCTATTTTCTTTTTATTGGAGAGGCATCCTTGCCAAGCAGCAAAGCAGCTACTGTTTTCCATCCAGGCAAGGTATGTAGAGGGCACCAATGCATAGTCCCTGTTAGGAGTCTTTGAGTAATTTCCTCACGGAAGCTGAGCAGTCAGGATGCATCTCAAGTATGGAAGTGTTCACCAAGTTGCATGGCCCATGTTCCTACGCCCACATTGGATACTTAAAGTCAGCTGTAGCAACAGTTCTTCAGGCTCTCCAATTTGGGTTTTACACTGGCAATGAACTCCTCGGAGGCACTTGAGAGTGGAAGTCGTGGGGGACCCATGGGTATCCCTGAAAGCAGAGTCACGATTGCTTTGGTCTCTGCAACGCCAAAGCCTAGCCAAAAGAAAAAAGGACAGAAATCATTCCACAATGACAAAGTTTCTGCCCCACTCTATAGTCGATGATGGGGGTCACAGCCACACCATACATTTAAAGCACCCATACCAATACAAAAGTCATGGACAATCTTAGGAACTGTAGCTTGTTAAGGGTGCTGGGAATTGTAGCTATGTGAGACTAGTACCCTTAAATGACAGTTCCCAAGATTTTGAGGGAAAGCCACAACTGTTACAAGAGTGCTTTACAATGTATAGTGGGGATGTGACTAAAATAATTTCTTTTCATAAAAGAGCAGGGGGAGAGAAACCCTATGATTTACTGCCTCTCAGGAAGTCTGGCCCTTGCCCCCAACCTTTTAGCCAACTGACTAGTCCCCAACCTTTAATTATTGAATGTTTTTGACAGAAAAGTTAAAACATAATATTGTAATCAGATTTATTGGGTTTTCCAGTGTTCTAAGCTTTTAGTTTGTTGTAATTCTTACTATAAGGGACGTGGGTGGCGCTGTGGGTTAAACCACAGAGCCTAGGACTTGCCGATCAGAAGGTTGGCGGTTTGAATCCCCGTGATGGGGTGAGCTCCCGTTGCTCGGCCCCAGCTCCTGCCAACCTAGCAGTTCAAAAGCATGTCAAAGTGCAAGTAGATAAATAGGTACCGCTCTGGTGGGAAGGTAAACGCCGTTTCCGTGTGCTGCTCTGGTTTGCCAGAAGCGGCTTAGTCATGCTGGCCACATGACCCAGAAGCTGTATGCCAGCTCCCTCAGCCAATAAAGTGAGATGAGCGCCACAACCCCAGAGTCAGCCACAACTGGACCTAATGGTCAGGGGTCCCTTTACCTTTAATTCTTACTATAGCCCTGCAAGTCAGACAAAAGAACAACCAAATCATAGAATTTAGAGTTGGAAGGCACCACAAGGGTCATCGAGTGCAATCCCCTGCAATACAGGAATCCTTTGCCCAATGTGATGTCTTCATATTGCAGCTGGGGCAGCAGAAGGCTTGACAGACTGGCCTGCCAGTAAGCTCAATGCAGAGGTGAGAGTCCACGTGGGAACTTACTGATTCAACATGACAATGTCATATGAGCTCTCAAAATTCTAGGGCTGACATGCATTTACTGCCTGACATGGAGCATTACTGTTGCTAAACATTTGGGGAATCTGGCTAAATTCTATGGCAGCGAACAAGATAATATTACAAATAGATACACAATGGAATATATACAGATGAAATCTGAGGCATAGTTCAAATGTACAAGCTGCTAGATGGTTAGCATAGAGTACATGCACTTTAGTGTAAGCACTTGAGTACAAATAATTTGTTACTATAATCTTACAGTAATATTATATATTTTTAACGAAATGCATTTGGAAAAAAAACCGAGGTCTGAAAATCAAAGCAGTAGGAGAAAACCCATGGGCGTAGCCAAGGAGGGGCAGGGGAAGCTCTCCCCACAAATCAATAAAAACCAATACAAATCTGAGGTTCTGCCCCCCCCAACAAAAATCCTGGCTACGCCCATGAGAAAAGCTGCATTTGAAGAAAGTGCAAGGGGCAATTTGCAAAGGAAAAATGGAAAGAGAGTGTGTTAAATGGAGTCTTTCAGAACATATCTGCGCTTCTTGGGCAATAAAAGCTTTTTAAAAAAAAGGAAATTCAGAAGCATTCAAGCCACGCTGGATAAACCATGTCTGATGGGCAGAAAAGGATCCAGTCTACTGTGGTACCTACCCTGTGCCATGAAAAAGCTGATTACTTCCTGGGTACTGCACTAAGAGACAGAAAATAAGTTTATTAATTTTATTATAGGTAATAAAAAAAAGTGTAGGGCAACTGGAGGTGGTATACATAGTGTTAAACTGGAGGTGGTATACATAGTGTTATCGGGTAATTGGGGGAGAGGGAACAATGAAGGATTGGGAAGGGAAGGGCACACAGGATCTGAGGGGGGTGCAATGAGAGTGTTCATTTAAATTTTTGGCAGAGTGCCAGCTAGGTCATATGGTCCCACGCCAACTGTTTGCAAATACAGGACAGGTGCTCCTCATTCAGCAAGTGATACGTGTCAAAAAACCTGTTCCCATTTGCCCATTGTTCCAAGCTGGGTGAAGGGGAATGGGGAGATGCACACGACTTTCAGAGTGTGTTATCTGTACCGTACAACTTATTGGGGGGGGGGGTTATATTCCGGGGGTAGAGCATAATGCCAAAATTGTGTATAGTCAAAACACAATGGGTTAAATGGTGGGTGGGGTTGCCATTCCCTCCCCCTTGTTTTTTTTTTTTGGCTAGGTGCGTAAAGCTGAATAGAGTTGTTGTTGTTGTTGGCATTCATCTGTCTCGAGAGACAATGGAGTACACCTCCAGGGGTGAAGTCAAACGGCTGTGTTAGCAGCACCAAGGTGACCTCTCTGGGGTGCAAGCATGGGCAGTGCCTATGGAGGTCCTGGGAGTTACCCGTATACAAAAAGAAGGAGGAATCTGTTATCATACTATGATCCACTGTCATCAGCTTCAGTTAGAAATATCATACCTGATATTTTTGTGCCAAGGAGAGGTCTCCATTGGCAAAAGCTTCCAGCATTGAGTTATTTGCCTTGCCCAGATAGTTATAGGTGCTGTACAAAAACAAAAGCCAACAGAGCAAAGGCAGAATTAGTATTAATATGTGCCTCCGTAACTAGAATAGCAAATCTGAAGGTATCCTTCCAGTGCAAAACTGGGAGTTGCTCCTGCACAGAGTAGCATGTCACGTGTAATTAGCTATTAAAAGGGAAAATGTGGGAGGGGAGATGCTCCTGCACAGAGTGTGCCCTCTATGGTTACCATTCTAAATGGGGCAAGGAACTTTTTCAGACTCAGAGCCTCTAGACAAGTTTCCAGGGGCCACAAGACAGTGGTGTCCAGGGCCAAAGGCAAGAATGGGTGGAGCAAGAAATGCAACATTTGCGCAAGAGGCTGCTTTCTTCCTATCCTTCTCCATCCAGGGAAGGAAGAGACGTGAACAGAGTTCAAGGACACCCTCCCTGCCAGGCCAAAACACTCAAGCAGGGTGCAAAACGTAATTGGGTGAGAGTAATCAACCAACGCGTTAGCATGCTAAATATGAATGGGCCCTTAGCCACAATACAATTTACTCTTAATATGATCAGCAGGAGAGGGCAGAAGGTGCAGATAATAAGGATTTGCAGGCAAAAAGCTAGACAGGTGTTTCCCAAAGTGGGAAGAGAATAAAAATTTGAAAAACCATTTGTACATGTTTCATCTATTGTGTAATGACGCTTACCGCCAGGTCGGGCGCCGTTGCAGGATGGCAGCAATGCCTCCCCAGGTGGCAGTCATCCTGGAGGTGGTGTGTTTTCCCAGGCTTGGGTGAACCTTTTTGGGTTCACCTGATAGCAGCTTGCCTCCCTATTTGGCCAATGGCAGGCAGGCTGCTGCACCAGCCCCGCCCCTGAGGTCGACTGGACTGCGCCACTCCCTTTAATCCCAGGGACTAATCCACCTCCTTGTCCAGTTTTGAAAAGCCACATGTTTCATCTGTTGTGCAATGAATAAGGTGTCTTATTTACAACATCTTTCTTTACTATGTTGTAGGACATATGTAGAAATATAGATACATAAAAGAATGCAAATTTGTCACAGAATCTTTCTGTTTGTTCATTTCCTGGGGGGGTGGGCACTGAGGTTTTTTTCTGAAAAGGAAGCAGTAGGCCAAATAAGTTTGAGACGCTCTGAGCTATACCAATAAAAAGAAGAAAACTGTTTCAGACATGAAAGTTTTCTTACTCATCACTCAGCTGTATAAACAAAAGCCGGTGCAGGGCTAAAAGCAGCCAGAAAAATGAACTGCAAAATGATCCTCTTTGCTTCAAAAGACACGGCATTGGAACTCATACTTTCTCATCCATGTAAAGATGAGATCCTTACCTGGGAGTAAGTCCTACTGAATTCAATAGGATTTACTTCTGAGTAGACATAGTTAGGGACGCGGGTGGCGCTTAGGGACGCGGGTGGCGCTGTGGGTAAAACCTCAGTGCCTAGGACTTGCTGATCGCATGGTCGGCGGTTCGAATCCCCGCGGCGGGGTGCGCTCCCGTCGTTCGGTCCCAGCGCCTGCCAACCTAGCAGTTCGAAAGCACCTCCGGGTGCAAGTAGATAAATAGGGACCGCTTACTAGCGGGAAGGTAAACGGCGTTTCCGTGTGCGGCTCTGGCTCGCCAGATGCAGCTTTGTCACGCTGGCCACGTGACCTGGAAGTGTCTCCGGACAGCGCTGGCCCCCGGCCTCGTGAGTGAGATGGACGCACAACCCCAGAGTCTGTCAAGACTGGCCCGTATGGGCAGGGGTACCTTTACCTTTACCTTTAGACATAGTTAGGTTTGTGCTGTGAAAGAGAGACTGACCTTCCAACTGCCCCAGTCGCTCCCATAGCGAGTGCAGCCAGGAGTTGCTGGTTAGGGAAAGACAAAAAATACATCTTTTATTTCCTTGAGAAAACAGTAGAACAACTTATCACTGGGAAGACAGTATTCAAAAAGTGATCATGGCCCCTAAAAAACCAGAGGCATTCCTGCTGGGAATGACCAGAGTGGAACTATCAAAAGCTGACCAGAAATTGTTCATGTTTGCCACTACAGCAGCTAGAACTTTATTATCCTAAAAGTGGAAACAGAAAGAATACCAACAATAGAGGAATGGCAGATGAAGATGATGGACTATGCAGAATTGGCAAAGCTGACGGGGAAAATCCAAAACCAGAGTGACCAAGTGTTCCAGGGAGAATGGAGTAAATTTATTGAATACATAGGCAATCATTGTAAACATATAAAGACACTAGCAGGACTGCGGTAAAGTTCACAATGTTTAAAAGAAGAAACTTTCTACTTGTGTTTTAAGTTCTAAATAATTTAAGTTAAATGTAGAAGTTAGACGATATAAATGTGCGGTTCTGTGTTTGATAAAAACCAGATGACGGAGCGGAGGGAAGTCAAAAGCTCAGTAGAGCTAAAAATATGTAAAAGGTGATACGATGTTATAATATTGTTTTAAAAAATGGAAAATTAATTTTAAAAATTACATAAGAAACAAAAACAAGTGATCATGGCAGCTCTTTGGTAGGCAGAAGATATCCCCAGTAGCACAAAAAGCACTACTTGGTTACATCGCTTTAGTAAGCCATCGTGCCATTCTAGTACACCAGAGTTATTAATATAGAAATGCCTTACCTCATCCACACCATACAGAAGTACAAACTGGCCTCTGTCATTTTTCTTCACACACTGCCCAAAATCCAGGAGGTCTTTATCACTGAACTTCACCCCCTTAAAGGTGGGAATCTGATCTATCATTCCATTTAGCAGTTCGTAGGCAGTAACTGAACAGAGAGGGAGAGCGAAAGAGAGGAACACCAACAGGTTTCCAAGTCTTACTGGGCAAACCACATGACCACATCTGGCAAGAAAACATCACAATAGAGGCTGCAAATCTATCCCAAAATACGCTACAAAGAATGTGTTCTTGTGAAAAGGTATAAATCTGGGAAGAATGCCCCCAAAAGTTCCCTCTTCCTTATCTGTGGAAGGCAACAGAAATGGAATTCCTTGATCAGAATACACTATAATCTTACACCAGATTTTGCAGACGTCCTCTTGCCTCAGAGCAGGAACTCTGGGAATTGTGGGCCAAGAGGGAATCATAGAATCATAGAGTTGGAAGAGACCACAAGGGCCATCGAGTCCAACCCCCTGCCAAGCAGGAAACACCATCAGAGCACTCCTGACATATGGTTGTCAAGCCTCTGCTTAAAGACCTCCAAAGAAGGAGACTCCACCACACTCCTTGGCAGCAAATTCCACTGTCGAACAGCTCTTACTGTCAGGAAGTTCTTCCTAATGTTTAGGTGGAATCTTCTTTCTTGTAGTTTGGATCCATTGCTCCGTGTCCGCTTCTCTGGAGCAGCAGAAAACAACCTTTCTCCCTCCTCTATATGACATCCTTTTATATATTTGAACATGGCTATCATATCACCCCTTAACCTCCTCTTCTCCAGGCTAAACATGCCCAGCTCCCTTAGCCATTCCTCATAAGGCATCGTTTCCAGGCCTTTGACCATTTTGGTTGCCCTCCTCTGGACACGTTCCAGTTTGTCAGTGTCCTTCTTGAACTGTGGTGCCCAGAACTGGACACAGTACTCCAGGTGAGGTCTGACCAGAGCAGAATACAGTGGCACTATTACTTCCCTTGATCTAGATGCTATACTCCTATTGATGCAGCCCAGAATTGCATTGGCTTTTTTAGCTGCCGCGTCACACTGTTGGCTCATGTCAAGGGAGGTAAAGCAATGTTTAACAGACTATTATTGGAACTCTCACAAAGCTACCATTTCCCTAGCTTTTTGAGGGGAAACCTTGGCCATTACAGTGGCTCAAAATTTATATACTTTATAATGAATATAAACAAGGATAATGCCCATAATACATGTCACATGTATGAACCATGGGGCTTAGTCCTGATCCACACCATACATTCAAAGCGCATCCACTGTGCATTTAAAGCACATGACTGCCCTAAGGAACCATGGGAACTGTGGTTTCTCCTCAAAGAGTTACAGTTCCCAGCATCCTTAACAAACAACAGTTCCCAGCACTATTTGAGGGAAGTCATGTGCTTTAAATGTGTCTTGGGCGCACTTCCGGTTTCTGCAGATGGTGGAAAGGAGCGTGAGTCCGATCGTCTGACGGACCCGAGCCCCGCGGAGAAACGGGGAAGCGCCAAGGTGAGGCGCACCCCCCCAAAAAGCCCTGAGAGGGTCTCAGGGTGTTGAGAGGTCCAGCAGCCATCAAAAAGGGCTCTCCTGCAGCCCCCAAACTCCTTTTGTGCTGGAAAGTATGGGGAGGGGGGAGGAAGCGGCAGTCGAGCCTGCGGTCATGGCAGTATCGCAACTCCGCGGGAGCGAAGCCTCAGCTCAAGCCTGAAGCAGAGATCTTCCAAAAATTACTACCAGGCCGATGGAAAGGTAAAGATTTACTTTCGGAATTAATTAATTCCTAATTAATTAATTAGGCGGAATTTGGCATCAAAAGTCCATTCCCGTCTTATTAGTAACTATCATTGCATGGAAACAATTTGCAAGTGAAAAGGTTACTAAATCTTTCTTTATGGATACTGTCTGCTGATGGGAAAGTTGGAGTGTGCTAAAGTTAGGAAAAATCATGGGAAAGGTTTATTGTTCGATTGCAGGGTATTGCAAGTAGGTTCAAACATCAATAGGCCTTGACTAAACACTTGCAATCAGTAGAAATTTGGATAAATTAAGAGAAATAATAATTGGTTAAGCATGAAATATGGAAATGCAGAATAATTTTGTCTATATAAAGAACCAAGAAGAGGGAATGGAGGGAAGTCATGAGGTTTAAAGAACCTCAAAGACAAGGTTTTGAAAAAGGTATTTGTGAATTTGGGGATGGGGGGGAAGTACTATTGTGATTAAATGTGGAATTCAATTGTGAAAATCAATAAAAATTTATTTACAATAAATGTGTCTTGGGTGTGCTCTAAATGATTTGTACGGATCTGCCCCTAATCAATCACCAGTACACATCAACGTTCTAGTGAGTTTAGCAATATTATTTCCAAAGATGGAATTAGCTTCTACTATGCTCCTTAGACCATGTCTCTACTAGTACAATACTTGACCACCACTACATTCTGAAGCACAATCCTATGCATTTGACATTTGCCTAAATTAGTTTAAACACCAAACATACACAGAAAGAGCTGCTGAGTCCAACTTTTCCCTGAGATGTAATTAGGATGGTCTAGACGAGTAACACTTACTTTTTATACCAGTCAGGGGAGGGATGTGGTAATAATAGAATGGGATGCCTGGGGCTTCAGACGCAACATCCCGCAGGAAGGCAACTAGAGCATCTAAATAAGAGAAGACAAGGAAAGCAATTGAAAACCTGGGTAATTTTGAAGAGCAGACCTCATGTGCAATGTAGGCCTATGTGACATGCAAGTAGCAACCCCAAACTGCCTGCACAACTATCCCCCCACCATCCAACACACAGAGAGTTTAAAATCCACTCTTGAAGGGGTGCTGTAGTCGCTAACTCATCTGGGTCTTCATCTTCCCAGCTCGGTTGCCAATTGTAAATATGTGGCTGGAGGTGGAGAGACCAAAAAGGAGATAAGGATTGTTCCAGGCTTTCATCTGGGATTCCCAAACCACCAGATCTAATCTGATTCATGTCAGTGAGGATAAGTGATGGTAGCATCTCAAATTAGCACAGAATATGTATGTAGGAAGATGCAAGAACAAAAAGACTGCAGACCCGTATCTTCATTATTTGTGAATTGTGAGATGCAAGTCCAGGCTCTATAAAAGTAGAAAACTTCCCAGGAGATTAACTAAGTATGTTCAAAGCTTAAAAAGGTAAAGGTACCCCTGCCCGTACGGGCCAGTCTTGACAGACTCTAGGGTTGTGCGCCCATCTCACTCAAGAGGCCGGGGGCCAGCGCTGTCCGGAGACACTTCCGGGTCACGTGGCCAGCGTGACAAGCTGCATCTGGCGAGCCAGCGCAGCACACGGAACGCCGTTTACCTTCCCGCCAGTAAGCGGTCCCTATTTATCTACTTGCACCCGGGAGTGCTTTCGAACTGCTAGGTTGGCAGGCGCTGGGACCGAACGACGGGAGCGCACCCCGCCGCGGGGATTCGAACCGCCGACCATGCGATCGGCAAGTCCTAGGCGCTGAGGCTTTAACCCACAGCGCCACCCGCGTCACCTGTTCAAAGCTTAGATGCATCCTTTTGCATGGTACGCAGAGGTGGACCTGCAGCAATTACTTTTATCTTCCTCTATATTCATGGATGGGCATACTCTGCACTAAAAGAAAAAACACACACACACTCCCAAAACATTCTGGCTTAGGTAACCTGAAATCTGTACAAAGAAAAATGGGCTTTTGCAGCCTATATAAATTATGCAAATTTGTATAATTTATCATGCTCATCTTGCATAATTTATTCTGTCCCTGTCAGTCAAGAGGAGAGGCAATGAGCTATGGAAGGCACTGGAGCCTCACCTCCTGGTCACTGGAATTCTTATTCAGCCCCCACTCTGGCTTCGGAGATTTTACAAGGTCCAGTACCTGATCATTTTAATGTGTGTCTTCCAAGCCACAAGGACTGCAAAGTTGGTTTCTTTCCTTTTCAAATGGAAGCAGAGATCCACAGGAAGGTGAATTTGCCCCCAATGCCACATTTTGTGGCTTTTCTACACTCCCACAGAATACAATGAGGGAATGTAAATTGAAAAGTAACGGCCAAGGCATTGATTATGCAGCAGTTAACAGAAACAGCTCACATCCTCTGGCTTTACCGCTGCACATCCCAACAACATTGTTCTTCACAGTACTGAAGACCTGCCTAGGATGTGGATGGAAAGAGGGAAATAATACAGTGGGACCTGCCTCCTCACCTTTCTTCACCTGTTTGAAGAAAGAGGGGGCGATGACAGCTATGCCATCCGCTCCTATTTCTGCTGCATGCTTAGCCTGAAAAGGAAGGAAAGAAATCCAGAGAGATTGGCACCATCATGGAAGTGCTAGAAAAGGAACAGATCACTTGTCTATTCCTCAATTACATGAGAATTCCCCAGCTAGAGTTAGATATACAAATATAACTGGCTCTCCCGATGGTATTGTTTCTATAGCAATTCCTGGCTGTTTTGAGGAGATGTTCTGATTGCAAAGCAATTCTTTAGGTGGGCTTTATGTGTCTTGATCATCTGCAGTGATCATATGCTAACCAATCAGCTACTCCAATTATCTGCAATGCAAATAACACTTTTTTAAAAAAATAGCCGGAACCCACTTAATTTGTTGCAACCATACACTCACCTTTTCTCCCAAAATCTGCTTCCCTGAACCAGGCGCTCTGCAACTGATGTCAGACTCCAACTTCCATCATCTCAAGCCAGCGTGGCCCATGGTCAGGGATGATGGGAGTTGTAGTCCAACAACATCTGGAGAGTACCAGGTTGGGAGAGGCTGCTTTAGAGGGACCAGAAGACCTGCTATCCTTCATAGGAGGCGGAATTTCAGCAAGTGTAGCTTCTCAACCCTGCACTGACATGAAGGGAGCCAATGTGGCATAATGGTTAGAGTGCTGGACTAGGATGTGGGAGACCAGGGTTCAAATCCCCACTCAGCCATGAAGCTCACTG
The DNA here is from genome assembly GCF_964188315.1 of Podarcis muralis. NCBI lineage: Eukaryota > Metazoa > Chordata > Lepidosauria > Squamata > Lacertidae > Podarcis > Podarcis muralis. Next base: position 2,952,280 of record NC_135659.1, read on the forward strand.
CCATTGGGTAGCCTTAAGCCAGTCATTCACACTCGGCCTAACCTCCCTCACAGGGCTGTTGTGATGATAAAATGTGCAGGAGGAGAATTATATATAGTATGCCACCTTGAGATCCTTGGAGGGAAGGCAGGATATAAATGCAATGAATAAATAAATGTAGGCAGGACTGTCTCCTTGTGCAGCCAAAGTTCACGGAGGATAAAAACAGGAGGGAAATACATTAAAAACACTCACTCACCAGTCCCCTTGCTTCTGGTAAACTGAGTGCGCCAACATGAATAATCACGTAATCCAGTCTGCAAAGAAGAAAAGAGGAAAATGTGTGTGTGTGTGTGTGTGTGGTCTTATTGCTGACAGTCTGCAGTGCAAGCATTTCATAATATCTAACTGCAGCCTCGTCAAGGACAAACTCATGTATTAAAACCAGGTCCATGTATTTGTACATGTGCATGTATGTCTCTATATCAGGGTGGGGAAACACAGACCCAGAGGTTGCATAAGGTCTCAGCCGCATTGTCTCCAACTATTTTTGCCTGGGTGGGATGTGCCCCCGAGCCATGAAAATGCTGCTTGCTTGCCTGAGTGGAGGACAGAGAGTGTGAGGGAAAGCAGCCTCTCGGCTTGAAAAGGTCCCCCTGATCTAATATCTTGGAATAGAAAATCTGCTTTGCTGAGAGGCAATTAAGAATTAACAGAAAAGCAGAACAGGACACTTGATTCCTTCCTCAGACATCTCCAGTCCAAACTGCTCCACACCTTTCCCTCTCCCTTGATAGTCTTTCACTTGCTTTCAAATGATCTGTTCTAAAGCAACTTGAAGAAGAGGAGGAGGAGAGCATTGGGCCTTAATGTGCAGTTAGCCTCTCAGTGCACACACATCAGCATACAGACATGTGTTCATCACATGTGACAACATGCAACACAGGGATATATGCCATTTAGTCCAGTGAAGAGGCATATTTATGCAGAAATGCAGGTATTTCAAAAAGCTGAACAGCAAAATGGAACACAGGGCAAAAGTAGAACGCTGTCAAAATCTGTAGGCCATGTTTCAAAAACTTGTATGGGAAAAGGAGCATATTGAGTCACGTCCCCCCCCCCCTTTCAGGAGTGCCCCAGAAACTCTTCTCTGAAGATTTGTGCCTTCACTTAGCAAGATTTAAAGCCAGCTTAATCAAAAATAAATATCTTAAGTGGTTTACATAAAGTACTATAAATATTCATAAGAGAACGCCAATTAAGAAAAAAGAATGTATGGTACTCAGTGGGAAAGCCAGGAGTCACAGGACCATGAAAAGAACTCTGCCGGGTCAGGCCCATGGCCCGTCCACGCAGTCCAGCATTCTGTTCTCACTGCGGCCAGCCAGGTGCCTCCCCTGAGCTCCACAGCGCTCTCCCCACGGGGATTCCCAGCCACTGGCATTCAGAGACACAAGGACTCTGGCCGTGGAGGTGGAACATCACCAGCATACAAAGCATCACCATTGGCAGATGCTACCTATGCCAGCAAACTGTGGAATGGTAAAAATTATTATTTGGCCCACTCACAGCCGCTTTGCAGGTCACATCCACGCGCTCTTATAGAATCGGAGAATTACAGCTATTTAAAGTTTAAGCAGTAGTCAAGGTAGCAAATTTAAAAAGAGAATGAAAGGGGGCTGCATCAAAGCCGTTTGAAATCGTTTTTAGGAACCTTTTTGAAGGGGAGATTAATCTTTAAAAGCAGAAACCAATATATCTACAGACTGTTAGTATTACAAAGTTAACATCAGCAAGTAGAAGGAAAATGATTTTTAAAAGCTTTCATGCTCTGTGTGCTCTGCCCTCCAGTGATTTCTACATAATTCATACATACAAGGGTCATCTAGTCCAACCCCCTGCAATGGAGGAATCTCAACTAGATGCACGGTCATGCAACCTTTGCTTTAAAAACCTCCAAGGAAGGAGAGTCCACCACCTTCTGAGGAAATCTGTTCCACTGTCATAAAAGGTAAAGCTATTCTTTCATCTCTGAACCAGCATCATCGCAGCCCAAGCGTTCTGTCTTAAAGAAACAACACTCTCTCTTTCCCCATATCCCGCCTCTCCATCCTTATTTTCAGCCTGCAAGGAATGGTATAGACACCAACAAGACAGACAGCTCTCCTCCTACAAATATCCACTTTTATTTTCCTTGCTTTCTTTGAGCAATGAGAAGAGTTAAAGAAATCTGCTGGAGATGAGAGACAGACATTAACATACTGCAGCTTGTTACTTTCAACAGTAGTCTTGGAAAACTGTTCCCCTCTCCCTGGCCTTTAAAGGGGGAAAAAAGGAAGGAAACAGGACACGGATTTCACAATCAACTGTCTTTGCTTAGACAGCCAGTGATTTCCATGAAACACACCGATCTGCCCCCCGCCCCGAGTTACTCACTTATCTTTGCCCTTAGTCACCCACTCTTCGGCCAGCTGCTTCCTCTCCTGAACGCTCAGGGACAGGCCTTCTCCTGTGGTTCCATTTACTGTGACCAAAAAAGGAAAAAATGGAAGTATTTGCACACATAGAAAGAAGAGATTTATTTTTTTTGCAGGGGAAATGATTACTTCAGCATGTTTGCAGGAAGCCTTGCTTCACAGCTCATAAGAATAATAACAAATTTTTATTTATACCCCGCCCTCCCCAGCCAAGACTGGGCTCAGGGCGGCTAACAACCAATAATAAAAACAAGTTGATTAAAATACAATTTAAAAGATTAAGATACAACATTAAAACATTAGGATGCAGCCTCTTCACAGGAGGAGAAAGGAAAAAGAAAGAGGGGGAGAGAATCAAACTGGCTCCAAGCCAAAGGCCAGGCAGACGACTCTGTCTTACAGGCCCTGCGGAAAGAAATCAGATCCTGCAAGGCCCTGGTCTCATGAGGCAGAGCGTTCCACCAGCCGGGGCCAGAGTTGAAAAGGCCCTGGCTCTGGTTGAAGCCAATCTAACTTCCTTAGGGCCCGGGACCACTAGGGGGTTGCTATTTATGGACCTTGAGGCTCTCCGTGGGGCATACCAGGAGAGGCGGTCCTGTAGGTACGAGGGTCCTAGGCCGTGAAGGGCTTTAAAGGTCAAAAGCAGCACCTTGAACCTGACCCTGTACTCCACCGGGAGCCAGTGCAGCTTGAAAAGCACTGGGTGAATATGCTCCCATGGCAGAGACCCTGTGAGGAGCCTCATGGGGTGCATTGCAGGAACATAGCAAGCTGCCTCATCAGGGCCGGCCCACTCTTGAGGAAAGGTGAAGCGACTGCCTCAGGCGGGAGAATCCACAGGGGCAACAGTTCTGGCCTCCAAGGAATGTATTAGTGGCGGCAGCGGCATCAGCACACCCCATGCCACCTCTACAGCGGCCTCTTGGCCAATAGGAGGCACTGCTGATCTCCTCCCACCATCTATCTCAATGTAGATCTTTAGTTCCCCCTGTTCCTGATATGGATCTTTTCTCACCCCTTCTTCTCTGGAGGGGTGCGGTGGGCGCCATTTTGTGGTTTACTGCAGGGGCCAAAATGTCTTGGTCCAGCCTTGCACCTTATACTGGGTCAGATCTGTTGGCCCATGGTACAAGGGCTAAAATTCACAGAGAGGTTTAAAAAAACCAATCTCTCTTCCCAGGGAACTCTGGGAATTGTAGCTCTGTGAGAAGGAATAAGGGTCTCCAAACAACTCTCGGCACAGTTAACTACAGTTCCCACAATTCTTTGGGGGAAGCATGCACATGGGACCTATCACAGCAGAAACATCCATGGAGAAGGCTCCGTTTCAGAAACAAGTACCTACATAAACCACACACTGCAACAATAAATATTCATTTCAGTTGTCACAGGCTTCCCTGGAGTGAATATGGGCAGCCAAGTTATTATACCAGACTGTGCATAGACTCTTTTGATAAGAAGAGCTCTGCTGCATCAAATCAGACCAAGGGCCAGCATCCCATTTCCCATAGCGGCCAATCAGATGCCTTCCTACAGTGGAGGGGGCTGGACTAGATGACACTTGGGGTCCCTTTCACCTGTATAATTCTATGCCTCTGGAAAGCCTAGAGTACAATAGCACTCTCCTGCTGTTGCTCCCCAAACTGACACATTCAGAGGCATGGTACTTTAATCCTGAAGGTAATATAAAGTTATCACGATATATTGTGTCATCTTAGATGTCTGGGGCTGAAATGATAGCCATTTCCGTGTAGGAGACAGTCCACACAAAAGCAAATGGTCTCATAAGCCATATCTTACCAAAGACGTTCTTCACACCTTGCTCATTTATCAGGTAGTCCACATATTGGCCAATCACAGAGAGGTTGATTTCTCTGAAGAAAGGAACACAAGACAGGAAGCATGATCACCTATATCCATAACTGAAAAGAAAAACCCAGAATGTGAAGTGCCAGGCAGATACACATTAAAACTGAACCTGAACAACCAATCTTCCCTCGCCAGACAGATCATAGAATCATATGATAAAAGGCATCACTCCCTGCAGGATAGCTAATGTCATATTAATTTTGCTTCCATTCACAGTTTTTCTGGTGTTTTCACAAATGACACAAAAACAGAAACCAGAAAGCCAAAGAAAGGAGAGCCCAGAGCATGAAAACGTTCAACCATGTTTTGCAGGCTGCAAAAGCTGTTGTCCACTCCTTGTTCCTGTTTCCCCCCTGCCATCTCCGGATAGCTTTCCAACTCCGAATGGGAGCAGCAGGAAAACACCGTCTGTCTGACGTCACCAGGTTTTGCCAAGAGCAGAGGGCTCAGAAACTCTGTTCTGTCTAGCTGCCGGTCCAAGTGGGGCTTCTGGATACAGAGCAAGCAGCAAGCCAAACAGGGAAGCCCATCTGTTTTCCCATTTCCCACTCAGTCCCAGTTGGAAGAAGCCCCAGTCCATGGCCCATAAGCATCCAGGGAAGTCCATCCTGCCTCTTTGAAAGGCATTTGCATGGCCACAGGAGCAGGAGGCAGTCCTGGGCCAAGGCATCGTTGCCACAGGGTGTCTGGCTCCAAGGTCACCTCACTTGTTTGTACCAAGGTCAGCGTTGTTAATAAGTGCCTCACCCCTTGCTGACAGAAGCAAACTAGTGATCTGTGAAGATGGGTCACATTCTTGAAAAGAGAATGGCTGGCCAACAACACTGTCTGTTTTCCTTCCTGATAAACTCTGGGTAGTCCCGTTCAGCTCTTAATCTTAAGCTTGCCAGGTTGTGCAGGGCTCCAGGAGCCAGAGAGGCAGCACAGGAATAAGCAAGGTTCTTTTTTTAAATTTAGTTTTCTTTTGTTAAATGGGGGCGGGGGGGGGGGGCTACCATTATGGTTTATTCCAATGGTGGGCCAATTTCACCCTTCTATTGTCCACTTTTTTCCTTCTTACTAGAACTACCACAGTTTTATATTTATATTTATTGCATTTAATCTAGAAGTATTTATAAACTGCTTAATATTTATAAAATCTCTAAGCAATGTACATCATAAAAAGCATATTCAGTATGATTTTTTAAATATATATAAAAAATTCATGGATACAATCAAATCCTACATCAAAGGGAGCGACTGGTCCTTCTGAAATTTAGGTGGAAGTGAGAATTGTGATTTTTCCATTGACTAAATAGGCAGGCAGTTTCCTGAATTCACCAGGCAGGGAGTGTTTGCTGACTCTGTTGAACGCCTGTCATCTCCCCTACCAGGCAAGGGATCCTAACTATACAATCTTAACAGTTAAGGTTTAACTAATCTGTGCTCAATGACTGCTCAAGCATGCATGGTTGCTTAAGAACGGATGAGAGGATCAGACCAAGGTCTACCCAGTCCAGCACTATTTGCAAGAATTCCAGCAACCAGCATGCATTGGGTTGGCCACTAGAAACTGGACAATGCAGGGAGGCAGACTGCCCACTCCTAGTCTACTCTACACTAGAATAATATATCTGCAAAGGATTGGATCCAAACACCTGCTCCAGATCAGGATCCTCCACATCTTACAAAGGAGCCCACTTGGGCGAGGAGCTAAAGAGGAACTTCAGGCATCTCCAAGGGCCTGTGTGCCACCTTTGGGGTGTTGGGTTCCCTCTCCTCGGAACAGCAGGTCACAGTGCCACTTCACAAATTGCTTTAGAAACACCTCTCTATTTCAAAAGTGGTTGCCATAGATAAATGGTGACTCCTTAGGTCAGCCATCCAAGAGCCCTCCAGGTGTTTCTGAATCCAAGTCCCATCAGCCTTAGCCATGCCCTAGTGGAGTGGGTCTTTGAATTCTGGCACCCAGGTACACAGAGCCATACAGAGTAACTTTGTAAGTCATGTATTTCACACACACCAGAGGTCCTTGCTCTGAGGAATTTAAAGAAGGGGAGGCAGCAGTATGGGAAAGGAAGAGATAACAGTCCTGGTGCAAATAAGCAGCACACTGCCTCTGAAGCAGTGCAAACAGATACCTCAAGCAAGTGAGCCAAGCTATCTGTTTAAGAGGGACAAAAACTTAGTATTTTGTAGTTGCAGAGAAGTTGTGCTCTAAAATTTGATGGCAAGACCCAACACACTGGTTAATTATTGCCATTTTAAATCCAATTTCCCCCTTTCTGTTGCAAGACATGTGCAGATAGGCAATGAAGGATATGATAAAATGAATCATGATCTGTGTCTGTGATTTATTTAAGAGCCCATCAAACCTTACTGCCGTTGCTTTGAAGGCCAGGGAGATAGTTACCCATCCGGAGTCATTGGCGTGACAGTGGCTGCCACAACACCCTGGAGTTTCTTCTGGGCTGCCATAGAGCGGCTGGGGTGGAGTCCGAGAAAGAGAAGAGCCCTGATCGTGACAGGAAAATAAGCAGATGTTGAGTAGCCCTCTTCTCTTAACCCTTACAGACAGAGTCCAGGACAGAGAGAACTTTCTATTGTTTTTTCAAAAACAATATGCAGTTTTGGCAAACATTCAGCAACAAGACAAATAAACAGCCACCCAACAGCACATACTGTACCTTGCCTCATGACTGCATTTTTAGTTTTTAAAAGCTCCTATTGCTTTTAATGGCTGTACAGTGGCACCTGTGATTGCGAACAGGATCCGTTCCAGAGACCTGTTCACAACATGAAAAGCCCACAACCTGAAGCGCCGTATCTGCGCAGCGTGATTTGGTGCTTGTGTGCATGCATGAAGCACGATTTAGTGCTTGCGTGAATGCGCGAGCAGCGAAACCCGGAAGTAACCCTTTCCGGTACTTCTGGGTCACCGCGGGACACAACCTGAAAAAACATAACATGAAACAAACATAACATGAGGTATGAGTGTATTTGTTTTGCAAGCCACCCTAGAGAGCCTATGTTCTGGGAAGCCTATATGGATTTCATGATGCAGTAAGTAAATGCATATGGCATTCACTTCCACAATAATGGAAGCTGCTGGAAGAGGGAAAGGAAAGGAAAAGGCGGTTGCCTTTTATGCTCTGCTTGTGGGCATCTTGGATACATCTGGTTGGTCACTGGATGAAACAGGATCCTGGCCAGAACCAGTATTCCTAATTCAGACGTTACAGAGAAATAGAACTGAGTATCATTAATGTGCTAATGAGACCTTGCTCAGAATTCCCTCATGGCCACTCTCAATGGCTTCATGTAGATATTAGACAGGGGAGAAGATGATACCACCACAGTTATAGGTGGAGCCCAGTCATGTGGTCCCAAATATCTGACGGAGAGAGGACTCCTTCCATACACACCTGCCTGGATATTATAATTGGTGCTATTAGCAGTGCTTGCTGTCTTCTAAGGCCTGCAGGATGAACACCCATAACATGACTTTCTCGGTGGTGGTTCCTCCCTGCCAACAAACATCTAGTGCCATCATTGTTCACTGTGGCTTGGTTCAAATGCACATCTTTGCCCAGGTCTTGGGGCGAGAGGGAGATAGTGCTATAAGATCTTGCTGTTACTGAGTTGCCGTAACCTTGAGGTGAAGGGTGGGCTATAAATCCAAATGACTATCTTATCTATCTATCTAAACTGCTGACTTTCACATTTCAAAGGCAGAGCATCCATTGCTTCTTTGGGTCCCTAAGTGTTTGTGTTTTCAAAGAACTTCATGAAATCACCCTCAAGATTCAACAACTTCTTGCACAAGAAGGCACTTCTACTACTCCCTTTCCTTCTCCTCTGCCTTTGAAAACCAAACCAAACCAAACCAAACCAAACCACAGCCCTTCAGCCTGAAAAAGAAGCGGACAAACCACTTTGTGACTTTCACTCCACCAGCCATAACTAAAGGAGGCAATAAGACGGACAGCTGCAGTTTTGCATTTTGCACACAAACTGTCTTCCTGGACTGTCTTGAACCAATATGAAAATACCATTGCTGTTGTTTTAAGAAAGAAACACCATTGCTTCAGGGCATTCCTCCCTCTGCAGGGCGGCATGCACTCCTTAGAAGACAGTTAAGGACTGCATTGTTACAGATGACCAGTCCCTCGGACCATGGCATAGCAAAGCAATAACCTCGCCCTATTCATTGCCCAAGAGCCCTGTGCCCAAGAGTCCTCCTTTGCCAACAAATCTGGCACCATGCGCAACCCAGCCACCGGCAGCCACGGACACAGGGCACCCCGCTCTCTCACCTGGCCCCGCCGAGGAAGTTCTGCTGCCGGCTTCTACGAATCAGGCGGCTTTGCTGCTGCTTTAAAAGAAATAAATAAACATTACTGAGCATGCCCACAGGTTTTGAGCATGCTCAGAACAAAGAGGTGAATTCACTGCCCTGCATTAAGCAGTTCAACGCAGCTGCCGGAGATTGCTGGCTGAGAGTGGAAACAGGGAATTGTAAATGCAAGCTCAGCAGGGTGAATTAAGACACACATCAGGCATAGGGACTTACCCAGTTTTCGGGGATGAGCAGCAACTTTTTGATTTCAGAGATATTGCATTATACACGCACATGCACAAAATAGGATTTTTATCCCTCCCAAATTCTAAAATCCACAGTGAATTAACAGTGAATTAACATTAACAGCACAATTCTATACAGGTTTAATCATTAGGAAGCCTCGTTTAGATTTACTTCCTGGTAAGCCAACGGTGAACTGCAGTGCTATAGTGTAAATATGTGTGTGTGTATATATGTATATATATATATATGTATATATATGTATATATATATATATGTGTGTGTGTGTATATATATACACACACACACACACACACACACAGTATAGTATAGTATAGTATAGTATAGTATAGTATAGTATAGTATAGTATAGTATAGTATAGTATAGGAAAGCCTTGTACAGTAGAGGGAAGTTTTTAATGTTTGATATCTTACTGTGTTTTAATTTCTTGGAAGTTGCCCAGAGTGACTGGGGCAGCCCAGTCGAATGGGCAACATATAAATAATAGGTTGTTGTTGTTGTTGTTGTTGTTGTTGTTGTTGTTATATGTTTATTAAAACATAAGTGACCAAGACCTAGGAGGCAAGGGCTCAAATCCGCCCTGAGCTGTGCAGTTCACTGGGTGACTTTGTGCCAGTCCCAGTCTCTCAGCCTAACCCACCTCACAATGGGGGGGGGGGGGAGAAGCACGTTTGCACCCCGAGCTCCTTCGAGGGCAGGTGGATATAAATGTAACAAATAAACAAGCGTGCATAGGATTGCTTGAACAAGCAAGTGCAATAAAGGCAGATTTATTATGGCACAAGCATTTGTAGACTAGAGTGCTTAATCAGATGCAGCCATAAAATACTTTAATTTGAACAAGGTTATCCTGTTCATTTTAAAGCAAGCAAACCAAGTTAAGATATGATTTTGGATTCCAGGCAGTTTGGCTGGGAAGAAGTCTAGAAATTAGAAGAAAGAAAAATAAACATCTCAGCCGTTTCACGAAAGACCACTCTTCATCTGACAACCCCCACCCCAAATAATTTCCATGATCTGCATTTATTTGATTGTTCCATCTACTTGCTTGTTTATTTGATCACTCTATCAACTTTTCTTTCCTCAAAGGGCTCAAAGTGGCTTACGGATTTGTCTGCATGATCTCTACAGACGCAAGGAAATACAATTTCTAATGAACAACCAAAGGGGCAAAGTTTCCTTGAGCAAACATACAAAAAAGAAAAGGAAATAAATCATTCAAAATATACATCTTAGTGCACATTCTTTAAAAAGCTAAAAGTTGGGATTTTGTTATTGTATTCTTTCTTTTTTAATTGTTATATGCTGTATTGGAAAGCAATAAAACTATATTATAAAAAGCTAAAAGAAAATTTTAAGGTGCAATATAATGGCCTTTTTGTTGCATTCCATACAACAAATTCGTGACAATTACAATTTATCATGCAAAACATTGTAATTAAAGGTAAAAAGGTAAAGGTACCCCTGCCCGTATGGGCCAGTCTTGCCAGACTCTAGGGTTGTGCGCTCATCTCACTCTATAGGCCGGGAGCCAGCGCTGTCCGCAGACACTTCCGGGTCACGTGGCCAGCGTGACATCGCTGCTCTGGCAGGCCAGTGCAGCACACGGAACACCGTTTACCTTCCCGCTAGTAAGCGGTCCCTATTTATCTACTTGCACCCGAAGGTGCTTTCGAACTGCTAGGTTGGCAGGCGCTGGGACCGAACGACAGGAGCGCACCCCGCCGCAGGGATTCGAACCGCCGACCTTTCGATCGGCAAGTCCTAGGTGCTGAGGCTTTAACCCACAGCGCCACCTGCGTCCAACATTGTAATTAGTCACTAATTATTTCCAAACGTGGATCAGACACTAGATGGCACTGGTTTTACAGATAAAATTTTTAAAAAGCAAAAAAGAAAACCCACATTTAAAATAAGGTTACCAGATTTTTTTCAATGAATCCGGGGACACTTTTCAACTTCCATGGATTTTGTCAGGGGACTGATTTGTCAATCCGGGGACTGTCCCTGGGAAACGGGGACGTCTGGTAACATTAATTTAAGAGCATATTTTAAAATATGGTTAGAACTGGAATAGTGGGGAAACAGCAGCTTCAGGTGGTGATTTTTGCTAGGGAAATGGTGGTGTGACAATCCTCCATAATTCACACTGCTCACTCCCTTGGGTCGGGTGAAGTAGTAATAATAATTAATAATAATAATAATAATAATAATAATAATAATAATAATAATTTATTTATACCCCACCCATCTGGCTGAGTTTCCCCAGCCACTCTGGGCGGCTTCCAATCGAGTGTTAAAGACAATACAGTGGTACCTCAGCTTAAGTACTTAATTTGTTCTGGAGGTCCGTTCTTAATCTGAAGCACCACTTTAGCTAATGGGGCCTCCTGCTACCACTGCGCCGCCGGAGCATGATTTCTGTTCTCATCCTGAAGCAAAGTTCTTAACCCGAGGTAATATTTCTGGGTTAGCGGAGTCTGTAAACCGAGGTACCACTGTACAGCAAGTCCCATTAGATGCTAGGAAGTGGGTTTGGGACTGCAACCCTTAAGCAGCAAAAGCCTCTCCATTTGGTGTGACTGTAAAACGGCTTCTGTGCTTGAATTACCTATTATTATTATTATTAATTAAATTTCTATGAGCACTTTCCTTTTTGCAGGCTGAGCCAATCTCGTCTTTTTCTCATTCATTTTAAAACAAAACCTATTAATGCAACCAGGCTTTAATGGAGGGGGGTTGTACTATTTTATTTGTGCATTCATGCTTTAGCTCAAAAACTAGATTTAATTTGAATTTAAAAAGAAAACAGAATAAAATTAGATGGGGATGGGGTGGACCATGCTGCAGGATTATCGTCAGGGCTGGCCCAAGATATATTGAGGTGAAGGACAACAGTGCTATTTTTCTAGAAAAAGAAGTGCCAGAAGTCACAATGAACACCTCCCTTGTTCTCTTATTATGGCAATGGTGCCCACCTGAGAGGCACCGGAGTTGAGCTCTGGCTGAAAAAAAGCCCTGAGGGACAAGATGGCAGCTTTCCCTATTCTATAGAAAAAAAGCCAGCCAGACTGGCAAGTAAACCTTACTTCAGCACTGGTGACAGAAAAGCATCCTTCACAGCACCTGAAGGCAGCAGGTGAGCTGAGGGAGCACTGAGTGGCCCACCTGGCACACGCTCTTCCCTCCGTCACCTCACCACTCCTCAGCTGCCTCACCTGGCTGTGTACACATGATCTCTTTAAGGAAGATTTGAAGCACATTCTTTCCCTCCAAGAATTCTGGGCACTGTAGCTTGTTAAGGGTGGCTGAGAGTTGTAACCCCGTGAGAGATAAACCACAATGTCCAGAATCCCCTGAGGGAAAGAAGGTACTTTGAAGGTACAGTGTTTACAGAGCATCTGCCTAACGGTAGGGCTGGGTATGGTAATGGCAGCGCAATGCAGGCAAAGTGAGGCAGAAAGGGAGGCTCATCAACAACTCCCTCATGGACCACTCATTCTGGTGACTCTCCTCTGCATTTTGCTCATCTACAATTGCATTTCAAAATATGCCACAAACCATGTGTTGAGAAAAGATGGGAAGATGAGCTAGAAAACCAGACTGGAATGGGAGGGTCTCAGTGACACTGGGATCTGATGGAAGCACAGGAAGTGGCTAGTATGGCAGCTGCCACAATGTCTGTGTTAGGACACAACGACTCCTTGATTCCCTACGCCCTCACTTTCAGAACGTAAGCTGCCATGAAACAGCAGTTTTTCTACACAATGCTGTGAAGCTGTGCATATCAATCAGGCACTCTATAATTGCCTGCCAGAGGGCTGAGACCAAGGGCTTTAAGCCTGTGTGTGGTTCCACTTAATATTTCCAAGGATATATATTTTCTTTAATTGCATTGTTGGGATTTAGAAACTCTGGGGAGCTGCAATGTTTGTCAGTGATTGGGTTGTGTTTATGATTCTTGTGTTCATTCAAAGAGCCCTAAACAACTTGGGTCCAGGAGCCAGAATTGGGATTCAAGATGACCTTAACTGAGCCCAAACTAACAAAATGAATTTCAATAGGGACAAATGTAAGGTTTTGCATTTAGGCAGGAAGAACCAGCTTACAAATATAAGATCAGCACCCAGCTTGCCAGCAGCACATGTGAAAAGGATCTAGGGGTCTTAGTAGACTACAAGTTTAACATGAGTCAACAGTGTGATGCAGCCACACAAAAAAGCCAATTGTATTCTAGGCTGCATCAACAGACGTGTAGTGTCCAGATCAAGGGAAGTAATAATACCACTCTATTCTGCCTTGGAATCCTGTGTCCAGTTCTGGATGCCACAATTTAAGAAGAATATTCACAAGCTGGAACATGTGCAGAGGAGGGTGACCAAGATTCCCGAGGGTCTGGAAACCAAGCCTTATGAGCAACAGTTGAAGGTTTGCCTGGAAAAGAGGAGATAGAAATGAGATATGAAAACCACCTTCAAATTATCCGTTTGCATTTCTTAGTGCAGAAAGTATTGATCTGATGTGTAGAGATCTTTCCTAGTCTGATTAATTCAAGATGGTTCTGGAAGCTTCTCTGTATGAAATAAACAAGCAGAAGGCTCATGATGTTTGGGTTATTCCTTCAGTGAAGCTGAGTACAGCTGGCTTAAACTGGTTCTGTTATCTCTTCTGTCAAGGTCATGCTGACTATAGAAGTAAGGCCAGAAGGGGCCTGGGTTTCACTTTGTCTTTCTATCACTCTTCCTTCTGGTGTGATGTTCTGTACATAGTACAGTGGTGCCTCGCAAGACAAAAATAATCCGTTCCGCGAGTCTCTTCGTCTAGCGGTTTTTTCGTCTTGCGAAGCAACCCTATTAGCGGATTAGCGCTATTAGCGGCTTAGCGGCTATTAAAAGCTTAGCGGCTTAGCGGCTAAAAGGCTATTAGCGGCTTAGCGGCTATTAAAGGCTTAGCGGCTTAGCGGCTAAAAGGCTATTAGCGGCTTAGCGGCTATTAAAGGCTTAGCGGCTAAAAGGCTATTAGCGGCTTAGCGGCTATTAAAGGCTTAGCGGCTCAGCGGCTAAAAGGCTATTAGCGGCTTAGCGGCTATTAAAGGCTTAGCGGCTTAGCGGCTAAAAGGCTATTAGCAGCTTAGCGGCTATTAAAGTTCTGGACATTCCCAGTGAGAAGACACTTTTACAGTGAGAAGGAGAAGGGAGACTGCTATGTTTAATGCTGAGAGATGTACCGGTAACCAGTGATCTGCGTTTAGTGGTTTTCCTGGGGGAAGCACTGATATCAATCCTAGGATGATAGTGGAACAGCTGTTTTTTGTGGTTGCTGGTGGTTTTTTAACAGCAACTGGTTTCTTAAGAGCAGCAGCAGTTCTGGTTTCATGCTGGACATTTTTCTGTCTTCAGTGTGCATGGAATGTGGTTTATTATGTTTGCCCCAGTTGTAAGAATTTCAATGCTGTAAATGCTAGTTTGTTGTTTAAATGCACATCTTTGTGCTGAAGGGCAGTAAAATTAGCTGTAGTCCTATCTTAAAGAATAAGGTGATTGATGAGGCCTTGATGAGGTTGGAAGGTGTCTTTAATGGTTTTATAACAGGTCATTTGCTGAGCCATGTTTTCTTTGGGTGAGCATCCCACATTGCAAACTTTTTGGGGGTGTAAATCAACTGCAATAGTTTTGATTTGGAGTTTAACCTGTAAAATGTGAAATACAAAGTGTTTCTAACTTGTCAAATCAGGCAAAGGTGGGTCACTGGCCTGACAAAGAGGAGTATTTAATGTAATCTGTCTAATTGGTTTCTTTCCCCCAGTTCAAAGGGAGGGGCAAAGTTTTGCAAAAATCTCACAGGAGGTGGGCTACAGGCTGGATAAACTGTGAGGAAGGGGGAAGCTTGTGTTTTCTTGCTTAGCTATTTCCTCTGTTTAATGGTATGCATGTTTGCTGTTTGGATGTATGAATACTTTTTCTTTATAGGGCTCTCTCTGAATTGGAGCTGGGCTGTTCTGAAGTTGTGCCTGTTTTTTGCTGAGGCGAGGTGTGCAGTTTCTGAGTGGCTTGATAGTTTTGCAGCTTTGTGAGGGAACTCTCACGCTGTGTTATCTGTGGTTTATTTTCCTGTTTTGGAATGCAGGGCTGCCTAGAACCAGCTCAGGATGAGTTTTTGGTATCCTGTTATTTCCTCAAGATGTTTTTCCCCCTGCTCTGGAGGATAAGACTCCAACCAATGCCTTCAAGTTACCAGAAAGGAGATTCAGGAAAACCTTTCTGACAGAGTGGTTTTACAGTGGAACCATCTCCCTCAGGAGGTTGTGGACTCCCCTTCTTTAAGCAGAGGTTGGGTGGCCATCTGCCATGGGTGCTTTAGTTGAGATTCCCAATCAGACAACTTTTGCAGGTTTTTGAAATGGTTCAAAATGCTGCAAAAGCTGCTGTCCAGAGGTTGAAGTGGGACGAGTTGTTCACACTGTTTCAAAACGCATTCAGATCTCTGAAGGAAAATATTACTTTGCTTGTCTCTGTGAAAGGTGAAAGGTGGGGACATGTTAAAGTATTAAAATGTTGCCCTCCCCTTATCTACACAGAGAGGATATTGTTGGCATTCATGGAGAGAAAGGGTTATAACAAAGCGTTACATAGTGCACTTGTTAGCAGAAATCATAAAACAATGGCTATGTCTGTCTTGAAGCCATATTTTTAGAAAAAAATTCAACATTCCTGTCCTGAGTAAAAGAAATTGGTACGCTACATGCATTTCAGTGACTTCCAACCAAGTAACAATGTATAATTTAAAGCCCCCGCACCTTTAATCACTATTTTCCTTTTGCCTGCCTGCTCTCCTCTTTTTTCTATCAGTGCTCCCTGATGGAATGAGAAGTGACAAGCTGTAATTTTATTTTCTTCTTGGAATTCTGGTTCTGAATTGATAGAGAAGATTTAGTTCCAAGGGCTTCTCAGGATTAAATGACTCATTTGGAACACTCTCTCTCTCTCTCTCTCTCTCTCTCTCTCTCTCTCTCTCTCTCTCTGTGTGTGTGTGTGTGTGTGTGTGTGTGTGTTGTTTCTTATTATGGGAAAGAGTTTGGGTACATCTCTTTAGTGAGATGACCTATGGGGGCATATGAAAATATCCTCAGGGATGTAATTTCAGAGGCCCTTGTAAGGACCCAGGACCTATTGGTTGGTTGTTTTCAAAAGCTCCCCCTCCCCCAATATATAAAATTTATAGTCAATTGTTCCTACTTCTAGCATTCTGGTCAATGATGCCAAGACACTGGGGTGAACTAATTGTAAACATGCCAGGCTACTTGCTGTTGTTGTTTTCACTGCTTTTATTTTATTTTTTACAAATATAACGAAGAGAGAAGAGATTACAAACATCATCAGCTGGTATGAACAATAAGAATATTCAATCAATCCTAATTTAAACATATACACTACTATAAGCAGTCCCCATGTCCAAATCAGTATCTAAACAAGATGGATGATCAGCCATGCATTCAAACGCAGAAAGGGCAGTGAGATCTTCAGTTTCACATGGATTTATGATGTCTCTGCCCTGCCACCTACAGTGTTCCTTCAGTCCCTACCTCTGTGAGCCCAGGAGCATTGTGGACCATGGCCTACTGGAAAAGAAGAGGTTCAGAATAAACACGGCTTCGGGACCAAAAATGATTTGTGAAGGCAAATTTCCAAGTAAGACGGGCAGCAAACACCTTGGTTAATCTTCACTTTTGAAACATTAAGGTGCTGGTAGCCCTGAAATTTTTTTTGCCTTCCTTGGAGCTTGGCTTAGTTTTGCCTGAGTCATGGGGGTGTGCATATTCTGCAAGCACCTTTTCTTCAACACACCTGATGCCTCCTTGTGGCTCATGTTTTGCCTGGATTGTACAGACTGAGCTGGTTGTAGCATATAAGGGTGAGCAGGTTTTTACTGGGGGAAAGGGATGGAGTTGACTTTGGTGGGGTAGGTGGGTGAGCCCTTACAGTTTTACTGTGGTTCAATGAACGAGGAGCCAACCAAGCCTTCTGGGCCCAGCAGTCTCCTCTGATGTTCCACCTGATCATGAGGCAGGAAGTTATTGGAATAGCCTTATTCCCAGCCACCTGGGGCCAGTCACATTTCCTTCTGCTGTCTTGCCCTGGGCAGAAAAATGCATCTAAGGCCTCTTTCAGAAGTTCCATGAGGGTCCTGCAAAGTAATTCCTCAACTAGGGTGATGACAGCTTTGTGAATCCATCCTTTAATTTTTGTCTCCAAGGATTTATCAGAAAACTAGGCCAGTCATGCGTCATAACTGCATTTGCTTCTGTTTAATTATGCTACATTAGTTAATCTTATTACCCCTTCAGGAGCCAACATTTCTCCATGGAATAAATCATATTTTGTTTGCTTGCTCTGCATTCCATCTACAGATTTTATGACATCAGTATTCCCTGGCTGACTGAGGGTAGTACCAGCTTCTGTATAATTCAAAAGAACTTTCCAGTTGGTGTTGCATAAGAAATCCAGAACTGTGGAGCAATTTGCAGGAGAATTTAAGTATTATAGAATGATAGGATTGTAGAGTTGGAAAGGACCATGATCATCTAGTCCAACCCTCTGCAATGCAGGAATCTTTTGCTCAACATGGGGCTCAAATCCATGACCCTGAGATTAGAAGTCTTGTGCTCGACTGTCTCTACTAATATAAGCAGAAAGCAGCATACATACAGTCAATGATAGTCAGGCTTTTTAATGTAATATTTGCTGTATCTGACAAGAGTAACTAGATCTAGTAGCACACAGTCAGCAAATTTATTGATTACTTTGAACCTGAACTATTTGATTCTTTTTAGCAACCTCCCGTATACAAAACTATTTTGCTCTATTCAGGACCACATCTTCAATATTCTTTGTTATCCAAATGGTAAAGGTAAAGGACCTCTGGACGGTTAAGTCCAGTCGAATTCAACTATGGGGTGCGGTGCTCATCTTCACTGTCTGCAGACAGCTTTTCAGGTCATGTGGCCAGCATGACTAAACTGCTTCTGGCTCAATGGAACACTGTGACGGAAGCCAGAGCGCATGAAAAAGCCGTTTACCTTTCCGCCACAGAAGTACGTACCAATTTATCTACTCATGCTGATATGCTTTCAAACTGCTAGGTTGGCAGAAGCTGGGGCAAAGCAATGGGAGCTCACGCCGTTGCGCAGACTCAAACTGCCAACCTTTCTGATCAGTTATGTTGTATGATTTTAGATGGAAGTTTCCTTTTATTCTCTGTCATCCACTGTAAAGGCCTTTGGCTATACACAATAAAACTGATTGCAGTGGTATATATTCTACTCATTCTCTTTGGGAAAAGGTACCACCAGTATACTCTATAATGATATGTGCATTTAAGGAGCCATTAGATTTACAGCAAAAAAATTAATCCCTTTCCAGTCCCTTCACGTTGCTAACTGGGTCAGATGTCTCAGAGCTGAAACTCAAGAGGCTATTAAAGCTGCTGTCACTTGAGAAAAGTCTCAAGGTGACACTTCGTTGTGAAAGCTGCACCAATGCTGCTGAGACTTTTGAGTTGTCACTTACAGATGTAAATGACATCAGTATTTCCTCCCTTTGGAGTGCTGTGACACTAGTCATGTTCCCTGAGCTCATTACTTAGAAAGTCATTAGGGTTTCTATATTTGCAGAGAAGTGTCATGTCTGTTTCTCGGACTAGTCTCTTCTCTGAAAATCAAAGCAATTCAATTTTTAGAAGAAAAGTGCCCCATTAGAGAGAGATGTCTGGTTACTGAAGCTTTCCCTGGATCTGGGATCATCTACAATAGCAAACAAAACCTATACACTCTTTTAATTAAGGCTTTAAATTCTGTATATTGTATGGTTTTATTCTTAGTAAGTTGCTTTGAGACCCAGGTGACATGAAAAGCAGATTATAACAAATAAGCAAATAAATAGAAGCATATAATAGCACCAACCACCCTGCAGCAGCTCATTTCTTTATTTGTTTTTGCATTTACATCTGACTTTTCTTCCTAAGAATTTAAGTTAGCCTCTTCCTTTTATTTTCACAACAACCCTGTGAGGTAGATTGACTAAGAGACAGTGATTGGCGCAAGGTCACCCACTGAGCTTCATGACTGATTCAAACTCTGGCCTCCCAGGTCCTCATCCAGTATTCTACACCAGGGTGGTCCTACCCACAGCCTGTTGGCTGCAAGGGCTTTTTGGTGGCCCTCTGCAACATTCAGTAAAAAAAATCTTAAAACCTTTTTAAAAATTGTGTCATGTATTGGTAACAAAAGCTCATACAGCTGTTTGTGAGTTAAATTTGTTTAAGAATTCAATATACTAAATCTATTAATTGTGCCTTTAATTATATATATTCAATTAAATCTATTAACTGTATATTAAATATATTATATTATTATATTATGCTACTGTATATTATATTATATTACTGTGTATTAACTGTATATTAGCTATATTGCAAACACTTTTTTTACCAATATGGAAATTCAGTTCAGTGTGTGGCCTGTGGGTTCCATGTTGAAGTGCTCTTGCAGCCCACTTGGTAAGAAAAGTTGGACTGGCCTGCTGTACACCACTCTTAGGAATCATTTACATTTACATCCCGATCCAGCAAGTGAATGGATTCCCTTGATCAGTTGCAAGCCACACACAGAGACTTGAAGATGTGCAGTTGGTTGTGGCATGCGCCTTCGCTGGCACCAGATGCTGTAGGCAGGGACATGGGGCACAACTTTTGAAACAAAACTGAGAGTTGTTAGGAGACCCCTAGTCCTCCCAGAGCTATAGTTCCCAGAGTTCCCTGGGAAGAGGGATTGATTGCTAAACCACTCTGAAACCTGTAGCTCTGCGAGGGGAACTGGAGTCTCCTGGCAGCTCTCAGCAGCCTGAACAGTCTACATTTCCCAAGACTCTCTGGGGTTTAAACCATGACGGTTTAAAGTGCCATGATGTTGCTTTAAACCAGCATTCCCCAAATTGGGGTGTCTAGCTGTTTTTGGACAACAGTTCCCATAATCCCTGACCTTGCTAGCTAGGGCTGATGTGATTTGTTGTCCAAAAACAGCTGGAGACCCAAGTTTGGGAAACACTGCTTTAAACATATGGTGCAAATGGGGCCTTGGGGTGTACCTGGGGAGACGGCCAGCTGCCTGAGAGTGCGTGGCCCCTAATGCAGGGTAGTCCCTTAAAATTCCTGCCAGCTCTCCATTTCAAAGTAGTAACCCGAATCACTACTGGCCATTCTCACAGCAGCATCCTCTTCCCCGAGGACTGTCCTGGTCTCTACAGAGCCTCCTCAGCTCAGCTCCATCTCTTGTTCCTGGATGACATTTGTTCAAAATCAATCCCCTTCAAGCCCTGATCAGTCAAGCCCAAAGCCTGTCTGGAGGAAGACACTGTGTAGACCCACTGAACAGAATGACAACTGCATGGCAGAAACACCTGGCAGGCTGTGGACTTTGAACATACCCGGGTCTTTAGTTTGCAGCTTGTCACTTCCCTCCCTCTTGGTACATCTTGTGCTTAATTTATCCATAGAATAATGTTGATTCTCTGCACCCCCCTGGGTACCTGCTACCCTGGTTTCTAAAATAATAAATGCACAGAGATATTTTAACCCACCGTGAAGATGTTCATTTGGAAAACATTCCATCTCTCCCTTTCCCCCCTAAACACCATGTTCCTGTCAGTCTGCTGCTGTCACTTTGACAAGTTACGGTTTGCTATCGAAGTAGGGATGGCTTCTTGTTTACAACACATTGCAAAGTAACTGACAGTTATATTTTTAACAAGTAGCATTGAGAACATGGCAGACCTCTCCTAAACTGTGAGTAATTATGGGATGTCAGCGCTGCTAATGGAGTTAAATGTTGTTTGGAATTGTAAAATGTTGGCACAAACCTCTCCCGCTTCACCAGCAGAAAGCTGCATCAGCTATCAGGACAGATACTCTGAGTGTCTCAATATTTCCTGGTGTTTGGGCTCTCTTTTATGCTAAATCTGGACCCTCACGACAGAGCTAAGTACAAGTTGTGCTAACTTTCTGAGCCAATATTCTGCACCAAGAGTTGCTGGATTCTGCAGTCTGCCTAAATCATGCAAGTTTGCAGATTTGTATAGTTCTTCTACCAGACCCAGGGAGGAGTCTCAACCATTGCAAATCCTGCTTGGAAACCACAATGACTCAGGCTTGCAGGATTTCACATTGACTACAAGCTTTCAAATCTCTGCAGGCTCAAAGGCCAGAAATCATTTTCACTCTTAAAATTTGAGCTGGATGTTTATATAGCCAAGCTGCATTTTCAGACTCCAGGCACTGCTTCTCATCTGCAAAGTGGCATTAGAAGGACACAATCTGAAGGGAAAAAAGCAGTGGTGGGCAGCTGGGAGCAGAATTTCTCACAGAAATTTCTCAGAAAAATGCCTGCACATTTTGCTTTGTAACATTCCTTTTCAGAGGGCTAGATACATAGTTTTAAAAAGAATAATAGCTCAGAATCCAGGCTCCCTACTGGAATGGACTCTGATGCAATTGCTACAGTTGCACCATTATAGTCTGACCTTGCCCACAACACTGGCAGGAGGGGAAGCGTCAAGGGCCCCTGGACTCTGTCAAGATTTGGCACGACTCAGCAGCCCAGATGCCAGAGGAAGAAGAAGCAGAGACAGGTTTGGAGATGGGTACCCAAGGCCTCATCAGGAAGTAGGGAGACTCTGACCAGCCAGAGGGAGGGGCTGAACAGGAGGAAGTTGTGGGATGTGAAACACATAGCAGTCAAGTACAACATTCCCAGAAGGGACATGCTAGGAGATGCTCTGTACCAGCCAGGAGAAAACTTCTGAGCTGGGACGGACTTCCTCTCTGCATGTGACTCGGTGTGGGTGTGGCCTAATCTGGGCAGGGGGGCACACGTTCTTCTCTTGCTCTCTCTCCTCCATTTTGCTTTTCCATGTGTTAGCAGAAGTGACTGCCTGTTCGCAGTCACTTAGGAACTAACTCCCTTATGGGATAGTTCCACATGTGTATATAGGTTTGTAACCTACCTAAGTCTGCCTTCAGGGATCCAACTGTGAACTGAATGATTGTGAGCAAATTACTTTTATGTTGACTTTCATAAGATGGTTGTGTCCATTCTTTTAAGAGGGACAAGAAGGGATCTTACCAGGAATCTACTATAGAGAGGCTCAGACGAGCCTGCAACAAGCAAACCGCCTTGCCTTCAAAAGGGGAATGTTTAAACTCTGCTAAGATATAGAACTTGCTAACACAAGTTAGGAAGAATATCATCAACCAATATCTCCTCTCCTGCCTCCCTGGACATTCCCACAGAAGTGGCATCAAAGCTGGAGGGAGAGGGACGTGTGTGCATGTGCAGCTGTCTCCAAGGATGAGAGAGTCCTGTCAATAAGCCCACTCCACTCTATCTATAAAAGACTGGCAGGAGGGGGGTGTCAACTGTTGGGACATCTTTCAGGTTTTGTTTGGTTAAGAACTTCTTGGAATCTTGACTTCTGGACTTTGTGTTTGCTGTTAAGCCTCGACTGCTAGTAGTCTGAATGCTATTACAGTGGTACCTCAGGTTAAGAACTTAATTCGTTTTGGAGGTCCGTTCTTAACCTGAAACTGTTCTTAACCTGAAGCAACACTTTAGCTAATGGGGCTTCCTGCTGCCACCGCACCGCCGCCGCCCGATTTCTGCTCTCATCCTGAAGCAAAGTTCTTAACATGAGGCACTATTTCTGGGTTAGCGGAGTCTGTACCCTGAAGTGTCTGTAACCCAGGGTACCACTGTATCTCTTCCAACTAAAAGTTGCTGACTTTGGGACAGGAGCCTGACAGAATGAGGCCCCAGGGCAGGAATTCCAGGAGGAAAGTTCTAAGCAGGGAAAGGATAAGGCCAGAGTTGAGGAACCTGCGACCCTCCAGGTGTATTTATGTTACATATAACATGTCTATACTGCCTCACATTTCCAAAGGAATCTCCAAGCAGTTTGCAACCTGTCTTAAATAAAACACTACAATATATCTGACACTACAGATGAGAATCAGATACAAATACAATCATGATCCACATCTGAGGCAGCATGATTACAGGAAAACAAAATATTCTCTTAAAACGTAAAAAGAAAAATCAAATGCAAGAATGTGGCTAAACAGCTCAGTTGCTTCGAGCACGGTGCTGATAACACCAGGGTCACAAGTTTGATCCCCATCTGGCAGAGGCTTTCAACCTTTTTGAGCCCACGGCTCCCTTGACTGAACAGTTGGGCTGAATTTCCCTTCATCAGGAATGCAGCATGAAGAAAAAGGGGACAAACCTTCCAAGGGAAAATAATCCCTTTTGGTTTTGTTGGAATTGGGGGGGGGGGGGGGCAGCCATGGAAGCCTTTGCCTAGCTATCTTTAGCGTAAGCAAGCATGTTTGTGAGAATGGTTTGCTCCCCTGGGACGATGGCGGATGCATATTTACAAAGGAAGTGGAAACTTTGACTTGTTCAGGGACATGAGCTGTTACTAGCAAGGAGCTCTGTGCCAGCAGCCTTTTCAGAAAACTCCGCAAAGATTTAACCTCCAGGAGGATGTTAAAGGGAAGAAGGAAAGGGATATGGGAGTTTGCACGGAAGCTGGAGTAAATCCCAGCAGAAATGCTGAGTCAAAGTCATCTTCCACTTTGTTTCTTGGTGGCTTAGCATCCTGATGAGAGATCCCATGTGAGAAAGGAACTTGCCCATCCATTTGTAAACACACGCATCTTTTCTTCAGCAAAGTCCCCTCCTGAGAGTAGTTTAGCGTGAAATGGGAAAGGGCCGTAGCTCAGCGGTAAAACACCCAGGCTTCCTAACTGCTGAGTCCCTAAGCCTCCCTAAGCCGAGTTTTCCAAACTTTTTATGTTGGTGACACACTTTCTAGACATGCATAATTTCGTGGCACAGTAATTCAGTTTTACTAGGAAACTGGAGTTTAAACCAACCCCTTCCCAGCCCTGGGAGGAGCGCAGGGAGCGTTCACTCGACACACCTACACACGGCAGCTGACACACCAACGTGTTGCGACACACAGTTTGGAAAGCTCTGATTTAGAGCGTTAGACTTGGAACAGGAAGACTGAGATTTGAATTGCTCCTCAAACTATGAGGTTCACTACAGAACTTCAACCCAACCTACCTCACAGGGATATTGCGAAGGAAGGGCAAGATAAAAGTGGAAACAAACAAAGAAACAACAACAACACGGTTAGGTGTTAAGAAGTCCTTGGCCTGGCAGCATCTTGTGATTTTTCTAATAGTGAAAGTTGGCAGCATGGTTTTATGGGAGTTCACCTCTCATGCATTAACAAGGAGTCGAATGTAAGTCTTCAGTTCATCTTGGTATGAGCTTTCACAGGCCAAAAGCCCACTTTGCCATGCGCCACACTTGTGTGGATGGACTATATCCAGCTATTTCTGGGAATGAAGAAACTGCAATAGCATTTGCCCCAGCTCTGAACGACAAAGGGGGAAGACATCAGAAGCGCTTTGCCATCCTCACAAAACCAGAAAGGCTCCAATGCAAAGATCCAGCCCATAATAAGATGACTTGTCTCTGCCTGTAAGAAATCTATAGCTATAGCAATATGAACTTTGACCTATTAAAAAGCCTAAATCCTTTTTTTTATTTCTGCAACAACTATGTAACTAGTCCTGCCTACAAGATGCATTTATATATTTGACTGCTAATAAATTAATTAAGGACAGGAGCTGGGCAAGAAGGCGGATCTTACAGATAAGAAAAGAAAGAAAGAAAGAAAAGGTGCAATGGGTTGTTGTTTCAGTCGTTTAGTCGTGTCTGACTCTTCGTGACCCCCTGGACCAGAGCACGCCAGGCACTTCTGTCTTCCACTGCCTCCCGCAGTTTGGTCAAACTCATGCCGGTAGCTTCGAGAACACTATCCAGCCATCTCGTCCTCTGTTGTCCCCTTCTCCCTGTGCCCTCCATCTTTCCCAACATCAGGGTCTTTTCCAGGGAGTTTTCTCTTCTCCTGAGGTGGCCAAAGTCTTGGAGCCTCAGCTTCATGATCTGTCCTTCTAGTGACCACTCAGGGCTGATTTCCTGAAGAATGGATACGTTTGATCTTCTTGCAGTCCATGGGACTCTCAAGAGTCTCCTCCAGCACCATAATTCAAAAGCATCAATTCTTCGGCGATCAGCCTTCCTTATGGTCCAGCTCTCACTTCCATACATCACTACTGGGAAAACCATAGTTTTTACTATACGGACCTTTGTTGGCAAGGTGATGTTCAATGGGTAGTTAGCTGTAATTTGAAATTAAAGCCTGGGCAAACATGCAGAGTTAAGAGACAACATACAGTGCTCAGTGACTTTTGTCTGTCTTGAAAGAGAGCAACAATAATAAAACAATATCAGGAATTTATACAGGGCATTCAGTTCTAAGGCATCTTGCAAACAACAACAATGTAAAGTACATACAGTGGTACCTCGGGTTACATACACTTCAGGTTACATATGCTTCAGGTTACAGACTCTGCTAACCCAGAAATAGTGCTTCAGGTTAAGAACTTTGCTTCAGGATGAGAACAGAAATTGTGCTCCGGAGGCCCCATTAGCTAAAGTGGTGCTTCAGGTTAAGAAGAGTTTCAGGTTAAGTACGGACCTCCGGAACGGATTACGTACTTAACCCGAGGTACCACTGTAGTAAGGCAGCCATCTTAAACTAGGTGGGTGGGAAATCTGAAGGTAGTTGAAAAGCCGTATCCTGCTCAGCTTGAGACGCCAGGGTGGAAGTGAAAGTGACAGGAGCACACCACATTTCCCCACCCATTTCTGGGCTGGAAACAATGGGAGGGAGAGATTTTGACATGCTCTTGAGCATGTCTACCTTTCTTCCTGGTTTGAGGCCATCCCAGGGCAGCTTTGTTTCCTTCAGATAGAAGACACCTCCTGATCCTCCCACAGCATCCCCCTCAAATGCCCCTCACTTTGATCCAACCAACTTTGGAGCTAGGACATCAGCCATGTCAGGACACTGGAGGATCTGGCAGCAGGGAGGGGAGAGGATCCAACATCAGATCTCCCTCTCTAACACTGAATGGGGAACAGCTGCTTCTGGAGGGTGAACAGGGGAGCAGAAGTAGCAGGGTGGAGGTGATTGTGGGAATGCAGGTGCTTAACCCTTTCCCCAATCCCTCTCTCCCACCACCATCTAAGGGTTCCAAACAAGCGTAAACATATATGGCATCCTGTATTTTGGGAAACAGAGCTTTTTGGAGTGAGACCAAGCCTTGATTAAATTCTAACCCTTCTTGGGTCCAAGGATAGATGGGTCTGGCACCCACAAACTCATAACAATGGGCCTGAGGCTGCCTTCCATCTTTGTCATCCTACGGGCTAAAGGACAATTGTGGCAGGATATGGATGGCTCAGTGTTTTAACCAGCCCGGGAAGAGACAGAGGGTTGGGGAGCCTGAGGCGGCCTCCTTGCATCACACCACTTTAAAGAGTCATGGCCTTCCCCAAAGAATCTTGGGAGCTGTGGCTGTTGGTTGAAGAGTCTGAAATGCACTCTCAATTTTAATAATAATAATAATAATAATAATAATAATAATAATAATAATAATTTATTATTTATACCCTGCCCATCTGGCTGGGTTTCCCCAGCCACTCTGAGCGGCTTCCAACAAAACACTAAAATACAATAACCTATTAAACATTAAAAGCTTCCCTAAACAGGGCTGCCTTCAGATGTCTTTGACATCTGGTGGGAGGGCGTTCCACAGGGCAGGTGCCACTACTGAGAAGGCCCTCTGCCTGGTTCCCTGTAACTTGGGTTCTCGCAGGGAGGGAACCGCCAGAAGGCCCTCGGCGCTGGACCTCAGTGTCCAGGAAGAACGATGGAGGTGGAGACGCTCCTTCAGGTATACTGAACCGAGGCCGTTTAGGGCTTTAAAGGTCAGCACCAACACTTTGAATTATGGGGAGTTGGCCATTCCAGCACAGCTTCAGAGCCTGACCTCATGAGCTGCTTCCAACACTATATGCTCCTCAATGCCTGCTCTCCTAGAAATATGCCTAAACTGCTTTTACAGCTGAGCCTGCTCTGGTATGGTATGAAAACAGTGGCAGGCAACAAAACTTCTCTCTTACCTCAGCACAAAGAAACACAGATTTACTTCCTGCCATCTTTATCCTGCCTTGCACTTGTAGTTCTACATTTATCCACACAATGGCGATTTGCAGCTAAAAATCTGCTTTGCTATGTGGTCTAGCTGATTTATTCATAGACCAGGAATTAATTGATGGAAAAGATCTATTAGTCATATTCTACCTCTGTTTGCACTGAATCGTTTTATGCAAACTACTGTTTCATGGTTCACTTCTCCAAGCTGGAAAAACTTCTGGAGTCAGCCTTTAGGTACAGCTTCCTTGAGAGAACATATGCCAAGATACTTATGGTGAAGTGATATATGTTTACTTACAAATGTATTTATTTACTTATTTATTGCATTTATATTGTGCCTTTTGCCAAGGTGGTTTTAGTTTTAAAATACTAAAACAAATAAATGATGCAAGATGTAAAGTCTTTGGGTCATTCCCCCCATTACTCAGATGTCAAACCTGTTCTATGTTGTCCTGTTAAAGTGCATACAGTGTTACCTCTGGTTACGTACTTAATTCGTTCCGGAGGTCCGTTCTTAACCTGAAACTGTTCTTAACCTGAAGCACCACTTTAGCTAATGGGGCCTCCTGCTGCTGCCGCACCGCCGGAGCACAATTTCTGTTCTCATCCTGAAGCAAAGTTCTTAACCTGAGGCACTATTTCTGGGTTAGCAGAGTCTGTAACCTAAAGCGTATGTAATCTGAGGTACCACTGTACATACTAAATTTGCCTGATCCATACAAACTTTCAATGGTCTTATGTTCAAATGTATATTATTGGGAAAATATTAACTTAATGTGTAATTTTTAGCACTTTATTTTATGAGGTAATGGCTGTGAACCCTGATATGTCTCCCCTGAATTTTATTAATATTTACTACAAGAGTGTTACTTTAACTTCATAATAAAGTCTTGAAAATTAATCAGACATTTTTTTCTTTACAACAACCCTGTGAGGTAGGTTAGGTGGAGAGATTGTAATTGGCTCAAGGTGACAGACATATACTAGAGATGCATATGTGTACGCCAAGATCGAACACGGGAGAAGCTTCCTGATGTAAAATAAAGGTAAAGGTAAAGGACCCCTGACAGTCCAGTCACGAACGACTCTGGGGTTGCAGCGCTCATCTCACTTTACTGGCCAAGGGAGCCGGCGTTTGTCCACAGGCACTTTTTCCGGGTCATGTGGCCAGCATGACTAAGCCGCTTCTGGCAAACCAGAGCAGTGCACAGAAACGGCATTTACCTTCCTGCTTGAGCGGTACCTATTTATCTAGGTATTGGCAGGAGCTGGGACGGAGCAACGGGAGCTCACCTCGTCGCGGGGATTTGAACTGCCGACCTTCCAATTGGCAACCTCAAGAGGTTCAGTGGTTTAGACCACAGCACCACCCACGTCCCTATTTTCATTGGAGAAATGTTGGAGGGTATGTAAGGCTAAACGTGCCAGCCCACAACCCCTTTCACCCTGGTTGCCCCTCATTTCATAGGAGTGACGCCCAAGGAGGGTTTCCCCTGGCAGAATAGGGTCTTGCTACCTCTGAGACGTGTTGGCTGCGTGAACGTGAGGAGACTTGCATGCGCCTTGCCAAACGAAAACACTGGTAGAAACAACTATTACCATCACCACTGCCACCACCAACCAATCAACGTATTAAATCACTAAATAAAATTAATAGTCAAATCCTGAGAAGGTAATAGCTGTGGGCACACCTTTGTTGTTAGGTCTAGCCAGCCATTTATCCTCTCTTCCCCCTCTTCTAGGAACACTCCAAAGCGAGGAGCTCTGAATGGTAAACAGGCAGTGATCATGTCCTCCACTGGGGAGGCAGACTCAGCTGTGTTTAAAAACTATTTCTAGAAGGGTCCAGCAAATGGCACAAAGATCTGAAATCTGTTTTCCGTTGGATGCCTCTTCTGCTGCTGCTATTAATAGGCCTTTTTGGGCTCCGCTGCTTGGGGCAAGGAGGGAGGGGGGCAATATTTGCAGCAAAAATCAGCATTACTGTTGCCAGGTAACCACATTTCCAATGGTACCATAGCGCTAGGGAAGAGATGAAAGCTGGCTTGAGGAAATGGCTCACTGTGTAGCTTTGATCAGTGAGTCACAGGGAAGGAAGGAGGACGCACAAGGCAGAGGCAGAGCCCAAATGGGAGGAAATGCATCCCTGCACATAAAAGATGGGAGAATCTGATGAATTTCCTCTGAAAAGGTGTAAACAGTTCAAGCTGAGGGAAGGAGAAGACAAGCTAGCCCCTTAAGAGTTCACATTGTGTTCTTTGCTCTCCTGTATCCCTATTGACCGCTGTGTCCAAATATCGGACGTTCAATGTGTACCTGATGGGGAGCCATTGGGATTCCATCTCTTCTCCCTACCTTTCTTGTGGAGTCAACACCCAAAATTAATGGAGGAGGGTTGTGAAGGGGGCATTGTGCCAGGAACCTCACCCTGAGCAGGACTCTGGGCTCTGATTCTGACATGGCTGAGGAGACGGCTGAGCTAGGGCTAATAGGATTGAGGCCCCTGATCTAGGGCAGAGATTCTCAACCTTTTTGGCCAACTACATTTTTTCTGTGGCTCCCCTGTGGGGAAATGTCCCCCAAGCCTCAGGAGCCCAGTTATGTCCCCCCTTGCCTGCTGAGCTGGCAGCCTCTCACCCTTTTTTGAACACCTTCTCTCGTGGAGGGTTCCCCCAGCCTCCTCCCCTCTCCCCTCTCCTTGGGTGTCCTCTGAGCAGCCTCTGCCACCGCCCCGGTCTCTGAGCTGCCCCCCTGCCAAAAAGAGAGGTGCTTCCTCACACTGCCTGGGAAGACGGTGGCCCCTTGCTCACCTTGGGAGGCAGCAGAGGCGGCAGCAGGCGCTGCTGGGCCTGCATGGTGGAAAGGCTCCCCTTCGGCACCAGGCACTCACCTCCCAGGCAAGCCTTGCACACAGCAAGCACCAGGAAGGCCAGGGCAGCACCTGCCCGCCCTCTCACTGGTCTGCCCATTCCCAACAGCAAGGGTTAGTGGACTGGCTGGCTGGGCTCCCTCACCCCCTTGCTGGCTTACTCCAAGGCTGCCTCAAACAGCTGTGCCAGCCTTTGGGGGGCAGAAACGCAAGAGAGCCTCAGAGGAGGGAGGGAAGGAAAGAGGGACAGAGGCCAGGGTTGCCCACAGCACCCCAGGGTGCCATAGCAAACTGGCTGAAAACCACTGGTCTAGGGACTCCTGAATCAGGCTAGCCAGAGCCCACAGCCTCAGGTCCTGACCCACTGCATGCCAGGGATCACCACACCCACATCATTCTGTCAAAGCAGGTCATGAGCCTGAAGGGGACTCTTGAAGCCAGAGGCCTGAGTTTTATGGACTCCTCAAGGACAGGGCAGAGCCTAGGGGTGGTCTCAACTCATGAAAGGCTTCAGTCAAGTCCTAGCATCCCATATCCTCCAACAATCATCCAATGGAAATAGGGACATTCTATTCTACATCTTAAAGATTCTCCCCTGTATGATTTCCTGCACACATATACATCATATACACATTTACATCTGTCACCTTGAGCCAATTGCAACCTCTCAGCCTAACCCACCTCACAGGATTGTTGTAAAGAAAAAATGTGCTAGAGAAGGGGTAATGTATAACACCTTCAACAAAAAAGGGGAATGAAATAAAAATTTGCCTGCATGATGCCTTGAGTGCCTGTCAGTCCCTATCATTGCTTTATAGCCATGATCTAAACATGGGTGTGGAGCACCACGGGTGAGCTCAGATATACAACTTGGTTCAGTGCAAGCCTACTGGATGCACTTTCTGTCAGGGCTGGCCAACCCATAAGGCAAGGGGAGGTGACCGCCTCAGGCAGCAGGATCCAGAGAACAAATTGCCCACAGATGCAGCTCCTGCTGCAGTAGCAGCAACAGCAGTGCCATGCTCCTTGTGAGCCAGTGTGGTGTAGTGGTTAAGAGCGGTAGTCTCGTAATCTGGGGAACCGGGTTCGATTCCCCGCTCCTCCACATGCAGCTGCTGGGTGACCTTGGGCCAGTCACACTTCTCTGAAGTCTCTCAGCCTCACTCACCTCACAGAGGGTTTGTTGTGGGGGAGGAAGGGAAAGGAGAATGTGAGCCGCTTTGAGACTCCTGAAGGGGAGTGAAAGGCGGGATATCAAATCCAAACTCTTCTTCTTCTTCTTCCTTGGAAGTGAGATCTGCCACCTCCTTGGCAGTGCCCTCCCTTTCCACCTCTACAGCGGCCTCTTGGCAAGTAGGAGGCACCTCTGGCCTCCCCCCACCCTTGTTCCCAGTGTAGATCTTTGTTCCCCCTTTATTGCTGATGCAGATCTTCACTCCCCCCTTCTTTCCTGGTCAGGTTGGGGGTGCCACTTTGTGATGCACCTCAGGTGCCAAAATGTATTGGGCTGAACATGGAGAAAGTGAAAAGGAGTATAGTGGTACCTTGGTTCTCAAACTTAATCCGTTTTGGAAGTCCGTTCCAAAACCAAAGTGTTCCAAAATCAAGGTGCGCTTTCCCATAGAAAGTAATGCAAAATGGATTAATCCGTTCCAGACTCTTAAAAACAACCCCTAAAACAACAATTAAACATGAATTTTACTGTCTATCAAGACCATTGACCCATAAAATGAAAGCAATAAACAATGTACTGCAGGCACACAATCAGTCAGCAGCTGAACTGGGTTCCACACAGTCACAAAAACAAAGCAAATAAGCCACAAAAATGCAAAATAAATAGCAAAAACAGACAGACCTCAGTGTAACACTCAAAACAGAAGCATGGCACTCAAAATGGAGCATGTTCAGCTTCCGAAAAAAGTTTGCAAACTGGAACACTTACTTCTGGGTTTGCAGTCTTCGGGTTCCAAGTTGTTTGCGTACCAAGGCGTTTGAGAACCAAGGTACCACTGTATCCACACAAGTATTCAAAAACAAAGTTGACATTTCTGAAAAGGATTGTGGTGTTAGGCAGTTTAGTCCCTGGTTTTTAATCATACAACACTTCTAGTGATGCTTCCATCAGCAGAAGAGGATGGTTGATGTAGTTGCTCATTGGGAGAGGAGATACACATGTGTCAGGAGTTCAGCCTACACTCGAGTAGGACCCTGGCAGAGACACATGCCCAACTGGCATGTTCTCCCCCTCCTGGTTGATCGTTTGGGAGCTTCAAAAGCTTTCTTCAGCCCGATCATCACAGTGACCAATGCCAACCGACACCGGCACACTTAGGGATCCGCAGAGTTTGCGCATCATGCGCGTGACAGACCTCAGCAACTCAGCATTTTGGCTAATCTACTTTATTTACATATAAACACACACAGAGCACTGCAACATGGCTCCCTCTCTCTCTAGCATCAGACAGCAAAGAGAGAAAGAACAAAGGACAATAATCCCACTTCACGGAACACAGTAACACAAACATCCTGTCTCCGTCATGTCCCACTCTGTGGAGTCAAAACATACACCGTCATGTGATAGACAACAATCCTATGACTGCAGTCATAGATCAGGAATTCTAACAACATGGAGGGTTTGGGAGAGGGCATGCTTTCAGATCCTTTAACTTGTTGGCAGCGTCATTGTGACAAGCGCTGCATATTGTGACACCCACGCAGCTCTTCCGGACAACACTCCCTCCTCTGCCATAGTGATCCCTTTCTTCGCCTCTTAGCTGCTGAATGTTCTTGTGACACTAGTTTGCATTGTACTCGAGTTGGCTTTGCAATAATGAATATAAATCAAATGGAAAATCACCACAGGGAAAATACTTCCTTTTATAGGTAAGACAATTTACTGTTTGTATATCAGAGAAGAAGCTAGTCACCTGGAGCTTACTTCAGTGTTCTACATCTTGTGCATTTATCTACCTGTGATTTTTGTCGTGATGAAAGAGATGCTTAACAACCTGATCCTTGTGTAATAACAAAAAAGCAATTGGTGGGGGGCAGCGTCAATCAATAGAGCAGCAGTTCTTATGCAGACCACTTGAAAATTGCTGCGCATCTTGGGGGACCTCTTCATACACATGTGTACAAATGAATGTTCATACATAACTCATATTTTAATAACTGCAGACATGCCTTTCGGATGTGATGGATGAAGAAAAAAAAATGTTGTTGCTGTTATTTAAAATGTACATACTGCCCTTCATCCTAAGATCACAGGGCCATTTGCAGCATAAAAATACAAAATGAAAGCACAAACTGCATATGAAAACCAGAGGCCTCAAAGGCCTTTTTAGCCTGTTCAGTAATCGTGCCTAGTCAAATACAGCCTTAATCTGATTCATCAGAAAACATAAATCCAATGCAAGGCTAAGCTCAGGTATCTTTGAATGATCCACAATCTTCCATGGATCACCTGAGTGTAACTCCCCAGTGGTTCATAGGTCACAATTTGAGGTCCTAGAAATTTGAGGTAGTAGAAAGCTGAGAATAGCTCAGGCATAGGCAACCTTTGGCCCTCCAGATGTTTTGGACTACAATTCCCATCATCCCTGACCACTGGTCCTGTTAGCGAGGGATCATGGGAGTTGTAGGCCAAAACATCTGGAGGGCCACAGGTTGGGGATGCCTGGAATAGCTTATTCTGTTGTAAGAAACAGCATATGCTGAAGAAATATTGTAGCCCCATGTGGTGAAAAAAACTTATTTGAGGGCAACTCAGGTTATTCCATTCTCTCATGATATACTGTTATTTTTGCTGCCTCCTGGAAGGACTTCTACGCAGAATGCACTGGGCCACAAAGCATTTCTTTGTAATAAAGCATTTCCTTGGTTGTGAAGGTTCCTTGTTCCAACTCCAGCAGTTTCTGGATATCAGATAAAGAAGTAATAACCTACAGTTGAGCAAAGGTTGCTTTTTCATGGAAATTAGTTCAATCTGAAAAGTGATTGTTTCTTCATTAAAAAGTAAGAACTGTGCCGAACATTCTGCAAATTCCCTTTTTAGCCACTTCCAGGTTGGTTTGGGGTGGACTGAAGCCCCACCAAAATCAATAGAAGGGGAAGGATTATCTGAAATAGTTACAGGCAGGGGCTGCTGCTTATTGAACCTGGGGTTGTGTTTTTCTGCTCTCCCTTAAACTCACAGTGGAACGGCCTTCTCCACCGCTGGTGCTTTCTGAAATGCTGTGGGAGCAGCGTAATGTGACATGAACCACTCTTGCGCCCTTGTGGGAAGCAAAGGCAATGGGAAGTGGCCGAGGGGGCCTTTGCCCCACTGTGAGCAGGGCAGGATCCTTGTTTTAAAGTTAAGGGGGGGACCCACAGCAAAATAAAGAACACCCTGGGTATATGGCAGCCCCATTCTCCACGACTCCTGAGAAGATTCTTCGCTCCGAGAGAGAGGAAAGTGTGTGATGTTTCTTTGGGAAACTTAGTGACAACTGAGAGGAGAGGAGAGAAGAAAGGCCATGGTGCATCTGCGGCAGCACAATGGGACGCCTTCCTCTGCCCCAGCTGCAACAAGACATGTCTCTCCTACTTCGGTCTCTACAGCCACAGCAGGCTCTGCAACCTTCCAACAGTTTGCCTTTACTTCCCAAGGGACATTCCTCCATTGTCTCCTGAGACAGACAGGTGCCAACAAGTAAATAAAAAGTCAACAACAAAAAATTAGAATAAAAGTCTGATTAGATGTCTTTAGGAGAGAATGTTTTGGTGCCATTGCTTTTTTGATTACTGTGTACCCTTGATTTAGATTTATTTTTTTAACATCTGTTTGCCAAAAGTCTAGAGCTTTTATCCCCATATTCGTATAAGCATTGCTTCGTGTATAAGAGGTTGAGTAGTGTGTTATTAATTGCAAATTAGGACGGGGGTGGGGAGAGAATCATGAATGTTGCACAACATTTGTCAAGTTGAATAAGAACCAAATAGGCAGATTATTACCAATTCTTGAGAAATAACAACAACAACAAAAACAACAACATATTATTTATACCCCGCCCAACTGGCTGGGTTTTCCCAGCTACCCTGGGCGGCTTCCAACAAAAGATTAAAATACAATAATTCATCAAATATTGAAAACTTCCCTGAACAGGGCTGCCTTCAGATGTCTTCTAAAAGTCAGATAGTTGTTTATTTCTTTGACATCTGATGGGAGGGCGTTCCATAGGGCAGGCACTACTCACTACCAAGAAGGCCCTCTGCCTGGTTCCCTGTAACTTCACTTCTCATAGGGAGGGAACCACCAAAAGGCCCTCGGCGCTGGACCTCAGTGTCCGGGATGAACAATGGGGGTGGAGACGCTCCTTCAGGTATACTGGGCCGAGGCCATTTAGGGCTTTAAAGGTCAGCACCAACACTTTGAATTGTGCTCGGAAACGTCCTAGGAGCCAATGTAGGTCTTTCAGGACTGGTGTTATGTGGTCTCGGCAGCTGTTCCCAATCACAAGTTTAGCTGCCGCATTCTGGATTAGTTGTGGTTTCCTGGTCACTTTCCAAGGTAGCCCCACGTAGAAGTGCATGGCAGGAATCCAAGCGGGAGATAACCAGAGCAGCACCACTCTGGCAAGACAAGCTGAGGGCGGCTGGGGTCTCATCCTGCGTACCAGATGGAGCTGGTAAACAGCTGCCCTGGACACAGAATTGACCTGTGCGTCCATGGACAGCTGTGAGTCCAGAATGACTCCCAGGCTGCGCACCTGGTCCTTCAGAGGCACAGTTACCCCATTCAAGACCAGGGAGTCCTCTATGCCCACCTGCCCCCTGTCCCCCCAAAACAGTACTTCTGTCTTGTCAGGATTCAACCATCTTTCAAATTTCAACTACAAAATTGAAAACCCGCTTTCATATACAGTGGTACCTCGGGTTACAGACGCTTCAGGTTACAGACGCTTCAGGTTACAGACTCCGCTAACCCAGAAATAGTACCTCGGGTTAAGAACTTTGCTTCAGGATAAGAACAGAAATAGTGCTCCGGCGGCGCGGCAGCAGCGGGAGGCCCCATTAGCTAAAGTGGTACCTCAGATTAAGAACAGTTTCAGGTTAAGAACGGACCTCCAGAACGAATTAAGTTCTCAACCAGAGGTACCACTGTAGTAAATTATGGTACTTACGATAAATGCCTCCATGGAAGATTTCCCTTAATAACAGATTTTCTGCTGCAGATTCTAGGAACTGTCTTCTGGGCAAAATGCCTTCTCATTATAGAGCCTTTCAGGAAAATACCCTTGGCAATCTTTTCAGGGCCTTTGCCTCTTGAGAAAAGCTTCTTGTAAGTTTGCATCTTCATGATTTAAGATAAAGATAAAAATAAACATCAGTGGATGAAACAGTAAAGCAAGTTTTGCTGCCACTCTCTTCTTCAAATACTGGAGAGGTTTTCTCAACATTTGATCTCTGGCATGCGTTGTATGTATTGATGGGGAATAAATTCACAACTAAATGTGCTTCCACCCTTTTCAAAATGCTAGGCAGGCAAACCAAAACACAGTTAATCCTTGGAAATTCACACTGACCCAAATTTTGTGATGCAGTTCTTTAACCAGGGTTCACAAAAGTGCATATATTAGTGAAAGTCAGATATAAAAATGCAGTACGGTATATTAAGGATAATTGATTGCCAGATCACTCACATCCATAGAGGTGAACACCAGGTCTAAGGCATGTCCATGACCATGAGTTGGGCCAAACTTATTCAGGGACAGCCCCGTGGAGGCCATGCTTTCCACAAAGTCCCGAGCAGCCCCTTGTAAGGTCGTGTCAGCATGGATGTTAAAATCCCCCAGGACAACCAAACTAGGTGTCTCCAGGAGAACATCTGCTATAGCCTGAAGCAGCTCAGGCAGGGAGTCTTTGGTGCAGCAGGGAGGTTGGTACCACAAACGAAATCCTGTACTGCCCCTATTGCCCAACTTCCAGAGCATGCACTCAGAAAACTGGGTCTTCTCAACAGAACGCCTGGTGTAAGCTAATGACTTCCTAAAAATCACTGCAAGCCCCCTTCCCCATCCAGACCTATCCCTGAGCCATGACTGACAGGTCAAAGAGGAGAGCAGGGTCACCTTCAGAACGGCAGCATTTTATGGGAGGGAATCAATCACATACCAGGGATGTTGGTTTGTACAATTACAGTGGATTCAAGCACTCAGACACAACAAATCTACTTTTAAAAAATGGACTTCTTGCAGCTAGGATAATGAAAGAGAAATTCACCAAAAAGTGTGGGATAAACAATTGACTAATGGGAGGTCATTGAACACTCATGCAAGCAAATCAGGATGAAACCAGGAGAAATGCGGATTGCCATGTAACCTCTCCACAAACAAACTGGAACAAACGCTCAGTAAAGATGAGCCATTGCCTAAACTTTGTGCAAGCCAATCAGGATGTACGCTCAGTAAACAGGCTGCCTGGGGAGTCCTGAGATACTTATTAAGTGGGATATATTGCAGAGTGTCGTGAAAGATGCCTCCAATTTTGATTCAGGGGGAAATAAATCTGTGTCCTGGGTATGAAACATGTGGGGAGCTCTGGTTTACAGCCAACTGCTTTGAATTCACCAGCCAGCTGAAAGCCACTAAGTCCGTAAAGTGATAATTACAGCTTTGTTTTCATCGAACAAAAGAGTTTATATAGAAGGTGAATTTGCACGAGAGTGAAAGATCACAGAAGGCTAGTTGGGTGTTACAGAAATAAAAAGTTAGAACCAATTCCTCACAAAACATTGCCAGCTTGTTTCGGTGAGCGAGGGGGGCAAACCACCTGACCCAGGGGTGATTTCACTGCCAGCTGCTCCAGCCTAAACAGCTGGGATGCAGCCCTAGCTGATAAGATGATAGAAACCCTATAAACTGCATTGGTGTCCAGGAATCAGAACAACTGAAACACCTGTGAAAGAGATCCGACTCCCATGACAATAGTGCTTGGCTGGTCGGGTATCACTGAATGGTATTTCCCCAGTCCTACTTGGAATTCAGTTAGTGACAGCATTCCCTCCCATGTCCAAGGAGGCTGGAAATGTACTTTTTAAAAAGTAGATGAAAGTTGAGGTTCTCAGGATGCATAAACTCTATGCTTTATGTGCTTGTGCAGAATTGCAGAGCAGACACAGCTTTGCTTGTACAAACCCAGAGTGAATCACACTGTGAACCTATGCACTTCTATTCAAAGTTCAATGGGCCTTACTCCTAGTTAAGTGCCGGTAGGTTCTGGATTGCAGGCGCAAAGTATCCCCCCGCCCTGCACCAAAGAAAACACAGGGAGAGACACATATTTCTATCTTCATGTTGCTATAGAATTTGCTGCGACTTTCACAGTTACATAAGCATCATGAGCATTTTAAAATAAATCTTCCTAAATTAACATCTTGCTCTAAGTTTATGTCTTCACACAAAATAAACTGACAAACTGAAGTTCTCACTCTCACAGGAAAAGGTGTCTTTGAAAGAGCTGAGCTGGGCAGACAGGATGGTGTTTAAGAAGAATGGGACCAATAGCTTGTCAGGTGAACAAGCAAAGTGTTTGTAGAAAGTGATTTAAGTTGCATCACTCTGGATGGTGCTTTCTCTGGGTGGAATCTTGTCCCCAATGTCCCCACAGAGCCTAAGCTGAAGGCTGTAACTTCCACAGTGCTTGTCCACTTTGGGACCAGAGCTCAAAATGAAAGGAAGAGACCCACAATTTGCAGATTTAATTGAACAATACAATTATTCACAGCATAGAGAGGGTCTCTTTTGAAAACCACCCATCGGCTATCATATACTGTTCAATAAAAACACCCGCCTCTATTTTGCAGTAAAATTCCAAGGAGAAAATATTAATCCCATCTATCAACACAGCTCCTTCCAAGCATAGGCATGTTCCATTTTAACCATGTTCAGAGCAGATAGGGAACAAATGCAACAGTATTTCGGATAATATATTGTTGCATACACCCCAATCTGCAAGCAGTGAGAGACTCCAGGAGTTCCAGTGCTTGCAGAACTAGGCATTGGGCTTCCCATACCCCAACCCATATAAATAAGAGACCAATAAGACTGGGTTTTGGGTCAAAACAGGCCACAACTTTATTGAATACAGATGAAAGAGGTTTGGCTTGGGTGTGGGGCAATCTAAATACTTCTGGCCCGCCCACCGGAAGTTATGCGTAGGTCAATCCAGGTGGGGGTTCCTGACCCCCACAGGGACCACCGTCTGGGGGAGTGCCTTCGGCCCTGGGCACGCCTGGGCACAC
Organism: Podarcis muralis; assembly: GCF_964188315.1. Lineage (NCBI taxonomy): Eukaryota > Metazoa > Chordata > Lepidosauria > Squamata > Lacertidae > Podarcis > Podarcis muralis. The sequence continues at coordinate 2,991,525 of NC_135659.1, forward strand.
AGACATAGCCACTTCCCCTGGATCTCTTTAACGGGATACCCCAGCGTTTGGAGGGGCGGGCGGAGACGACAACCTCCAGTCCATCCAAAACAAAGGATTACCCCAATGCCCAACCAGTTGTGACAATTGCTATGAGGTAGGCAAAACCACCGGGTGAGGGCCAGTTAGCCCAGTGGGCAAATTCCTACCCGGCCCCATCAAGAACAGTGACCACCGTAGCCACAGCAAAATGGGGCAAGGGGCAGATCCAAGGGAAGCCTACCTGCTCCGTTGGCTCTGCCCCCTGGCACAGCCCAACTCCCAGCCTGCATCCTCATTTGCCAAAGCAGGGGGCAGGCTAGGATCCAGTTCCTGATAGGCAGTGGGGGCTTATGCACCCAACGCCTGTCAGGAAGGGCACTGAAGTTCAAGTTCCCTCGTCGGAGCCCCAGTGAAGCCTCTGCTGTCCTGCAATGCCACCGCACCAAGAGGGGGGAGTGGACTTGCCTAATTGCCCACATGGTTCTTTGTCCTGGAATTTCATGAGGTTCCCAGCCTAAACACTAAGAACTGAACTGACATATAAGCTGTCATTGGCTGCTTATGCACACTTCCTGGTTTAGTGGTCTAACAAACTAAATAGAGTCTTTAAAAGAAATCTATATCCATTACCTTCTAGTAATTGAAGCATCAACAATACAGACATCTATTATTTACAGTACAGTGGTACCTCGGGTTACATACGCTTCAGGTTACAGACTCCGCTAACCCAGAAATAGTACCTTGGGTTAAGAACTTTGCTTCAGGATGAGAAATCGTGCTCTGGTCGCGTAGCAGCAGCTAAAGTGGTGCTTCAGGTTAAGAAGAGTTTCAGGTTAAGAACGGACCTCTGGAACAAATTAAGTAATTAACCTGAGGTACCACTGTATTAGGAAACAAACTATTGATGCAGCTGATCAAATTTAAACTTGAACATAAAATCTTGTTCTTTGGACTGTATACAACAGAGCTGATACTGACAGCCCTCTGGCAAAAAGCAACACATTGTATCCTCTTGATCTTATGTCCAAATAAAAGATGACCTTGTTGACCAAGCTGCAGAAAATGGTGCAGTGATCTTTGATGACATGGCTGTCAGCCAAGAATTGCATGATGCTCCTTCAACTCTTGGTGAGATTACAAATACAATTTTACTGCACATCATGGTCAAGTTTGAAGCAAAGTGCAAGTTTTCAATTTGCCATCTGATGAAGAAATGACCAGTCCATAATTTTAATGGTAGGTTTATTGTAGCTGCGAGAGACAGAATAACAACAGGAAAACCCCCAGAAAGCCAGAAGACAAAGGTCAGAGATTGATGTGTATTATAATGAGTGCAATAAGTATTTGATCCCCTATCAACCAGTCAGATGTCGGGCTACCTGGTATCTTCACTCTTTGTAAGGAGCTGAGATTAGAAGCACCTGCTGTAAGGGAGAGGTCGTACCTGTAATCCCAGCTCCTTACAGTACCTGTACAGAAGACACCTGTCAACAGAAGCAATCAATCCAGCAGATTCCAAACTAGCCACCATGACCAAGACCAAAGAGCTGTCCAAGGATGTCAGGGACAAGACTGTAGCCCTGCACAAGGCTGGACTGGGCTACAAGCCTATTGCCAAGCAGCTTGGTGACAAGGTGACAACAGTTGGTGCAATAATTAACAAATGGAAGAAACACAAAATAACTGTCAACCTCCCTCGGTCTGGGGATCCATGCAAGATCTCATCTTGTGGAGTTGCAATGATCAGGAGAACGGTGATGAAGCAGCCCAGAACTACATGGGGGGAACTTGTCAATGATCTCAGGGCAGCTGGGACCATGTTGTTGTTGTTTAGTCGTGTCCGACTCTTCGTGACCCCCTGGACCAGAGCACGCCAGGCACTTCTGTCTTCCACTGCCTCCCGCAGTTTAGTCAAATTCATGCTGGTAGCTTCGAAAACACTATCCAACCATATCGTCCTCTGTCGTCCCCTTCTCCTTGTGCCCTCCATCTTTCCCAACATCAAGGTCTTTTCCAGGGAGTCTTCTCTTCTCATGAGGTGGCCAAAGTATTGGAGTCTCAGCTTCAGGATCTGTCCTTCCAGTGAGCACTCAGGGCTGATTTCCTTCAGAATGGAGAGGTTTGATCTTCTTGCAGTCCATGGGACTCTCAAGAGTCTCCTCCAGCACCATAATACAAAAGCATCCATTCTTCGGCGATCAGCCTTCTTTATGGTCCAGCTCTCACTTCCATACATTACTACTGGGAAAACCATAGCTTTAACTATACAGACCTTTGTTGGCAAGGTGATGTCTCTGCTGGGACCATATTCACTCTAAAAACAGTTGGTAACACTCTATGCTGTGAAGGACTGAGATCTTGCAGAGCCCGCAAGGTCCCCTTGCTCAAGACAGCACATGTACAGGCCCGTGTTGTGGTCAAATGAGACCAAAATCGAGCTCTTTGGCATCAACTCCAAAAGGAGGAGGAGGAATGCTGCCTACGACCCCAAGAACACCATCCCCACCGTCAAACATGGAGGGGGACATATTATGCTTTGGGGGTGTTTTTCTGCTAAGGGGACAGGACACCTTCACCTCATCGAAGGGACGATGGACGGGACCATGTATCGTCAAATCTTGGGTGAGCACCTCCTTCCCTCAGCCAGGGCATTGAAAATGGGTCGAGGATGGGCATTCCAGCATGACAATGACCCCAAACACACGGCCAAGGCAACAAAGGAGTGGCTCAAGAAGAAGCACAATAAGGTCCTGGAGTGGCCTAGCCAGTCTCCAGACCTTAATCCCATCAAAAATCTGTGGAGGGAGCTACACATCACCCTCAAAATCTTACTGACTTGGAGAGGATCTGCAAAGAGGAGTGGGACAAAATGCCTCCTGAGATGTGTGCAAACCTAGTGGCCACCTACAAGAAACGTCTGACCTCTGTAATTGCCAACAAGGATTTTGCCACCAAGTCATCTTTTGCAAAGGGATCAAATACTTATTTCACTCATTATAATGCACATCAATCTCTGACTTTTGTCTTCTGGGGGGTTTTCCCTGTTGTTATTCTGTTTCTCACAGATACAGTAAACCTACCATTAAAATTATGGACTGGTCATTTCTTCGTCAGAGGGCAAACGGGCAAATTTAGCAGGGGATCAAATACTTCCCCCCCTCACTGTATGTAAGAGGCTCGTTTATATTTTGGGAATGATGCATGTTTTTACGTAGCTGCATTGTTTCCTACTTTCTGGCTGCCCCATGATCATATTATAAAGTAGTTGTGTTCCGTGTTATAAATCAAGCACTGCTAGGATCGTTTCTTTTTTGTTTTCCAATGTATTTCTTATCAATTAAATTTTTGGTGCAAGCAAATTTTTATTCTGAAAGTGTGGTGAAGAGAAAACAGTTTGAGAACCACTGGGCTGGGCGGACCCCTGATTGAGACCTTGGAGCTGCTAGCTGAAACAGACAAATCTGGGTCATATAGACAATATTCTGCTTCAATATAAGGCCAGATTCCTATGAAACACTGTTTTAATTAGATGCCTGAGGCTGGTGCTGACAGCACGCACTGGTCTTGAGCATCCATGCAGCCCAGATTATTCTCCCGGCTGTTCTGGGGAGAAGCAGGGTGTGAATTCCTCCTCCTGCTCACACAAAGGGATAATCCAGCAGCCATGGAACAGCCAGCCTAGAAACATAAATCAAAGCATCTCTGTTTGCTTATGTACCTTTTTGCTTTTCTGGCAAAGCTGGACTTGAAATCCCAGCAAACAGGAAGGTGAAACCCTCCAACTCACCCCCACACCCTGCGTGCAATTCAGTGATCCTTTTGGGACGAGCCTACCCTCCCTCTTCTAAACATTGTGCACTTGAAACGGCTGAATTTTGCGGGAGTGAGCCTCAGGCAGGCGGGAGTCAGTCTGCTGGAATAATGAGAACGAGTCAGGCTGTGAGCCTGTGCTATCCTGCCCAGTCCTCTTGTGCATTTCAATTCTCTGTGCACACATCTGAGGGAGCATCCTCACTCTGTCGCCTCTCCCTGCTCTCTTTCTTTCGTCCCCCCACCTCCCTCCTTTTCCACCAGCTCTTCTCCAGGAGCCGCAGAGCTAAGAAGCCAAACTCAGCAGCATGCTCCCGAGGCTGCCATAGACAGAGCAGTGGTCAGGCTGGCCACCCTTCAAGCTCTCCGATGTACCGGGAGGCCGCAGTCTCTGTCGTCCAGGGCCTCAGTGAGCCGTGCCCACCCAGCGCCAGCCCAACCCAAGCAGCCTCTGCAGTGCGGACCGCTAAGAGACAGGTAGGAGGTGGGTGCTTGTGGTTGTGACAAGGAAGCTGCCTGGTGTGGCGGCCTTTGCAAGAGGGCGGCAGACCTCTTGGTCAAATGTAATCTCCTCAGCGGTGGCATTTGGGGATGTTGGCCTCTCACCAATTTCTGTGGGGCAGTGGGCCTGAATGGGTGGGTAAGGGAGGGGTGCATGGGCCTTCTTCAGCTGTCACCCTCCATTACGATCACTTTAGTGGATTTCCTCTCAGTATGTTAATTGGTGTGTAGCCTCTCCAGGATGACTGAAGGAGAGAGAGAGAGAGATGCTCATTTGCCAAGGACAGTCCTGCTCATGCACAAATCCCCTCACACCTCTTCTTCAGAGCTGATAGCATACACGGCCCCAAATTATACTGCTTTTCTGGGAAGTATCTGTGGTGGTAGGTGAACCGCAGGTTTTCAAAAAATTGCTAAAAAAAATAAGAGGAGTAGGATTAACACAGTACTAGAAAACCCCAAGAATGACAGTGAGCTCTACAAGTTACAGACAGATTGTTTTTCCCCTGCCTGGCTGCTGCTGCTGCGATAAATGGGAGTGATTAGCAGCAGCAGCAGCAGCAGCAGCAGCAGCAGCAGCAGCAGCATAGATTTGGCTTCTCCTCCCTCATTTCTCTTTTTTTAAATTGTTGAATGAAAGGCAAGTGGGCTGCAGAATCAGTGGCAGTTCACCAAGGGACAGTGACAGCTTGCAGATAAAAGGAAGTAGAAGACTGACTGGAAGGTGCTGGCGAGGCTAAATCACTGAGCAGGCTGCTTCTTTAGTGCCTTAGATCATAGGTGACTGGCAAATGTTGCATGGATATCCATGGCCGAAAGAACCAAGACAGACACATTTCTTCCCCAAATCAGTGGCAGGGAAGAGACTGCAGTGGCGTAGCGTGGGTTGTCAGCACCCGGGTCAAGGCAAGTAATTTGCGCCCCCTAACCCGTGGATTTGCGCCCCCTAACCTGTGGATTTGCCCTAACCCCAGATGTTGCGCCCGGTGCAGCCGGCCCCCCCTGCACCCCCCACGCTACGCCACTGAGAGACTGGCCACCAAATATGCTGCATCTGTTCCTAATTTTATGGCTTCCTCACATGCAGGGTTGCTAATTTTGAATTACAGGGTTCTTGTGTCTTTAAGAGTGGGTGACAAGCAGGAATTCAGCAGGGTAAATTTCCCCCACCACTTCCATCTTCATGCTGAGAAAAGCTTCATTGGGTGAATTTCCAGTATTCATGTTGCAACTGTTAAAGTTACCAGAAAGCAATTGAGCAATCCTGTTCACCCTCATAATCAAGACTCCTGCTCTTTGAAAACAACAATGACAACAAGTACAACCCTCTCTTGATAACGGGCCGTCCACACCCAAATACTGTGTCGTGTAATCAAGGAATGGAGCCCAAAGGCGTCTTTTGCCCATGAAGAGACTGGACTATGCTGGGCGCCTGAGTTCTCCATGACTGTCAGTGAATTCCCTGAGATAAAGAAAACGGGAGACAAACACTTCATCTCTTACATAAGAGTATTAGAGGAGCCCTGCATGCAGGGGATGAGTACAGCATTGCTCTCCTGCTTGAGGTATCTGCATACTGCATCTGATACTGGAGGTAATAGAGCCAACATGACTGGCAGCCATCAATAGTCTTATACGCCATGGAAGTGCTGGTGTTGACCTATAAAGCCTTAAATGGTTCAGGACTGCAATACCTCAAGGATCCCCTCTCGCCATACAAACTGCAGTCATCATCTGAGGCTCTTCTTCATGTGCCTCCTCCATGAGAGGTCTGGAGGGGGGCAGCCCAAGAACGGGTCTTTTCTAGAGTGGCTCCCCTTTTGTGGAATGCTCTCCCCAGGGAGACTGCCCTGGCACCTTCATTGCATATATTTAGGCACCAGGCAAAAACATCCCTCTTCTCCCATAATTAGGCAATTTTAAACTGGGGTGGGGGTGGGGGTATTGTTTTTGTTTGTTACTATATTATATATTTTTGTGGTTTTAGATTGTAAACCGCCTTGTGTTCCTCAGATGTAGGGTGGTATAGAAATTGAATAAATAAATACAATTGAAAATGTCCAGTCCCTTTTTGAAGCTGTTCAATTTGTTGGCCACTTCTATGGCAACCATCTTGTGCTAGCTAATGCCATATTGAGGCCGGGAGTGGGGGAAACTGACCTGGGTTACTTCCTCCAGCCCATGGGTAAGGTCTGGCAGATGTGTGTGGGGGGGTCCTACCTGACATCACAATTTTGTCAAGGTACCCATTTTCAGATTCACTGTGTGGATGGAAGCCCCAACAATCAAGCCCTGACAACCAGCTGATGTTAGGGCTTCAGAGCACATGGCACTGCGCAAACTCCAACCATCTGTTGCCGGTCAGCTGGCTGGTGGTGCCTGCAACCTCTTTTGGCCCCTCTATGTCTTTATCCGCCCCACAGCTGACTTCATATATGATTTTGGGTATAGAGCAGGTGACCATGCCTTGGCCAAAACAGTCTTGCAAACCAAACTTTAGGTATCTGATGAAGACTCTCTCTCTCTAATTATTATTAATAATATTTTTTCTCCTTTGTGGCTCTTTTGTACACCACTTAGAAACCATAGTGTAACGCAGTATATAAATTATTGAAATAAAGTAATAATAATGAATAAATATTCCTTGCCATTGGCTTAGCCATGGGGGGTGGGAAGGAGCAAATCCCTTCCAACTCTATAATTTTATGATTCCATTCCTTTTGTCTGTCCTGAATCTTCCACCGTTCAGTTTGGCTAGATGACTCCTGGTTCTTAGATGATGAGAGGAAGAGAAGCCCCTCTCTGCCCTCTTTCCCCATGCCCTGTGTAATTCCACACACCTTTCTCATGCTCCTACTTAAACATTCTTTTCCAAAACAATGGACCCTTTACTCCTCCGGGCACTGCTCCACCCCCTTGTTTTGTTCGCCCTTTTCTGCACTTTTTCTAGCTGTACAATATCCTTTTTGAGGTGACAATTTGTAACAGCATTATTATCCTGGCGGATTTTATTTTCAGTTCCTTTCCTAAGAATCCCTAGCCTGGACTTCTCTTTTAAAGAGAATTCTAAAGTGGCCACCACTAGCTCTTGTGGGAGTGAAATCCATAGTGTCGCTATACAGTGTGTGGAGACGTGCTTTCTTTTGCCTCTCCTGAATCTTCCAACATTCAGCTTCACTGGATGCTCCTGAGTTCCAGCAATATCTCTCTGAAAATTCCCTATGTTGTAACCTTTTCTTGTAGAGGAGTCACTTTGCTCCTTTCATTATTTCGGTTGCCCTCCTCTGAGCCTTTTCCACCACTGTAATGTCCTCTTTGAGCTGAGGGGACCAGAATTGTACAGAGTTCTTTGATGTGTGGTCGCATCATAGATTTGCATAATGGCATTATGATGGCTGGCAGTCTTAATTTTCAATTCCTTTCTTAATTATCCCTAGCGTGGCATCTTAATTGAGCCATCCACTATGACCACAAGGTCTCATTCCTGGTCAGTCGTCACCAGTTCAGACCCCATGAGAAATTAGGGCCACACACACACTAACCTGTTTCTAGTACAAAAATGCCTTTTATTAATCCGGAATCATTCTTGCTCATCTGCAACATGCTGCTTTAAATCTAAATTGATTGAAAATCGTTCTGTCCACAAAAATTGATGTGGTTACATGATACCCATTTGAAAATCCTCCCCTTGGTTAGGTTATCATATTTTTCTCTTTCTGCACATACCCCAGATGAATAAAGAAGGAAGTGTTAGAAGTTGCAATCTTGGTATACACCCACCCACAATTTCATTGGGCTGGTGTGGATGTGTGCACACACAGACACACACTTTGCCAGAGTTGCCTATATATGTTTTCATGTGCTTTCAAATGGATGCACTGTGGGGTAACACAGAATCAAGCTGCAATGAACTTTTGTTTTCAGAACAAATCCAGATTCTCAAGAAGTGCTTTCCAGGAGCAAAAACTATGCAATAGATCTAGATTGTGCATTGACTCCATAGAAATTCAGAAATATTTGGTCTCCATTGATCCTGTTATCAAATGTTATGTGTGCACAGTTTATAATTTTTTTATCCCCATTCACCTCACTTTACCCTTGCTTACACTGAATCACATTTACCATCTCCAGTTTGGAGAGATCCTTTGATTTGGTACCATCAACAAACTTCAATGCATTCAATCTATTTGTTTTAATTGTGCTATTTCCCTTCCAGTTTGCATTTATTTTTTAATCTTGATTTGCAAACTTTCATGAATGTTCAGGGTCATTCACTCCCCTTCAGTTCAGCTGCAGGCTTTTTGTGTCATTTATTTGGTGCCTGCAACAAACGGCACCGACTTCAGTTATTTGCTTTCATTCCATTTGTTTTGTTTTTCATTAGATTTGTGAAAACTTCAATTAAAGCCCCTCCCCCCCCCACTCTTGCTGGATGTGTGGTGTGCATGTGGTGGTTGCTTTTATTCATTTCCACTTCCTCACCCCCTGCTCACTTTTAGCTTTCTTGTTCAAAATTTCAATATGAGTAGGAAAATAAGAGTACCCCTAAACATATTTTTAGTAAAAAAACCACTGGGTATTGTGCATTGTCTTAAAATAAGGTGCAACAGTTAATGCAATTTGCTAGAACATTATGAAATCAGCTGTGGGGCAGAACCCAGCAATTTTTGGTGGATCTAGGCTTGAGCCTCATGAGTTTGGGTCGTTCAGTACAAAAACTGTTCATTAATCCATTCATTTTTTTATTATTTAAATGGCTGGAGGGAACAACCTTGCAGTCTCTTCCTTCCTTCCTTCCTTCCTTCCTTCCTTCCTTCCTTCCTTCCTTCCTTCCTTCCAATGGCAGCATCTAAATAGTGCATTTATGACTGCAGCTTGAGGACTTCCAGTAGGTTGTGAGCTTAAGAAATGTCTGTTCTTTGGTTATAACCCCCCCCCCCCCCGCGAGTTTAAGATCTTTCAGATGTTTCACAACAAGCTCCATTTTTCTCCCAAGGAGGGTGCATTACAGACATTGATGTATTGACAGCCGCAGCAGCAACATGAGTCTGGCAAGCTGTGGGAAGAGGTTAATGTTATTGTACTCGGCAGCTGAAAGTCAGGCTCTGCCTCTGCCCTGCCCTTGCTCTGTTCCACTCACATTCCCTTCTCTCCAAGCAAACCCATCAACACATTTGTCCCCATGAAGCTTAGCTACTCTCCTTCAATAGGGCACCCCCAATTCTCAAAGGGGGATGCCCTAAAAAGGTGGAGGGCTTTTCCATTTATCATCTTCACTGCTGCTACTCACTGCTTTTCAGATGGGGAAGACCTGGATTTGAGATCCAGGTTTTGCCGCTGGGGGAAGCTGAGGATCACACTACGTGTCATGTGCAGCTTGCAGGGACATCTCCTGTTCTTCTTTCATTCAGGGGTGAGAACGTAGCTATTTGCCAAGTACTGCATTTCAAGAATATTTAGACCAGGGTGGTCCAACTTCTCATACCAAGTGGGCTGCAAGAGGACTTTGCCACAGAGCCCACGGGCTCTACCCTGGCTTGTCACACGGGAGGGGGAGTGAGGCCAACATGTGATGCCTCCCCCCCCCCCAGCCTGTATTCAAAATTCACCAGGCGCAAGCTATGAGCCACTTGCGAGCAAATGAATCTTTATTCAACATTCAACACATATTTACACAACAATATTGCCATATTACAGCTTATGCACAAACATTACACAAAAAAAGAAAAATACAATGAAAAAGAAAGAAGAAAATAAAAATAAAGAACGAAAACAAGAAGGATAAATTAAACTTCTGATTATTCTCAAGAAACAGAATCTCATTTGTTAATTTTACACAGTATCATATTATTATACTTTGTTTCCTTTATTTCATTCAAAGAGATATTCTTGGGTTTATTATCTGTACATTACAAGAGTTAGGAGGTTTTTGCTATCATAATAGGTTTTCAGATATTCTTTAAATACTATCCATTCTTTATTCACTTCTGCATTGAGTACCCTCTAACTGTCCCCGTCATTATTTTCAATTGGATGTATTCTGCCATTTTAACTGCCATTCTAACTTTGTAGGTGTAATTTCACTCTTCCAATTCGTTGCAACCAGAATCCTGGCAGAAGATGTTGTGTACATAAAAAGTGGTCTTACTTCTTTCTTAATTTCATTTGATGTTATCCCTAATAGAAAGGCCTCCGGTCTTTTTGTGAATGGGAATTTGACTATCTTTTTTTAATTCATTGTATACAATATCCCAAAACTCTTTAATTTTTTCACATTCCCGCCACATATGCATATATGAACCTCTCCCCTTTTTACATCTCCAACAAATTTCAGATCTATTCTTATACAGTTTGGCCAGTTTGGCCGGGGTAAGGTGCCACCGGTAGAGCATTTTCATAACATTTTCTCTTAGATTATAACACACTGTAAATCTATCGCCTCTTACTTTAAATTTATCTCTTAAAGAAATTTTTAAAATATTTGGATGACATTCAAGCCTAATGTCAAAAATGCTTGTGTTATTAAAAGCTCTCCCATAGAAGCTGCCTCATCACATCTGCGAGGATAAACAGCTCCCCGCCCTTGGAAAGCTCTGTGGTCATTTGAGCAGGAATTTTCCATAACCCTCTCCTCTTGCCTCAAAAGAGGCTTTTAAAAATATTGGCCCTTGTGAAATGCAATTCTCTTTATTCTCCATTTAATCACATTTGCCACAGTGCCTGTATCAACACATGGGCACTGTTTTGTTCCCGATTTAATGCAACCCTGACCTGGGAAAACATAAAAGGGAAAATATTAGCCCATAATCATAGCTGGGCTTCCCAGTGGGCGACCTTCTGCATTAACAACCTGCTGGCAGGAAGTCAAAGCAATCAGGCGATGGACACCATGACCCGATAGAGTTCTTCAAATATAAATAATTTTGCTTATTAAACTTTTGAAAAACATGTTTTATATTACCTTTTGGAATCAGCACATAAAATTCAGCCTCCACCCGACCCATGTCTCCCTGACTGCTGAAGCCCAGTTCTCAGGGCCAAAGTAGATGCTCTTTGGGAGATCTGTGATCAGCTCTTCCACCATCTATTCTGCCTTTGAAAGCAGCCAGTGAGGGAAGAAGGTTTGGGATGGGAGCCATGGCATTGGAGCAGTGCGGTTCATGGCATTTCTCCAGTTTTAGTCCCCCTCACCTGCTGCTTTTTGCCATGGCTCTCCATGGGTAGGAAAGAGGTAGGCATCTGCAGCTAACAGCTCTTTGGGGAGGCAGTTAAATCAAGGAAATGGCATGGAGGGAAAGGATTAAGCGCCATTTCCCTACTGTTGCAACCCTGGTTTTAATCTCCCCCTGGTTGCTTTCAGGCACATACATGCCGTCTCTGATTTTGCCCTCAGTGAGGCAGGAAAGGTGTATGCCTGGGCTGTGCCACCTTGGACCATAAGAGAGGGATCATAGGACTGAATACTTGTCCAGCAACACACCCATTTTCTACATATTGTGGGTTATGTGTGGGGTTTCTGTATACTTATGCAGTCAGGTGATCTTTCACTTTTCATCTGAAGTGATATAGCCCAGACTCAGGGTTATCATCATAGTGGGAAGTAGGCCTAAGCCTATGCCCACTTGCCCCAACTTCATCCCTTTCTACCCATAAGCCATGTGTGAGGCTTCTCCCATTCCTCTCCTTCCCTCAGAATCCAGTCACTTACAAACAAGGAGTTGGAAGGGGAATCACTGTATGTGCGCTTCCTTGGGAATGGTCCTGTCAGGCGTGAGCCAGCAGTAAATCACACCATGCAAGTTGAAGTTAACTCTTTATTAGCAAAAAACACTATCAACACAGGAGTGTCAGACCTAATGATCACAGTCAAAATATTTAAAGATATAAAATAAAAATTGTCCAGTAGCACCTTAGAGACCAACTAAGTTTGTTATTGGTGTAAGCTTTCATGTGCATGCACACTTCTTCAGATACCAGCATGCACACGAAAGCTTATACCAAGAACAAACTTAGTTGGTCTCTAAGGTGCTACTGGACAATTTATATATATATATTTTGACTGCGTCAGACCAACACGGCTACCTACCTGAATCTAATGACCACAGCAACTCATCTCCAGCAGGTCTTGCCCCTATTAAGCAGTTGTTGTTCAATAACAGCTGTAGGATTACCTCTGGTCTGCAGGCCCACAAGGCCGTTTTGGGGAAGCCATGCCCACCCAACTTACACCTGGTGTCATACATGATGTCAGATGAAGGGCTTCAAAGGAACAATCTGGGAGCTTAAAGTGAGCACCTTTCAGAGCTTTTATGTGACTGAGGTTTTGTGCAGGGCTGACACTGAACTTTAGTCGCTCCCAACCTAAGACCAACACCCTCTCAACCTGTTGTTTGCCAGTCACTGACCTCACCACCAACAGTTATGTTATAGTAGTAGGTGGTGGTGCTTGGCTCTGACCTATGGTGGGTTCACCATGTTAAATTACCAAAAATGCAATGACCAACCAAACATTGGGCTGGGGACTGCATTTTGGGTAGACATGGCAGGTGTCTGGGTCAGTTCCCATTCAAAAGCACAGCCATACCCATCACTAAAACACATCTGGTGGCCTGGGGATGTGTGAGGTGAGTGACTGGTGGTCAGTTGGTGAGGGATCCTGCTGAATCCCTTGGCAGGTGCCCAGTCCTGACGCCACCCCTGACGCCAACTCCGGTTTTATGCTAGCATTTTATCTCATTCTATGGCTCTGCTGTGCCTTATTTTATTGTGTTTCGTGATGATTCATTGTTTTAAAATTGTGGCCTTTATCATCTTACATTTAGCTGTTCTGAGTGCACTGCTGAAGCATAGCCTATAAACATTCTGAATAAATAAAACAATACTTATATAAATATATCAGTTTGGTAGGCAGCTTATCTCTGATGCCTGCCTTGGGACTCTGCTTTTGCTGCCACTGGGATCAACAATGGAAAAGGGTTGGGGAGAAAGAATAGCATGACAAAAGATCTGAACATTTTTGAGAGTGGGGACTGGGAAAAAGGCAGTCACAGCGTTTGGGGGGCAAGATATACTCTATCTCATACCTGAAAATATTTACAATTATGCTATATAAAATTGTTTGGTTGCCATTTGCCACCAGGCAGATCCCCTGGAAGTGCATTACCTGAGATTCCCGGTGCTCAGGAGGCTTCAGCACCCTGCAGGGATTCCTCTCTCTCCTCAGCATAAATTATGAAAAGGAAACAAAGGAATGCATATTTGCTGGATGTATATAATTCATATGAGTGAAAGCATTCATATTTTCTTGATGGAAGATTAGATTTCCAGGGCACAGAATGTTGATTGGCACCAAGTGTATATGGCCCTGATTCTTCGGGTGCTTCTAGATGACCCATTTATTGAGCATTTATTCTGATTTGTCTGTAGCATACTCTCCAACATTCATCAGATGGAAGTAGGGACATTCTATTCTACATCAGTATCACTGCTTGAACATTTCATCCTGGTCAAGTACAAAAGCTATTGGAGGAAACACACAAAACTGCAGGATTTAAGCTAAGGTTACCAGATTTTTTTCAATGAATCCGGGGACACTTTTCAATTTCAGTCGAATTCAGTGGCTTTTGTCAGGGGACGGATTTGTAAATTCGGGGACTGTCCCCAGGAAACGGGGACAACTGGTAACCTTACTTTAAGCACAGACTAGAGGGGGAAAGAAAACCCCAAATACAGCTAACTGTGTGTGTGGAGGCTGTGTGATATGCATTGATGAGTATTTTGGAAGCATGGTAACTTTGAACAACCATTATTGTTGTGATATGGAGTATCCCAGTGCTTATTTCAGGGTCCAGGGACATATAAACCTTTGAGTTTGGGGATATATAAACTTCCATTTATTTATTTTTTGCGTGTTCAGACCCAGAGACCTCCCCTCTAAATAAATTCACACTTGACTCAAATTTTGGCTTGGTTTTTTGGCAGAATTTAGACCACAACTTTATTGGTTACAGAAAGTGACTGGTTGCTTAGGCTCTGGTTCGACTAGCACCCTGCCATGCAGGTAGTGATGACCCAAGGTACCAGCATAGGTCAGCCAAGGGTGAACAGCTGGATAAGTGGAAAGCCGGGAACAGGCTAACTCCGCCACCCAGATGTCCCCCTGGACTCAGGCACGGGCACAACCCCCTCTCAGGGGATGACCAAACCATCAAGTCCCTGAATTCCTTTAACGGAATACCCTTCACATAGGGATGGCGAGAGTGTTCTCCCATCCCTATCACCTGAACCAGAGCCTATCCGCAACCTTACAAGTTGCAACGATTTGCTGTGCGGCAGGCGAAACCCAAATGGCATCAGCCAAGTGGGGAAAATTCCTGCCGTGCCCCTGTCCCAATGACAGAAGACACATGACGGCATAACAAGGTCAAGCGTGCAAGCCCTAAAAGTAGGGAGAGGTGGGCAGGTGTTCCAATGCACGCACCAAAAGAGGAAGCTCTGGGTCACGTGCATGCATATATATAGGTCCCTTGATCCATTTGGACTGTGCCCCATTGGCCAGATTGAACCCAACATCAAGGGACCTACCAATCGGGTGGCTTACCAATTTTACCCACCCACAACACAGGGGATTGGTCTCCAGGTCTCACCGCAACACGTGCTCTCTTTTAGGGAGGACACGATTTAATGTTTCAAACTTCTGAGCAAATTAGGAATGTGTAAACAGCCGCAGCATCCTAGTGCTGTGGTGAATTCTGAATGGATCAGCTACATAGGCATCACCCGCCTCCCCGGGACCCCCTGCCTCAGCTGCTTTGGGAGTCCCCCTCACCCAAATGCACAAAACAAGATTTCAGAAGGCACTATCAATTCAGCTCATGAGAAAGACCACTGCTTTCCCCCCATCCACATGAGAAGTCAGGCAGGAAGGGGTTTTGGAGGGAGGCATTATTGCCTCGGAGGACCCCTCCCCATCTCCTCAAATCCCTTTCCTCTCTAGTAATCCAGTCCAGTTCATTTTAAGCCACAGAGAGAGCAAGGCTGCAGGATCAGATTCAGCTCTCTCAAAGCAGGAGCCAAAGAGAAAATGGCCACTACACATACACAGGGGGTGGCAGCTCAGTGACACTTCAGGTTCCCAAACAAAACTGGCAATGAAAGGAAGGGCAGCAATGCAAAGAAACTGGGCAGAGACCTAAGAGGTTTAGATGCAGAGCAGACCCTCCTTGTCCCGTGTGATGCTGCTGAGCAGTTTGTAAAGGTAAAAGGTAAAGCTACCCCTGCCCGTACGGGCCAGTCTTGACAGACTCTAGGGTTGTGCGCCCATCTCACTCAAGAGGCCGGGGGCCAGCGCTGTCCGGAGACACTTCCGGGTCACGTGGCCAGCGTGACAAGCTGCATCTGGCGAGCCAGCGCAGCACACGGAACGCCGTTTACCTTCCCGCCAGTAAGCGGTCCCTATTTATCTACTTGCACCTGGGGGTGCTTTCGAACTGTTAGGTTGGCAGGCGCTGGGACCGAGCAACGGGAGCGCACCCCGCTGCGGGGATTCGAACCGCCGACCTTTTGATCGGCAAGTCCTAGGCGCTGAGGCTTTAACCCACAGCGCCACCCGCGTCCCGAAGCAGTTTGTAAGAGCATGCAAATGAGAACCCAAAGTAGATTGCTGCTTCTCTCTTTCCCTGGCCAGGAGATGGAAGGAGCAATGGATGAAAAGGTGGGAAAAGATTTTGGGTTTTTTGGGGTGGGGGAAAACTTGCAATTGGGAATTTGGGATTCTGCATGACAAATAGAGAAGCCGTGATGGCTTAAGGGTTTGTGTGAAGGTCTCCACATTTTCATTGCAATGGGAGACTATGTTGCGGGCAGGTTAGAGGACGTGGTGTTGAAGCAAGTGTTATTCCACACTTTCCAGCACACATTTCTGCTGCTTTTCTTATCACAGAAAAACAAGACAGTCCTCCTGAAGGTTTTTTGGGGGAAGCAGAGATAGATGACTCTGGGCCCTTCTTCCACACAATCTGTTGGCTGAGAATTCCTCATGGAAAATAGTAAGAGTTTGGAGGCACCTTTGGCCACACTCTGAAAAACTATGCTGCTGGGTTTACACCAGTTGTATTTACTTTTGTTTGTTTTCATCCTTGGATGCTGCCAAAAAAAAAAAAAAAAAAAAAAAAGGTTATAGGGCAGCCAGTTTATAAAGTGTATATACATATAAACAAAGGCAAATAAACAAGAAGAATTGGCACAGAGAGCCAATGTGAAGTAGTGGAGAGCCAGGAGATTATGAGGGAAAGGGGAGCCCTGTGCTTAGCTCAAACACCATCACGGCAAGGACGTCATGACAATAAAAACTGGAGGAATGACGGCAAGAAGCAAGGATGTGCTGGTGTTTTTCTGCACTAGAGAAATAAAAGGTGACTAGCAGATAAAAGGTAAAGGTAAAGGTACCCCTGCCCGTACGGGCCAGTCTTGCCAGACTCTAGGGTTGTGTGCTCATCTCACTCTATAGGTCGGGAGCCAGCGCTGTCCGCAGACACTTCCTGGGTCACGTGGCCAGCGTGACAAGCTGCATCTGGCGAGCCAGCGCAGCACATGGAACGCCGTTTACCTTCCCGCTAGTAAGCGGTCCCTATTTATCTACTTGCACCCGGGGGTGCTTTAGAACTGCTAGGTTGGCAGGCGCTGGGACCGAGCGACGGGAGCGCACCCTGCCATGGGGATTCGAACCGCCGACCTTTCGATCGGCAAGTCCTAGGCACTGAGGCTTTTACCCACAGCGCCACCCGCGTCCCAGCAGATAGAATTCCACAAAAACTGGCCAGAATAATCCCTCATTAGGAGACTCTCTGACACAGCAGCATCTGGCTTCCCCACACTGGCTATTTAATTTGACAACATTGGCTGCTTAATGCTCATTCATTACATATCCTCAAACATTTCTCCGATGAAAATAGGGACATCCTAAGAAAAAGTGGGACATTCTGGGATCAAATCAGAAACCTGGACGGCACCTCTAAATCAGGGATGTCCCTGAAAAATAGGGACACTTGGAGGGTCTGAGCCAATGTCATCTCCTTGAAAACAAATCAGAATGAATGCTCAGTAAAGAGGTCATCTGGAAGCACCCTGAGTCTGGTGCATGGACAGAACCGGCCTGCCACATCTCTGTCCCCCGCTTTGAAAGAGGATATACAAAGAGCTACCAGGCTTTCCCAGGCTTCAGCTTCACTTAGTGTATATATGGCCAGGAACGCTGTAAGCTGCCAAACTGAGAAATATTGAATCCTTTCCCTCCAATAATGTTGGGTTACTGCTGCAAAAACAGCTGCTTAAGGCTGTGACAAACAGAGCAACTTGACAATAGCTATTTTACTAGAGGCAAAGAAGGTTATGATGATGTCTTTTGGCAGACCCGCTTCTGCTGGATTGACTACATGACACAAGTGATTCAGTGCCCTTCATCAGTTATGAATGGGAAAAGCAAAGCTAAGGCTTTACATCAGCTAGGATGGAGAAAGCAGACTGAAAACAAAAATTGGTGCTACAAGGGATGTGAAAGAAGCAATTGCTCTGAGCTGCAGCAGAAGCCCCTTTAACTTGGGGTGAAGACAAAATTGTACCAGCAGGGCACCAAAGGCTTTTGGATACTACCTTTTCACCAACCTTACAGCTCATAGGTTTTTTTCCAGTTATTGGGCTAACAAACTGGTTCTGCAGTCTTGAATGGGTTATCTAAATAACTTGATTGTAAAGGAATAGTGAAACACGATAAACCAGGAATCCTGCTATGATTTACCACACTCAGAGACAGTGTGGTGTAGTGGTTAAGAGCGGTAGTCACGTAATCTGGGGAACCGGGTTCCCGTCTCGGCTCCTCCACATGCAGCTGCTGGGTGACCTTGGGCCAGTCACACTTCTCTGAAGTCTCTCAGCCCCACGCACCTCACAGAGTGTTTGTTGTGGGGGAGGAAGGGAAAGGAGATTGTTAGCCGCTTTGAGACTCCTTAAAGAGAGTGAAAGGCGGGATATCAAATCCAAACTCTTCTTCTTCTTCTTCTCTTTAGGAGCTAGTTTCATGGACATCAAAGAAGGGTTTTTTAGTGCATTCAGTCACAATAATTAATCTGTGGATGCAAATCATAGCAGCAGAGACCGAGGCTCTTTCAAATGACCTGTTTATTTAGTATTCATCCAGATTTGTTTGCACCAAATTTGCATGAAGTTAAACAGTATTGCTGTTTATTAAGCGTTCATTCTGATTTGCATATGCAGTTTATATTAACCTACACCAGGGCATTTTGCCTTCACTTTTCTTATCACAAAAATATGTGGTTGTTTTTTTCTGTTTTGGAAGTGGATTTGCACCCCATTAACATTTCAGGTGGGGAAATCAGGGCACCCCCCATCCCACTGACCCTGTCGCTCGCCTGCCTGTCCCCTCCCTTGCCCCCTTTTATCTTTCTCTGTGGCCTCCTCTTCTGCAGCCTCAGGAGAGGTGACACCAGCCTGCATAGCCTCCACTGCCTTTGCACTTCTGGAAGCTTCTGGAAGTACTGCCAAGGAAGCAGGAAGGAGTGTGCATGGGGTCTTCCATCTTTTGATCCTGTGCTCTTGTGTGAGCCATTTGGCCCATGCCACAGCAGTGGTGTAGCTGGGGGGGTTCGGGAGGGGCAGATCACCCTGGGAAGCACTGGGCTTGCAGGGCAGCTGAGCCACCATGTTCCTCCCGGGCGCCCCCTCAAGTGACTTACAACTTGGGAACACTGGTCATTTCCCAAACACGGGCTTCCAGCTGTTTTTGCACTATAATTCCCATAATTCCTGAGGACTGGTCCTACTAGTTGGAGATGATGGGAGTGGGGAACTTTAGAAGCAACTTGGAAGGGGAATTTTTAAATGTCTAAGAGGCTATATTTCCACACTTTACTTTGCTGCATTGTTCATGATTTCAAGTTTCTGCTGTGGTTCTCTCACCAAAGAGTTCTTGCCTCAAACCTGGATCTTTCCATCCAGGGAATTCTCCATCTATTATTATACCTAGTATTTTCTTCTTTAACCAAAATACAAACCAATAAAAAAAAGTATGTCAAAAAAATACTGTTCATTGGACAGTTTAAAATCTATTTGTCATGTAAACAGGTGGCAGAGAAAGTCAGAGGAATAAATGGGTTACAGACAGATGTAAGGAAGCTGTGGGCCAGCTAGGGAAAGCCTAAAAGTAAACTATTACCCAGGCCTGACCTAGTGAGAGTATGTATAACTAGGTCTTGTCAGGCTGAAGCAATGGTCTGCCTGGGGGTGGAACCATTCTGAAGCCAATAGAACCCGTATGGTCCTTCACTATGCAACTTTGAATGGTTTCACAAGAGCCAGAAGATCTCGGTCAAGTTGTGGCTGACCCTGATGTTTGTCAAGGTGTCAATACAGGAATCCCGGATTTTTGCCTTTGCCTGATCAAGTATCCTCCTGCTTGCTACACTCCGAATCCTGGCAACAGTTCTGGCTTTAGAAATTAACCCCAGGGACCCTGGCCAAGAGGACATCTGCTGCAGGGCTGGTCCTGAGTGTGACTATCCTTGGACCCAAGTTCACCACTCATTTATCACCCAATAAATATGTGACCACCAAGTTGAGATGGTGAGAAGCCCCAGGTGACTTCTGTTGGGCATGGGCTACAACTAGGGAAATCCCTTCATTGCACAGGGCAGCATGTGATGGCCTTCAAAGCTCCTTCCACTTCTAGAGGAAAAGAGCGTGAGAGGAAGTGAGACAGAGGTGTGCCTGAGCTGGCAGGAGATCTGGACTGATGATGGGAGTCAGGTGAGAGGAAGCATAAGAAAGTGTGAGATCACACCCAGGCTGATGAACTGAGGAGGAATTCACACATTTCTATTTAGTTGACTCTGAATCACATTTTTTATTTTTAAAAAATGGCTGTGTATTTATCACACGAGTGCTCCCAATAAGAAACCCGCCTTGCTGTTTAATAGATGCAATTTGACTTCACTGGTACTGGCGCTCTTTAATGAAACTCGCTGATGTTCTTTTCCTCAACCCCACTCCACCAGCTGCCTTGCACAGAAACCTCCATGGATTTACCATCCTATCCTAAACCCACCAAGGACTTATTTAAATACTTATTTAAATACAGGCTAGTGCTTTGTTCTAACTGCTGAAGCGAGGACCAAATGGATGTTTACGGGGGGGACGGGACTCCCATCTGAATCCTCCCAGCAAACGTTTTATCAGACATTTACTGCGTACCCTGAGTGGTGGATTACTTTAATTTTGTAGAAGCAAAGGGATTTGAATGCCATCAGGTTAACAAGGAGGAGCAGGATGAAGGAGGATGCTTCAAAATGCTCCGATCAGGTGGGCACTTCTCAAATCCTACCAATGGAAATGTTGTGAGCAGCTCTGCAGTGCTAGCCAAACCTCAAGCCTGCTCAGTTAGGCTGCTTTAGTGTTTACTGGATGTGATATGCAGAGAGGTTTCAGCAGAACCGTTGCTTAGGGAAATAGGGGGAGGGGGAGGCAGGGAGGTGTGTCGCTGTCTGTGGGTTTTGCTCCCAGCTTAAGAGATTGCTCTCTTCTCTCCATAGAGCCTCTCTGACCACACAATTGGCAAAGACCTCCAGAGCACGAGGACAGGGCAAAGGCAGTGAGTATCTTTGCTTGGTCTCTAGGGTTGTCTGTCTGGGGTGCACGATCCATGTTGAATGTGTCTGCTCTCTCCTGAATGTTTGTATTTGATGGGCATTCTTACTGTCATTGCCCCCCCTCCACCACCTTTTTTAGACAGACATTTCTGTTCTTCCGTTTTGTCCTTTGCTGTTGTTTCCCCCATAGTTTCCCCCATCCAAATATATTAAACGATGCCTTTGGTGGTGGTGCAATACCCTCTTGTCCAAGTTGGGTGTCACATAATGGGGAGACTCCCCCCACCCCTTCCCCCATCCGAGACCTCAAAAGTTGCACCTGGGTGCACTTGAAAGAGTTGCCTTTGCACCTGCTCCCTTTATTGCAAAGGGAAAAGGAGATTCCTTCATAGGGGAAAGCAAATGCCTAATAGATGGGACCACCCAGGTGGTTTTCCCTACTAAATAAACAACCTCTTTTTATAAAACAACAACAACCACCCTTTGTGCCATCCCCGTTGTTGTTAAGAATAGCGGTGGAATGGGACAGATGGGAGACTTTGCCGCAAATGCTTTTGCCTGTTACTGTGAAATCATGAATAGACTAAAACCCTTTTGGAATCCAGGAGGAAGGGAAGCGAATTTAAAACAAACACTGGAGCGGTTTCACCTGTGCCCTGATCGACAGGAGGTGCCTTGGCGGATAGGATGGAGACAGACTGTGGAGGGGAGTGGGCCAGATCAGATGCACCCAAAAGGAGGTCAGATAACACCAGGACAAAACTTTGATGTGCTTGCAGGTTTATGGTGTCTGAAAACTGCTATATTCTCCGCCCACCACCCTGTCCCAAGATTTTGCGGCACAGGGAAGGTCAAATTATTGTTCGGCCACAGAGGCCTGTGCAAGCGCAAAGACAGGGAGGAACAGAGGACCCAGTTTCTCACATGGGCAGCTGTAGCCAGGGGGATCCAGGGAAAGCATCCTCACGTGCTGCAGCCTCATGTGGCAATGGGGTGGGTGGGCTGAGAGTGCGCTAATGAGGAAATTCAAAAGGGCTTAGGGAATTACAGGGGTTGATTTCAGCAAAAATACAGCACAAGGCAGACGGTTGGGATAAGGATTAAAAGGAATGCACTTGCTGGCATTTAATGCAATCCCTCCTCCATTAGTTAGAAGAGAAGAGGCCGTGTGTGTGTGTGTGTGTGTGTGTGTGTGTGTGTGTGTGTACATAATCAGATTGTTAAGTGCATGCTGGGATTGGTCCCTGCTTGCCTACTTTGGATTTCTGAAGACCTTCAGGCCCATCTCCTTGCCTCTGCACTGTCAGTCTTTTCTATCTGCTTTATGTTTATCCTTCCTGCTGAAGCACAAAAGGAGAGTTGTTTTGCAGATGATTCCACTTGTGCAGCGCCAAGTAAGATCTACCTAATAACTGCATCCATTTTTCCAGTCTCTATTAGTTTCCACGGGGTGTTAGGGGAGGGGTAGTACCTCTGGTGGGGTGCATGACATGCTCCTTCTGGGGTAGTTTGTCCACCTTTGATTCTCACTCTGCACTCACCTCTCACCTGTGGCTCCTAGAAGCTGTCAGCAGGTGACAGCGGCCACAGGTGAGGGTAGCCAATGGGTCTCAAACCCTCAGTGAATTAAGGACTTCTCCTGCATTTGAAGACAGGATCTGGGGGATTGAGTGGACAAGACCAATAGTGGGTCCAATGGCCGAGAAGGAGGTTTCTGTAGGTGCTGTAGAAGGAAGTGAGGGCCAGATGGGGCCTGTCAACCTGGGAAGGCAGCCCCTCTAGAAAGACAATTCTGATCCGAAACCTCCACTGCCTTGCTATGCAAAACAATGTGGGAGGTTTGGAGGAAGGCAACTTGAGAATGGGCCTTTTCAGTGTTGGCCCCATGCTTATGGAATGCTCTCCCCAGGGAGGCACACCCAGCACCACCTTTATCCAGTTTTGGGCACAAGGCCTTGGCTTCTGGGCCTTTATTTGAAAGGTGGCATCTTTTAATGCAGTGAGACATGCAATCCTGCCTTTTATCTGTCTAGTTGTGTTTTTAGGTTTTCACTGTTATTATTAACTGGTTGTAATGTCTCTTTGGGTTATTTTGTAAGAAAAGCAACTAACAAATACCATTCATTCATACACAGTTGTCCCACTCCATTTGCTCCATGTTCCTCTGCCAGCACCAACCCTTAGCATTTAAGTCACACATTTCAAGGTTACACAGTGCTTTGTATACATCATTCCAAAGGTCCTAAGGACACCAGCCCTGTAAGATGGGCGAATATTACATCCATGTTATGAAATGCCAAGGCTGAGAGAAGAGCAACTTGCCTAAGGCCACTGAAAGTGTTTGAGGCAGAGATGACACCTGAGCCGGTGTCTTCCTGTTTCTTACTCTTGGCCCTTAACATCACCTCTCCTTTCCATTAACCCCCAAATTGCGGATAGGAGGCTGAGGCAGAGAGATAGACAAGGCTTATTTAGGATCACAGATGCAGTTGCCTTCAATTTGGGCTCCTCTTTAACTCCAACCTGTAGCATGAACCTAACTCTTAATTGGGGTTTTTTGGTCCACGGGACTTCAAGTCTCTTCAACGCTGATCATGCTGGCTGGGGCTGATAGGAATTGGAGTCCAGTAACATGTGGAGCAGATTTCCAATCCCTGACAGGTGCCCAGTGTTCTCCTCTTGAGCACTTTGGTAACCACATGCAAACAGGGGCTGGCCTTGCTAATCTTTGGTAATACAGTGGTACCTCAGGTTACATATGCTTCAGGTTACAGACTCCGCTAACCCAGAAATAGTGCTTCAGGTTAAGAACGTTGCTTCAGGATGAGAACAGAAATTGTGCTCCGGCGGCGCGGCGGCAGCAGGAGGCCCCATTAGCTAAAGTGGTGCTTCAGGTTAAGAACAGTTTCAGGTTACAAACGGACCTCCAGAAAGAATTAAGTTCTTAACCCGAGGTACCACTGTATAGTGCCTGGAGCAAGGTCAACATTTGGCGTCTCCAAATGGATCTTCTCAGTTTTGTACCCTCTCAGCTCAGTGCCCTGTGTGGGGCAACCACCCACAGGGCTTTAAATCCAAGGAGGTGAAAAGCTGCGCTTGATAAAATTCTCACTTCCACACAAATATAAAACATTAAGGAGCTCTGTGCTAGGTGTCTGGCCGAGACTCTCCTCCTTGCAACTCTCTCATTTTCTTATGTAGAAAAGTGTGGTGCTGCACTAAGAAGTTTGGGTGAGGCAAGATTTGAATTGGAAACTTCCAGCCTCGTTCTCTTAAGACAAAACAAGATGCTACAGGGGAGCTGAAGTGTGGGTGGTTCCCATGAAGCAAGACACAGTGATAACAGCAAGAACCTTTATTGAACTAACCAGTGCTTTTTTTCTTAAAAAAAATGTTTAGGGGTACTCTCATTTTGACTCAACAAAATCATGATTTTATAGTTCAAATCAGGGAAAATAAATACAGTAAATGGACAAAAGTACAAAGATTCACAAAATGTTTAGGGGTGTGCGTACCTCTGCGTCCCCCCAGAAAAAAAAGCACTGGAACTAACAGAACTGGACAACAGGGGTAAAGCAACTGGGCCACTCCCACTCTCAACGTGATTGGCTGCCTAAACTTCCAAGCTGCGAATCATAACTCAGAGTTTAAGGGCCAATGGCAGTGACCCAAATACTGAAATATTCAGTTACAGATAGGTAGCCGTTTTGGTCTGCCATAGTCAAAACAAAGAAAATTCCTTCCAGTAGCACCTTAAAGACCAACTAAGTAAAGACCACTTAGTTGGCCTTTAAGGTGCTACTGGAAGGAATTTTCTTTGTTTTGACTGAAATATTCAGTGATTGGATATCGTGTATTGAATCAGAACACAAGGGCTCAAAATCCTTAGTCCAGATTCAAGCTCAGGCAAACAAAGACCACTGAATACATGAAAGGAGGCATGTTGTAAAAGTCATATGTGAGCTGATGGGGAGTATTTTCAGGGGCAAATTGGGAGGTGGTCTCTATTTAGCATTGGCCTGCTACTCTTGCTCCGATCTCTTTCCCTTTGACCTTGTGTGTGTTCTGCATAAATGCCCCAGGAGGTGGGGGGACTTGCTGGCAGATTCCTCAGTGCATGCATGCGAACAACTGAGGCTGTTAAAGGACCTGCATCCATTCATGTGGCATCAAGTCCTCCTGTTATTTCATTCTCAGGCCAGTTCAAATGCCAGCCAACTTCTCCATGTTCCTGCCCAGCAACCTCACCTTGATGCGAAGGAGTAGCAAGGGCATAGAATCATAGAATTGTGGAGTTGGGAGGGACCTTGAGGGCCATCTAGTCCAACCTCCTGGAATATACGGATCTTTTTGCTCAACGTGGGGCTCAAACCTGCAACCTTGGTGTTATCAGTACCATGTTCTAACCAACTCCTTATCCAGTTCAGTCCTGAGCTGAGACTGCCTTGCTTGCTGAACAACATTGCACTGCAACCCCTCAGCGTCTCCTCCATGGGCCACCCAGGGGCATGGGCGTAGCCGGGGGGGGGCAGGGATGCGCAGCTGCCCCCTAAATAAAAAAAAAAATACATAGCAAACTGAGGTTCTGCCCTCCCCTAGCAAAAGGCCTGCCCCTGCTAACAAAAATCCTGGCTTCACCCATGCTCAGGGGAAGGGAGAACAGCTTGCTAGGCTTCTTACCAATTCTGTGTTCTGAAAAACTACAAGGAAGGTCAGCTGTCGCTTCCAGGAGGTGAGAGAGTTTGCTGTGTTGAGGACAGTTGCCCTCCTTTTGCAAAAAATACTACAATTTGCAGTATCAGAGCCCAGCATGGTTACTCTTTCTTCCCTGAAGTACTGGCTCCTGGAAACTGTGTTTGCCACTCTCACAAGTCAGTCGGGGAAGGAATTAACAAACGGAGATGGCCTGCGGTGCAACACTTCTGATGCCACAAAGAAATAACCTCTCTCGAAAGTTTCTCCCCCCAGCCAGAGAGAGATCTGATCTATCTTCTCATTGATGTGCCACCTCACTACTTTTTAAAGAATAGGACCAGCACCACCCCATTCTGCCACCTTAGGGCTCTACCATTTTATGCTGCTGGTAAAATGGGATAGCCTTATTTCCAGATAATTCTGAACGGAAGCATGTCAAGCTCATTCCCACCTGCCTTGTCCTCCCTCCCCCCTTTGGCTCCCCACGTTTTCCCTGCCTTTCCCCCATCTTGGCCATTGCCAGCCATGCTCCTTCCATGACAAGGTCCCACACAAGCTCTGTTTGGTCGCAGTCTCCCTGTCTGCTGTGCATCATCACTGCCTTTCTCTCAGGCACCTGAGGAGTTTAAGCAGCACTGCAGAGATACATGTCATGTGCCTCAACTGAGAGAGATCTGTGAGATTTTCACAGCGCTTGCTAGAGGAAGGGCGGTGGTTGAGGAGCTCTGGGCAGAAGATACCCAAAGCATCTCCAGTTGTGAAACAAGCCCAGGTTTGGAGAAGAACTACCAGGTCTTCATAACATAAGCCGGCCATTTGTACTCATTGTGCTTGCATCACTGTGCCTTGGTGCCAGTTGGCCTTTTGGCCACAGCTGGCTTATTTGCAGCGTTTCTTCTTATAAAGGAGGGGTAATGGCTAAAGTTCCAGACCATGACTGGGAAGGGAGACACAGGTTCAAATCCTGTCTTGGCCATGACGTCTGCTGTGTAGTTACTATCTCTCAGCCTAGCCTACCTCACAGGGCTGTTGTGAGGAGACCATGTAGGGGGAACTGTGTGTGCTACTTTCTTGCTAAAGGGAACAGGATGCATTAAGCCGGCAACAATTATTCAGCTTACCTGCCTACTTGGCTAGCAATGGCTCTCATTACTTTCATGATTGCCACTCAATGTTAACACTCTGTAAATGTCTGTGTTATTTTGCAGGACGCTATGAATTCACATGAAAGGGTCAGACCGAGTATACTGATATGCAGAAAAGGACTGCACACTTTAATCAGTGGTTAATCAGCAGATTAATCCACTGAAGGTTTGGCTGAGTGGAAACACAGTTTTCATTGGGAAAGGCAGGTTTTAGTTTGTGGTGATTGGAATTAAGGATTTTTTATTTTTATTTTGTGAGGCTGTTATTTCAGTTGTAGGGAACTGAAATAAAAATGGAACGCCTGCTGCCAAGGATCGGTAGTGTTTGTTTGAGTATTAGTTATTTTATCCCCTACATGTTGTATCCTCTACACATTGCTAATATGCAAATATTAATGTTGTTAATTAAAAGGCAGATAACAAACATTCTTTTTCTGAATCTTTAAAATTATATACTCAAAAGAAATGAGCATACAGCAATATCAAACTTAAGTAGTATAGGATCAATATAGCCAATATAGCATATGACAGCAATATAGCATATGACAGCAAAATATTGAATAATCTGGACGATTTGTTGGGAAGTACAGAGAGGTCAGTTGGGTTAGACAGCAAATTGAAAACTACCATTTTGATTTGTTACTGGTTTGTGCACTGTTAGTTCGGTAAACTAAATATTATTCAATTAGTTAAGAACTCTAAAAATATGCTTTTGTGGCTGATGAGAAACAAATTCTTTTTAATTACTATTTCAAAATTCTTTAGTTGGAAAGTGGGCTCAGATTGCATTGCTCATTCACTTGGGTCACATATTGTAAAACACAGGTGTTTCTTTTCCTCCGTCATATGCTAGGGTGTGCTAAAGAGTCACCTGTTTTTCAACTGGAGCTAAATGCTCTGGGGCAGGTTGCACGGTGCCAAGCAGATAATCATTTTAATCAGCTAACATTTAGATTTGCTCTAAAATTACATTTAAAATGTTCAATAAATAGAAATCATGCAAGAGTGTTTATAACAGAAGGGAGAAGTGGGCACAGTGAAATTATCTTGGAGACAGTGCCGAAGCTTTCTGCAGAGGCCTCCCATATGGCATCGAGAAAGGTTATTTTATATTTAACTGTGCAGTCATGAAAAGCTCTTGCAGGCTGTTTCACAGTGAAGTTAACAGAAGCAAATTCCTCTGAGGCTCAGGGGAGAGTTAAGAGTGCAAGGTGAATTTTCATTAAGATTTTGGAGTTTGAGAATCACTATGGCGTTAGTGCAGTGGCTTTCAAGCTGTTTTCTTAGCAAGCCCTTAGAAAGGAATGAGGACTTACTGGCCAAGATGATTCTCCTTCTTGACTGTGTTTATTTACGTGAAGCTTTCCCACAGTGACCCTGTGCCCAAAGCAGCTGACAACCAACGCCCACTTGTTGTAGATACAAATGGATCTTCTCAGTTTTGTGCCCCCTTGGCTCAGCGCCCTGGGCAGGGGAACTGCCTGCACACCCCAAATCCAGCGGTGCTATAGGTAAATGGGCAAGTGCGTGTTTTATAAACATGCACACATCCAGTTTGGCTTTCAGTAGAAAACTGGAGTTTGCCTCTACATTCACAGGCATGAAATGGCCTAATGGTTGTACATCCAGTAAACTTTTGCAATAATAAACTTCAAAAGGCCTGTACTTAAAAAATAAAATAAAAAAGCAAAATTGTTTATTCATCTTCTTTACAAAAGGGAGATCACTCCTATAGTCTTGGAAAGTTTAAAAAGTCAGTTTTAATAAGTTCTAATTAGCTCTTAATTCGTTGAAAATAGGCATACATGCAAATTAGCTCTCTATTTTCTGGTATTCTGTGTCAGACTGTGTCCCCTTCAAGGTCGTCTCTGGAATCGCAAAGATTAGAAAGGTGTGCATTCAGTCTGAAATTCCTTTGACCTTATTTTTGTTATGATGCTCAAGGGATTCCCAGCATAGTGCCTGTGGGTACCAGCACATTCGCTAGCATCTCCTCTGGTGCCTGTGAAAGGGCTCCGTAAATATCCCCTCCCAAATCCACAATGCATGAGAGGCTGTTCCCTTTTCCTCTTTGCACTGGCTCCACCTTCCTGACAATGAAGACCCCTCCTAAACAGGCCCACATTTCAGGTCGGATGCCTACTCTCTCATCTGTTCTGAACAGAGGAAAGGTGCAAATGGCTTCTCTCTGTGAGCAAATGTGGTGGAAGTGATGTAGGTGCCTGCATCACTTGGTGGCCCTGTCTTTCCCTGCTCTCTGCACTTTTGGATGTGGCAGCCACTCTGCCTTTCTCCTACGGTTGCCATTTTGTGCCTGGCGCTCAAGGAAGTCTCTTGAAGTTCCAGATGTGCCCCATGGCCCTCAAAGGTTGGAGACCCCTGCATTGCACCACCCTGGCTCTCTGGGTAGCATCTTGTTGGCCAAAGCTTGAAAGAGGATGTTGAGTCAGGTGGACCCAGAGTCTGACCCCGCTGGGTTGCTAATTGTTATCCCTTCTCCTTTTCTCCCATTTGCTCCCCTGCCTTGTATGACTGACTGCAGAAACAGAGGGATGAGGACTCGCCTGGGATGTCTGTCTCACAAATCAGACTCGTGCAGCGACTTCACGGCTATCCTTCCAGACAAACCCAACCGGGCTTTAAAGTGAGTAGTGGTGAGGCAATCCACCTTCTTCCTTTTCTGTGTTGTTCTCCGCTTTCCTTTGCGGTGATTTTATAAATCCTTCCGTTCTAAATTTCTGCACCTGGCAGCATGGATTTCAAACCTGTAAGAAAATTGATTGTACAGGTTTTGTGCCGAAGGACTAAGTGAGCCCGAATCTTCATAGATTGCCTTCTTCTGCCGGAACCAACTTAAATCCATACAACAATAATAGAAACCCTTTTATGAAATACTGTAATTAGGACAGGGGTCAGCAAACTTTTTCAGCAGGGGGCTGGTCCACTGTCCCTCAGACCTTGTCAGGGACCGGACTATTTTTTTTTTTGGGGGGGGGGAATGAATTAATTCCTATGCCCCACAAATAACCAAAAGATGCATTTTAAATAAAAGGACACATTCTACTCATGTAAAAACATGATGATTCCGTGGGCGATTGGGCCGGATTTGGCCCCCAGGCCTTAGTTTGCCTACCCATGAATTAGGGTGTGCCTCGGTTAGAATGTTCTCTATTAGAAGTGAGCCACGTACAGCTGCGAAACAGTATAAATGAGATGCAAACAGTGTAGTGCTTAATTTGAAGTGGACTCTGGAAACCTCCTTCAAAAGAAGGTGGCAGTTGCCCAGAGCCTCGACCTCCTTTGCATCCGTGTGTCTACACTCACATTTTGCATTTCTTTATGTGTGTGCCTCTAAGCATGCTTGCACAGAATGTCCTTCTCTCCTCACACTGCCAGATGTTTGGTATGCTCTGCTGGAAGCGCCATACCACAATGGCTGGTGAGGCTTGTTCCAGAAGCACAAGCCATGGTAGAAGGATGCTGGAGTCAGGCCAGTTAGAAGTCAGCCTGGCTGGATAGAGTAAGCAACGCTGCCAGAGACGGGGGAAAGGGCAATAACTGGCTGGGAGCAGGAAGAGGAGCAGTCTGGGAGTGCAGAGAGGTGGCTTTGGGGCTTCTCTAAAGAACAAACTGGATGTGACATGGGACAGTCAGCGTTAGAACCTCCCACATAAAAACCCCCCAATATTAATTGCAGTCTTGCTTTAGCCAAGAGCAGATCAGAATTATAGTGCTGAGGAGGGAGGCTAAGTTTTCTCCCCATGCTGTTTTTAGGATTAAAATCTCCCTACCCCAGCTGCTATTTTCCCCATGGGACACGTAGGTTTTCCTTCATGGGGCAAACAACAGACCGGGACAGAGGGGAGGCATTTTCCATTAAGAAAACAGTGGGTGGGCTTACCCTTTACCCTATTACTGTGGTCCTGATTTGACCCCCCTGCCTTTTTAAAGCATTTTTAACAAAAGCACTCTTATGCACAAGAATGCCTCCTTGCATACTTAACTACAAGTTACCTGGAGTAGGGGAGTGCACCACCAGCACAGTTACCCCACCTGGAGGAAGGACTTCTGGTCTAAGATATCTGTATTTTGTCCAATCTATTCCAATCTATTCCAACATTCGCCAATCTTTTCCAACATTCAAGATACTTTTTAAAAGAACTCTAATGCCTGTACAAAGAAGGTGATACAGAACAGAAAATTAGCTGCTCTGTAATTTTGCACAAGTTGTTTAGGCCATATAATATTGCAAATTCTGCCAGGTTTTGGGCTGCCTTGGTATACACTCCTCAATCCCCATTTCTCACTTGCAGCAATGCTCACTGACCCTAACTGCCCCCTACTTTGTCACAGGAGATTATCAACAGAAGAAGCTACAAGATGGGCAGATTCTTTTGATGTCCTTCTGTCCCATAAATGTGAGTAGAATTGCATTCCTCCTGGTATCTATTCTTTGCCCTCCAACCTTATCAATTCACTAATTATTTAATGACTGACAAGGTTTACTTGTTAACTGCTTTGTAACAGGCCTCCAGTGGGAGTGGGATCCAGTTCTCTTAAGAGCAGCGCTTTTTCCCTAAAAAAAATATTTAGGGGCACTCGCATTTCCCTACTCATAGAAATACTGCCCCTCAATGAGGTCAAACTTAGATTCACAAAATGTTTAGGAGTATGCGTACCCCTGCGTACCCCCCCCCCGAAAAAAGCACTGCTTAAGAGGTATCCTGGGTTGTACACCTGGATGGTTTTCACAGGAGAGTCTTCAATTGGCTTTCCCTTAGATCAACTCTTGTTATGTGAATATAAAGGAAGAAAATAAGTTTGACATTTATTTTGTATTATGTCCCATGCTGGCAACATCTCCAAGTGGCAAAAATTGTGCATCTCACTTGTGCATCTTCAAAGGCCTTGCACACCCCAAAAGAAACATGAGTGTTGGAAGTGACCTCTCATGTGATGTAGTCCACTCTCCACTGCTATAGCATCCTTGGTAGGTCACCAACCAGCCTCTGCTTTAAAAACAACCCTAACCAAAGAGTCTCCACCACCACCTTCCGAGGCAAGTGTGTCTTCCACTGTCAAGCAAATTGTACTTTTTGGATGTTCTTCCCAATGTTTAGTTCAAGCCTCCTTTCTCGTAAAAGAATTGGGTCCTACTCTCGGGAGCAGACCTTCTCAACGTTGGGTCCCCAGATGTTGGACTATAACTTCCATCATTCCTGACCACTGATCCGGCAAGCTAGGGATGTGAGTTGTAGTCCAACAACATCTGGGGACCCAAGATTGAGAAAGGTTGTTCTTCAGCAACAGAAAACAAATCTGCTCCACCATTTACATGACAGTCCTTCAAATATTTGGAGATGGCTATCATGTCATCTCTTCTCCAGGCGCCTTCATGTAGTTTTAGATCTCTGCATATCTAGGGGGGCATACTATATGTGACAGTGGCAGACATATGTGTTAGCTCATGTATCTTGTAAAGTAGAGGGTGGGGAGAAAATTCCTGGGTGCTAATTCTGAAAGGCATTATGGTAAAGGGAGTGGATCCTTCCCCAACTCCCATGCTTTACTTTCCCACACTTTGGATGCAATCTTAGCTCCCTAACTCAGCCTGCTGCAGCAAGGTAGGATTGACTGGAGATGTCCCTCAGCTGGTTGTGGGGGTTCAGTGTCCATAGGTCCCCTCTGCACCCGTCAAAAGCATGGTTGGTCAGAAAGCTACTGCTGATAGCATTCCTTCTGGCAGCAGCCAGCTTAAGTGTGTCATTATGGGATGGAAGGGCTTTGGATGCAGCGGTGGGTCTTCCGCTCCGTTCTGCCCTATTGCTCACTGGCCAGAGTTAGGATTGCTCTGCCCATCACTCTGAGCACTTTTCTCCTCAGAACATGTTCATATATGGTATGCAGTGGCTCATACGCTGGTGAGGAAGGGGAGGGTTCGGTTCTTCTCACTATCATGTCCCTTTAGCTATAAAAATTAGATCCACACACCCCTGCCCTGATTTATAGGAGAATAGGGTGAAGATATGTCTAGTTTGGCATTAACTCTGCCCTCCCTTGCATTAGGGCTGAGTGATATTTGGCTTTGAACATCGCAATCCATCACCGGCTAAACATTGTGATATACCAATATATCATGATGTCTGAAATAAGGATGGATCTGCGTAGAGGCATTGGCTGGTTTCACAGTTTTTCCCACATTGTGATTTTTGCATAGCACACACACACACACACACACACATCATGATATATTGCCAGGTCAAAAATTATGAAACTGATATCACGATATAGACTTCAAACTGGTTTTGGACGATATATTGATATATCACCTACCTCTACCTTGCATCATGTTTAGTGAAATTCATTGTGTGACAGACACTGTGTGACAGACACTGTGCAAGGAGATTTTCTGTGCCTTTCCAGTTTCACAGCAATTGACAGGACTGGGTGGCTCGCAGCATGATGACACCATAATATGCAACCAGTTTTGTTGGCCATTACAGGGGAGAGTTAGAAACAGGGACATCTTTTTCACAGCTGTCTCATATCTGCTGTTATATCTGGTGAGAATGGGTATCCTCCTGCAACCTGAGTCTGGCTTTCTGCAACAGTCCCTTCAATTCCAGCTTTAACGATGAGCTTTGAGATTTTTCAAAACTGCCTAACAAGTTAATTAAAACGAATGGGAATTGGGCATTCAAGTCTCTAATGTAGGCTGCAGATCTCCGCCCACACTGCTCAGTAAGAAAAAGCTACTTATTTCAGTTGTTACACAATATAATTTATGTTGGGGTGGGGAACCCACAATCTGCAATTTTCATATAAACTTTATATAAAATCTCCAACACCGTATAATCAACATGCTTTCTCTCACTTATAACCAATGAATTATCCCAGCTCTAGTCATGAAAATATTGTTCTGTTTCACTGACATATCACACTGGGAATGTTCAGATTTCTCCTGATACAGGATATATCCTGTAGCTTTTACCTTTCAGAGCTTGCAGTATGTTGCTCTAGCTAGCTGCAGGGATTGTTTCTATATCACGCCTCCTTTCCAAAGCACACTCACATAATGGAAAAGGTGGGACCTTGCTGCAGAACAAATGCCCCTGCTGTGTGTTTCAAATGCAAGAGTTACACACCCCAGTGCGCAGTACAGAGTGAAATTTCAAAGAGAAGAAAAACGGCTAAAATAGTGGAGTATTGCTCTAGGGGAGGAGGATACTTTGATGGATTAAATAATCTCATGTAGCCAGACTGCTGGAGGTGGGGATGGACTTATTTCCTGAAGCTTTGGAAAGCTACAACCACAGGGTTAGAGAACCAGTAGTATGATTCCGTCTAAGGTAGCTTCTTATAGCCAATTTTGAATTTTGCATGACTACACTCTCTTGCAGTAGGCTGTTCCAGTGGGATGCAATCAGCTGCAAATGATTACCAAACAAATATCCATTAAAAATGCGTGTAAAAATCCAGAGTGGGAAGCTATGGCGCAGAAAATAGTGACATCACAGCAATAAGTGTCTGTGACAGTGGTACAACCAAAGCCGAAAATGCATTGCAACAGAGATTCCCAGGGCAGTCCAACATTCCAGGGGAAAACCCTTGGAGACTAATGATTCAAAACACTATTTTAGAACATAACCAAGATGAGGCAGCATTCTAGGGAACAAAGTTAGGAGCCTGGTGTGATTCAAATAGTCTTTTAAAATGCAACCTTCAGCTGTGCTGTCCTCCAGTTAATCAAAAGCTTTCTCCCTCTTTGAAAGAGGCCTCCATTTTTCTGCCTCGTTCTCAGAACACTTTAGAATTTCATGAGATGCAGGGTTTTGAGCCTAGTTTATCATTTCGAGGTGGCTGCTGG
This sequence comes from Podarcis muralis, assembly GCF_964188315.1. Classification (NCBI taxonomy): domain Eukaryota; kingdom Metazoa; phylum Chordata; class Lepidosauria; order Squamata; family Lacertidae; genus Podarcis; species Podarcis muralis. The sequence goes on from NC_135659.1 coordinate 3,026,222, forward strand.
TGGTTTGGGTGTCCCGGCAAATGTTCCCCCAGTACTCTGTCATCTTCCTGGCTCCTGTACTGAAAAATCCCCCTGAGAGGACACACCTCACTATGCCTCCCCCTGGACTTGGTTGAAGTGTGGGCACCTGGGAGGACTGCAGAGTACAGACCACTGGTGAGACGTCATAATGGCCCGTGTGGTGGGACAAAGCCATGGATCTGCTCTTCCAACACTGGCACTGCTACAGCTTAACTGAACAGGGCAGGGGTGGGTAGTGTGGTGGGAGCACCGGATTGTGTCTGCCAGTGAGAGAGAGAGAGAGAGAGAGAGAGAGAGAGAGAGAGAGAGAAAGAAAGAAAGAAAGAAAGAAAGAAAGAAAGAAAGAAAGGGTACTCACAAACACCACCAGCCCTCTCAAGAGTAAAGTAAGTGCATCAAAAACCCTGCACCCCACCCATGAGAATTCCTCTGAAATTTTCTCTCCCCTTTTATAATACCGTATTTGAATGCAATTTCTTTTCTTACTAATTGATGGAGAATGGTTTTTTGGGGGGTGGGTGGTAGAGAGAAGCAGTACTTTTTTCCAGCATACTCCTAACTTAAAGTAGCAAAGAAAGGAAGAGGAGAAGCAGAGGAATAACCCAGTTGTGAAAAGAGAGGTACCGGAAAAATATGCTGATAAACATGGGCTGTTATACTTGGCCGTCTTCCTTTAAAGCAAGCCTATTTTTGCCCTAGCTGTAGGTGTCTGTGAAGTGAACACTGTTTTGAGATCTGCAAACAAGTATTTCAATCCGTTTCCTGTCTTGGTGGCAAAGCTAACCAGCTTTTCAAAAACAAGATCAGTTGTTGTTACTGGGACTGGCCAAATATCCATTGCAGTCCTCAACTAGAAGAGGAGGTGAAAGCCCAGGCAAGATGGAAACTGGTTGGCCTCTGGAAACAGCCTGGAAACTAAGAGAAGATCAGGATGTTGGTCAAGGATCAAGGTGTTAATGCAGAGTTTAGTAGGTTCGCAGCTGGAATAGTCATCCCACAGCTGAGACAGAAAGAGCAAGTTGCCTCAGCGTAGGCCTGGAGCAAGTGTTAGCATTAGGTAGTGTGGATTAGGTAGTCATGATTAACCCCCTGCCTTCTGAATGCTGCAAAAGCTGGTGCCCTTTTTATGTATCTGCCAGGTATTTAGGATCAGGAAGCACACCCATCTCCTGCTCAGGGCTACTGCTGTATGAGGACTCTGCACCTGAGGATGTCTAGTGCAGGGCAATGACAATAATGAGAGGAAACACTGGTAGCAATCCTGCACCCACCCACCGTGGAAAGAGAAACTGACACTGGGTCATTTTAAAATATGTTAACCACTTATTCTCCACCTATGCTCCACAGGAAGCAATAAAATGAGTTGTATTTTCAGGCAGACAGTATCTGCAAAGGATCCTTTAAAAACCTCAATAGTGCTTTGCCAAGTCCATCCACACTGGACAGGTCAGTGCTGCAATTATCCTTTATTTCTAAAAATTGCCACAAATCAGGCCTGAAGAAAACATGGGAGGATGACACAGAAACTAGTGGGATACAGCAGGCTGACAACAGCATCATCTAGATGCTTTGTAAAATGTAGGTGTGAAAAGGATGTCCATTCCAGAGAAAGGGGCTAGAAAGAAAATCTCTCTTTGCTTGGCACTGCTGGATAGCATGACCCAGAACAGAATTGCATTTGAACTGATGATAAAGGTCTGTCCCTGGGGATTGGCTTGTAAAGGCTGTTTCACACATGCTGGTCATCACTTGCTGCTGCAGTCATCAAGATGATCACGTCTCTGTGAGTTTATTCTCATGCTGTAATTTGTTATCTGTTCTGTGTTCATACACCTGAGGACAAATAATAGCTTCTTGGATGCTAAATCCTGGTCTGAGAAATAAGGAATTACAAGCCTGGTAGATGAAGGGAACGCAGTGGATGTAGCCTACCTTGATTTCAGCATGGCATTTGACAAGGTGCCCCATGATATTCTTGTAAAGAAGCTGGTAAAATGCGGTCTTGACTATGCTACCACTCAGTGGATTTGTAACTGGCTGACTGACCGAACCCAAAGGGTGCTCATCAATGGTTCCTCTTCATCCTGGAGAAGAGTGACTAGTGGGGTGCCACAGGGTTTTGTCTTGGGCCCGGTCTTATTCAACATCTTTATCAACGACTTGGATGATGGACTCAAGGGCATCCTGATCAAATTTGCAGATGACACCAAACTGGGGGGGTGGGGGTGGCTAACACCCCAGAGGACAGGATCACACTTCAAAACGACCTTGACAGATTAGAGAACTGGGCCAAAACAAACAAGATGAACTTTAACAGGGAGAAATGTAAAGTATTGCACTTGGGCAAAAAAAATGAGAGGCACAAATACAAGATGGGGGACACCTGGCTTGAGAGCAGTACATGTGAAAAGGATCTAGGAGTCTTGGTTGACCACAAACTTGACATGAGCCAACAGTGTGACGCGGCAGCTAAAAAAGCCAATGCAATTCTGGGCTGCATCAATAGGAGTATAGCATCTAGATCAAGGGAAGTAATAGTGCCACTGTATTCTGCTCTGGTCAGACCTCACCTGGAGTACTGTGTCCAGTTCTGGGCACCACAGTTCAAGAAGGACACTGACAAACTGGAACGTGTCCAGAGGAGGGCAACCAAAATGGTCAAAGGCCTGGAAATGATGCCTTATGAGGAACGGCTAAGGGAGCTGGGCATGTTTAGCCTGGAGAAGAGGAGGTTAAGGGGTGATATGATAGCCATGTTCAAATATATAAAAGGATGTCATATAGAGGAGGGAGAAAGGTTGTTTTCTGCTGCTCCAGAGAAGCGGACACGGAGCAATGGATCCAAACTACAAGAAAGAAGATTCCACCTAAACATTAGGAAGAACTTCCTGACAGTAAGAGCTGTTCGACAGTGGAATTTGCTGCCAAGGAGTGTGGTGGAGTCTCCTTCTTTGGAGGTCTTTAAGCAGAGGCTTGACAACCATATGTCAGGAGTGCTCTGATGGTGTTTCCTGCTTGGCAGGGGGTTGGACTCGATGGCCCTTGTGGTCTCTTCCAACTCTATGATTCTATGATTCTATAAGGAAGAGGTAGGGGAGAAGAAGAGAGAGAAGTGACCATGAACAGAGGGAGAGGACTTGTTCTTCCCTGTATATTTCTTGCCCAGGAGAGATGGTCTGGCTAGACAGATGAAGATTCCTTTTGACAGAATGCTGGAAGAGACACAAAACAAGAACATATCTTGCACTGCATCCCTCACAGGGCTGGGTATGTGGTTTATCATTTGTCCAACATCTAGCAGGGTGGACTGTCCTTAAATCCTCAGTCTGATTGCAACTGTCAAGATATGGAAAAACCCTGCGTGCTTTCAATTGCCTTGGCTTGCTTTGGGAAGATTTCCTCCTCTTGCCCTCCCTCTCTCCCTCTGTCTCTGATGTGTGTCATGCGACTCCTATGCCCTTTGGCAATTCCACTTTCTCTCTCCCACCCCTCAGATTCATTACTAAATCTCCCCATTAAAAACATTATTGGAAATTCCCATTATAACCACAGATCTGGTGATGCTAAAACTTTGTTAGTTTTGAGTGGCTGCCAGGATTCAAAATACCAATGCAAGTGTCATTGAAAAGTCAAATACTCATCCCAGTTTTTAAAGCACTGACTGGTTTACACAGTGGCGTAGCGTGGGGGGTGCAGGGGGGGCCGGCCGCACTGGGCGCAACATCTGGGGTTAGGGCAAATCCACAGGTTAGGGGACGCAAATTACTTGCCTTGCCCCGGGTGCTGACAACCCACGCTACGCCACTGGGTTTACATGTGGTCTCTTCCAACTCTATGATTCTATGATTCTATGATTCTATGATTCTACATGCCACATCCAAGTGCAAGCTCAATCACTGAATGTGTGGGCTTGCCAATTCCGGAGCAAAATGTAGGTTCACACAGCTCCCCTGCTCCCCAGAGCTACACCTCTGGGTAGAATCACCATGATATGATTCAGCACAATGACACTGCATTACACATTTTGGACTATTAGATGTCACTGCAGGAGAGAGGAGGAGGTAGTCATGTATGTGATGGGACATGCAACAGAGAGAGAGAGAGAGAGAGAGAGAGAGACTCGGGAGTTGAATGTCTGGGGATTAGCACCCAAGCATCACTCCCTTTCCCACAATTTAGTTTCTTTGCACAGCTACTGAGTTAACTGAGAGCAGGAGGCTAGTCAGAGGTCTGTGTGGGATCTTTTACCTCCAGCTGCTTATCTTGCCCTCTGCTTCCTCTAGGTTACTTTCTGGGGCAAAGAGGTCTTCCTCAGCATATCCATCATGAGAAAATGCTCTTCTTTCATAAGAGCTTCTGGCCAAGTCTGCTCAGTTTCTCACGTCCTCTGGCAAGCAGCCTGTTTCCGCAAAAGTCAGTGTAAATAGCGAGGATGTCTGAGAGCAGACATTGGAAGAGAAGGGAAAGGAACACATGTGAACACATGATAAAAAGCTGTTTACATTTATTATTAAGGGGGGGGGCTCATTCCCCAAAGGCAAATGCTAAGAAAGCTATGGGATTGGAAAAACCAAGGCTAGTAATAACATAGCTCCCTAATGAAGTGAGGTTTTTGCTACTTCCCAGGTTACCTCTGTAAACAGTGGGCTTTGTTTGCAGTGGATAGACCTTGAGATAAAAAAATGAGAACTTGGATCATATGTAGGAAGAAAGCACAGGACTTAATGTTGGTTCTAAACCACAGTGTCTCAGAATATTAAAAGTGACCCATACCTATAATATCTTACAAGGAGTCACGGAATTTCAAAACAAACCAGCGATTCTAAAACACAAAAGGTTGACAGAGAATTGTGGGGCAGATGAAGGGAGCATTCTCATGTTATCTGCTTGTCTTAATGCACAAGTGCATGCTAGCCTGCTGCTGCCATTAACAAAACTCCAAGCTATTCAGGGCCACCAGACACACTCTGTGCTATATTGAGCTCAAGGTCACTACGTCAGGGAGTAGACAAGTGTTGGCAAATGATTCAGCCTGGAGCGGCTTAGGAACGTATTTGGCACTTCCTAAATATCCACCAAGACCTTCCTTGACATAAGACAGTGCCTACAACAACATATTCTGATTCAGTTTTTTGGCTCTCATCCAGCCCGTTGCCACTTTAAGGCACCGATACAGCACCAATCCAGCTTCACTGGGTCCAGATGGCATATAGAGTGAGTGAGCCCAGTGTCATCCACATAATGATGACACCAAACCCCAAATCTATTGGTGACAGCACTCAACAGATTCATATGGATGTTAAGAAGCACTGGGGACAAGATGGGGCATTTGCAGCCCTTGGTACAACTGCCATGGTACTGAGCCTTTGTCACCCAATGCTATTCTCTAGAGAAGGTAGGAGCAGAACCACTGTATCACCATGGCTCCAACCCCAATCTTCTGAGCCAGGAGGATACCATGGTTAATGGTATCAAAAGCCACTGAGACATCAAGGAGAATAAACAGGGACACCATCTCCTGATACGAGTAATCAACAAGAGGAACCAAAGCCATCCTAGTGCCAAAAGCAGAGTGGAAGCTGGATTTGAAATGGGTCAAGATAACTGGTTTAATCCTTCCTCCAATACTCTTAATAGTTGCACTGGCCAGACACAGATTTACTACCTCTCTGGGAACCAGAGCTAATTTTAATTGGATCAGGGTCATCATATTTAGTGACTGCTGTAAAGAGGACAACAATTTGCATAAAATTTGAATGTGCTTATTTTATGCATAGATGCAGATTCAGACATAACTATTATAATTTAAATAGAAATACAATACATTTCCCCATAGCGACATGCATACCTGTCTACTGATGGGAAACGTCAACACTCTCCTTCTTAGGTTTCATTATCTTAATATAAGCCTTGGACCGGACAGCTCTTCAGATAAGAGGATTCTTCCAGGGGACTGTTCTCTTACAGAAGACTGTTGCCTCCAAAGTACTCTCCTACTGAGCAGCAAAGGCAAACAATAGTGCCTCTCTATTTATAACATATAACCCAAGATACCCTGGCACAGTTACTAAGCACCGAAGAGATAAGGGCACTTTCACTAACTACCTAAAGCCAGCAGCAAGCACATTGTGCTCTCCTCTGCCAATCTTTATGAAAGTGGTAATGATTAGAAAGAGGATGATCACCCTCATGCATAAATAGAGATTATAAATGTGTCCTAAATAGCTGATGGGTTGCAAATGGTATACCTGGGCATAAACTCCCATTCAACCAGAAGCTCATTCAGAGGCCTTGGAGACGTGGCTGTTTAAATACAACGAGAAATATGTCCTCTGTCATGAGCTTATTATGAGCAGGGCAGTTTAGTCCTATGGAGTGCAGAGAGCTGTTTCCCCAGTCCTCTCCTATGCTGCATTTCAATTCAAACCTTGAGGGGTAGTCATGGTTGCCTGGCCCTGCACGTGCCACACAACGTGATGGGATGCTGTGGTGATTGAGTGGACTATACAGTTTCTGAATACAGAGGGGGAGAAGCAGTGGCGTAGCATGGGGGGCACAGGGGTGGTTGCCCAGGGCACAAAATTGTTAGGGGGCGCAAAATTTGAGCAGCCAGTTCTACCTCAGCATAGCTGAGTGCTTCTGTAAGCTGGGGTCCATTGAAAATGGCTTCTCCATGCAAATCCGGAAGTGACTTCTCCAGGCAATGAAACGACTCTTCTTTTCTTATCTCTGCAGCTGCCATCTACTGGGTGATACGGACACCGTTAGGCAGTTGAATGTGCATGTATGCTCCATCCGTTTTACTCTCTCCCACCCACCCACCCGCTCTGTGCGGCCCCAGGCACCGGCAACCCATGCTATGGCACTTAGGAGGAGATACCTTTTCTAAACACTCCCTCATTAAACTCCCCCTACCCCACAAAACCCCTCTTTAGATGCCCCTGTATGAAAAGTTCTAGTCCAACTCTTTGCCTGTGTGCTGGTTTTCCATTTACAGAGAGTTTTTAATGCAAGGAAGCATTTGTTTTTAAGGAGTCCTTTTTTTTGTTCTCCTTACACCTTACCAAGAGGCTGGCTTGACTTGATTAGTTTTTAACACTTGAAGGATCCAGGGATTAGAGGGGTCTGGCACCCAGTTTAACACCTCAAGCCTTGATTAAATTCTAACACTTGCTGGATCCAGGGTTTAGACCAAGAATGAATGAAGCTATTTGGTTAGCCACCCTTGTTCTGTAACAACGTGGACTCGAGGCAGCTCAACAGGTTTCTCGGGAGTTCCTCAGTGAGGTAGTAAAAATGGCACACAAGTCTCCTTGGAAGAGAGCTACCCCATCATTACTGTTATTGGTGATGAGACCAAAAGCTTAGCTGGTAGCCATGGTGTGAACAGAGGGCTAAACTGGACACGACACTAATCTCACTTAAAATTGCTCTCTTTTTACAAAATACATATACAGTAGTTAACAGGTACACTGCAAAAGGGACTTCAATCCTTTCCACCCTTGACCCAAGCGGGAGCTCTCCTTCTCTGGGCTAGTAATGGGGTCCTATCAAAACTGCAGTGGAGAATGAGAAGGTTAATCCCGCCCCAACACATTACAGTCTCAGTGAGAAGACAGTGGGGTGGGGGTGAGAAACACCTATTAACTGGGGGGGGGGGGATAAAAGACAATTCCAGTGATGCATTTAGTTTCATGTCTGCTTTGGCCCAAGTGTATGATTAGCAATCACAATAAAATATTTTGCAAGCTCTTCTGCAACACACATGGGAATTCCTCAGCAGACAAGTTGCCTTGATGAGTTAATTGAAGAAAGGTGAATTACAGATCTTTTAAATACATGAGTAAATAATATAAAGGGTTCCCTGATGGTACAAAGTTTTAAAATTGCTGCACTCCCAGCATTTATTGCATTTGGTATTTGCATCGGATATGAATTGTTTATATATACAACTGTTGGAACTCTTTTTATATATGCATTTGTTTTATATATGTTTTCACTGGACTGTGAAATTGCTTCAAGATGCTTCATAGGAACAACAGTACATAAAAAGCTGGACCTGAAGTCTAGTGCTAGCAGGAGGAGCTGAATGGCACTACAATTCCCCACTCTCATACCAAATTTTAGCGTGTGTGTCTCCAGAATGCTCACACCCCAACTGGGCTTTCCATGATGCATTTATCTCCTTAAAAATATGCTGCACAAAATGAAATACTGAGGGGGGAAGCCCAAACATCATTTTGTAGATGAATTGCAAAATGTTGGTACCCTACCTATGGTTGTTAGGTGGAACCTATGGTTCCATTTCATTCGAATGGAACAACAGCAACAAACCCCTAAAAACTGAAAATGGTTCACACATTCAAGCCTTAAACAGTTTCCCCTTTTTCAGATGGAGTGGCTGCGTTTCGTGCATTCCTAAAGACTGAGTTCAGTGAAGAGAACCTGGAATTCTGGCTGGCTTGCGAGGAGTTCAAAAAGACACGGTCCACCGCCAAGCTGGCTTCCAAGGCACACAGAATTTTTGAAGAATTTATTGATGTGCAAGCACCACGAGAGGTTAGTAGATACAAGAAACTGCTATTCTGGCAGGATGAATCTTGGAAACAAGGGTGGTGGAGAGCAGAAGAGAACCCACCACTCACCATTCTTCCTAGGATTGGGGGCCACTTGTGGAACCTCAGTCTATTTATTTGTTTGTTTGTTTGTATCTATTTCTATACCACCCTTCATCGGAGGTTCACAGGGCAGTTTACAGAATAAAAACACAAAAATACACAACATAGTGCCACAGTTTATAACCTGGGGGGGGGGGGGAATCAGGCAATGTGTGCTCACCACTGGTATGTTTGGACATACCACTAAGCCAGGGGTCTGCAACCTTTAAGACAAAAAGAGCCTATTGGACCCGTTTCCGAAGAAGAAAAAACTGGGAGCCGCAAAACCATTGCGACATTTAAAACAAATATAACACTGCATATATTGTTTCTTACCTTAATGTCCAATCTGACAGCGGGCGGGAAGGTGACGTCGGGACGGTGCGTGACTAACGCATGCAAACCACCCCCATGCGATGTCGCAGCCAGTACAGCGCCCGCCACAGTGGGGAGTGTCGGGGCGCACAATGCGCCTCCTCCCCTCGCTAGCATCTGCCCCGGAGCCGCGGCAAAGGTGTAAAAGAGCCACACGCGGCTCCGGAGCCGCGGGTTGCAGACCCCTGCACTAAGCCATGGTTGGATGGATGTAGAAGCTAACAGCCATTCAGGGATCCCTCTCTGCAGAGAAGAAGGCTACCCGCAGTCTTTTCCACATGGGCGTCGTTAGAGGAAGCATTGATTTGAGCTCTGCGTCAGTTGTGCGGTTTTTATTAGTTTTATCAGCTTTTTATTAGCTTTTATCAGTTCTAGTATTTTTTATCGCTCAGTATTTTTTTCTTAATTACTATAATCACAAAGTTTAAGCTAAAAGTTTTAGAGAAAGCCCTGGAAAGTCTCGGAGAAAGCCTTAATTAGCTGCAGCTCGACTCAATCTACCAACTACTTATCAGCAGGAGAGGAGATCAAACGCCCTAATCTTGGGAAGGACTCAGAGTTTCCTGATTTACAGCAGAAAACAGTAGCGGCTGAATCTCCGTGAAAATGTCTAAGAAAAAGAAGCGTTCGGCTTCATCTCCACAAGCGAGCCCACAGCAGAAGTCCAATGTCTTTCCCACATGACTGTATAGTTGCAAGAACATTTGACTTCCCATCTTCTGGTGCAGCATAATACAGTGGGCATGAGCTACAGCCACTTGGGTTTAGATATGCACTCAGACCTAAAACTTGATAGATGGCAAGTTCCAAAGGATATTTGTAAGGGATAGAATGGAATAACATGGATACAGCAGGACTTGCTTCCCAGTAAATATGCACCAATATGCACAGAAATATGCTTCATGACATTACAATAAAGATTAGGCAATTCAGAGATTACTGTAATTTGCTGATCTAGAGAAGGATCCTAAAACTTGGGTTACCAGATGTCCAATATTTTAATGATCCTACTGCCTGTTTGTCAGGTGATCAGTATTAAAATAAATATGAGAAGCCAATGCATCTCAGATGTGGTCCAGCCTTGGTTCTTTCATTGCCAACCTACTCATCCAGCTTGCTGCATCTTTCACCTGGCAAGTTCCACCATTGCACTTGGCCCAATATGTTTCACCCTGATTTTGCCCCCAAATCTACCTCACCCCTTGGCCAGTTTGGTTAAAATTAAAAGCTGACAATGCTAGCTGAAATTCTACATGGCTGCGCATGTGTCATTGAGCCAAATGTACTCCAGGTTTGCTTTTCAGCTCAAAAGTGATGAATTAAATTTGACAGTGTGACAAAAATGCTGTATTTGATTGTGGATGGAGGGCGGGGGGAAGTTAAGAATTGCCCCTGTTGCCTCGCACAAATTACATTTGTGTTTCTTTCTCAGGTGAACATAGACTTCCAGACCCGAGAGGTGACAAGACGGAACATACAGGAGCCCTCACCAACGTGCTTTGACCAGGCCCAGGGCAAAATTCACAGCCTTATGGAAAAAGACTCTTACCCCAGGTTCCTAAGGTCAAAAATGTATACAGACCTGCTGTCTCAAACCCAGAGGAGGCTCAGCTAGAGCAGAGATGGAGACTCCCCTCCTTAGATACCATGAGCTTCCTGCACCAGCCAAATCCATTTCCGTATGTGAAATTAAGTTCATTGGTGTTACAACAGCAGTAGAATGAGAGGGGGAGCGGAAGAAGCATGAAGAGTTGGGCTGTATGTGTGTGTGTAAAACATTTCTCAGCATGAGTCCAGTGCTCTCTTTGGATCCTTGTGTGTGTGTGTGTGTGTGAGCAGACACCTATATTTTTAACTTTAGCAAATGCACACACACAACACTGAAACACTTCGTAAGTGGTGCTGTTTTCGGGAACATAACATCTGAACTACATTTTATGCTGAATTCACTGGTGGTGAAGCCAGGCTTCCTAATTCCTTTACTACACTAGGCTAGTTGGTAAATAGTCATCTGTGCTGGACCACAAAGCCGATCCAGAAAGAGCACCTGCAGGGTCAGAGGCTGGCCTTGTTGAGAAGCCCCAGAAGCAAGCGGCCAGAGGCGCAAGGCACCATGCAGAAAGGACAGTCAAAGTGCAGTAACTGGTCAGCCAGAAGGACATAGACCAGCAGGTAGCAGATGTACGCCTCAGCAGATGTTTAAAAAATGGAGAGGCAAGACAGACAAGGCTCTAGACTTGGCCTGGAGTGATTTACAGCCTGGCCAAATAAAACCAAATCTGTTTTAGGATGGGTCAAAGTGGAGGCTTGAGATGGATGGTACAACCAGTTTCCCCTTCGCTTTACCACCCAGAACAACTTATCACAAGGGGCAACCAGTCTGTTGATAAGAAAGTTTTGAATTCAAATCCAGGCAAACCCTGACAAGAAGGTTCTACATCTCTTTTTCCCTGTATGTTCAGGCAGTTGATTTATTTTCCTTACCTTATTCAGTAGGTTTTGAGACTGCTTTTAAGGCAAAACTGCATCCCAAAGAGGTTCGCAATACATAGCCATAATAAAATCCAACAATAAAACCCATTCAAACATAATATCCAGTACCACCAAAAGTTATATAGGCCACAGAAAAAAGAAAAATAACTCAACCCTAAAAAGCAGTGTCCTAGATTAGTCTCCAATGTCCATGATAAAAAGATGACCCAAGGTCTATTTAAAATTAAGGAGAGATGGGCTTGCCTGATTTCACTTGGAATCAAGTTCTATGACTGGGAAGCCACCACTGAAAAGACCTTCTTTGACAACACTCTGATAGGCTGTTGGAGCTGGGGCATACGAGAGAGTTAAAGCTGTGGTATAATGCATAGGACTCAGGTTAGCTCCTATGTGAAAAGAGAACAACACAGCTCCTTTTTACTTGGATTTGTATTGATGTGATCTTGAAACAGTCTCTGCCCCTTGAGTGTTATCCCTTGCCCCTCTATATACAGCCATCTAAATTATACTGTCATTGTAAGTCTCAGATATTTTGCATTTTAAGCTCCTGCTCCCACTTTGTTCTGAAGACTGGTGGGTGGGTTTGGGTTTATTTGAACAGCATGCAGAGATGGGAAGTAGAAGCAGGGAGTGGGCAGTATACTCCTTCTGAAATCCACGTCTTCTTGCTTCTTGATTGCATGGATGGCCCTTTCAAAAAACTGTGAATACACTTGTCATATTGCCAGTATAAAGAGGCAAAGGTCATTCTCCAAGAAGCCAAAAACATGAAACCTCCTTCATATATGGGTTGGGGTCCTCCTGCCCTTGAGTAATACAACTAGCTCTACAACTAGATGTTAGGATGCTAAAACTTACTGGCACCCTCACATATTAGTTCTTAGGCTCCCTCTGGGACATTGTTCAAGTGTTGTAGAAACAATTATCAATTTGTGCTGTAGGAATACCCCTGTGATACTGGTGGTAAGAGAAAGAAATAAAAGGATGGCCAATCTCCTGGTAAGGTTGCCATCTCAGTATGCAGAATGGATTTATATTTTGTGAAAAGCTCCAGCTTTAAGCAGACCCAAGACGAGTTCAGATGACCTGGTGCATCTCCTCACTCCATTCACAATCCCTTCCTCCCCAGCAACTGCACTATGCAATATGATGTCTCCCACACCAAAGTGGGAAAGAGAAGGAGGGTAAATAAAGTGGTGCAGGAATGAGTGTGAGAAACTGAACCTGCAAAGCTTCTCCTAAAGAAACCGGAAGCCCATCTAAGTTCCAAAGTGGCAGCTGTACAAAATATGCCAGACAATAATGAGAATTATCATTTTCCTGCTTCCATGCACCAATGGATAAAAGTGGCACTGAACTCCACCATACTGCTATTTATCATCCTTACCACTGACTGTTATTTATTATTCACTGAGTGATGTTGGTGCTGTGTGAACAATAAGAGGACATATGGACCCTCTTTGAAGGGGACCTGTTTAGAGGAGAAAATCTATCCCAGATGAAAATCCTAGTCTTGGAGAGCTGTTTATGTGTGTGAGTATATAGATATTAGACATAATGCAGCATATTTTTTTCTTCTTCCAATACAGCAGCATGCTCAGTTTTATGTGTATATGCAGATATACAGTTTTATGTGTATATTACCTAAGAAACACAGCTTAAAATAGACTATGTAGACACCTGCTGTGTCATGATATTGGGCTCTGCAGTGAGCAAATATTTCAGGTCAAACTTTGTACTGGGCATGTAAGGAAGAATAAGAAAACAAGGTTCTAATGATAAAAAGGAGCAAGGCTGAAAATGCTTTTGAATCAGTGGTATCATGGGGTGCTGTGTCCTTCAAACACTGTGCACAATACACAGCCGATTGCAAGCTCTGATGTGATGCTGTGGTGGTAGAGGGCGGGGGGTGGCTTCCTGCAGTAGCGTTTTTTGGATTAAAAAATCTGTACTCTCCTTGCGTTTCAAGGTTTGCACAGACTCACCTGACAATGTCTCTGTAAAGCATACACTGCATTAAAATGGCACTGAGCATCTAGCATTGACCATGACAACAAGTGAATCATAAAGTAGAATGGATTTTGTCGCATTTGCTTTTCCAGCTTGGTGACAAAGGGTGAGTACATATTGGTTCCTGAAGCTTTAACTTCAGCAGAGGCACACAGTAAACCAGATGTTTGATAGCACAAGACATTTGAGGCCAGTCAGAGGCAAAAATAAAAAATAAAAACCCAAACAGCATTCCATACGGTGGCATAGCACCAAACTAAATATATGACAGTTTGCTGCCCTTTAATGGTACTCCAAAATCTGCTGCCTGACTCCCTTGACTGATGGTAAACAGGCTGTGTGTGGAATGACAGGCAAAACTGGAGGCAGACGATCATGATGAAGCACTAAGCAAATATGAACTCCAGGGACTGGAATGGAAAAGCGCTGGGTGCCTGTCTGGTCTCCTCAGAAACCGCTGTGCAGATGTGCTCCAACATGATTTAGTCGATTTGCCAACTCCTAAGCAATTTCATATAATGGCAGAGGCAGCTTCAGACAACTGCTAAGGTGGCCTCCACAGCTGAACCACACATGCAGCAGAATATTTATTAACAACCCAGGAAGCAGTTTACAAAGGAAAATGGACAACTATATTTAATAATATAAAACACTGTAACTGATAAAATAATAATTCTACTCTCCCATTACATTTCTGCTCCCTCAGTGCTGTGATCTAAACCACTGAGCCTCTTGGGCCGATTGGAAGGTCAGCAGTTCGAATCCCTGTGACTGGGTGAGCTCCCATTGCTCTGTCCCAGCTCCTGCAGCCTAGCAGTTCAAAAGCATACCAGCGTGAGTAGATAAATAGGTACCGCTGGGGCAGGAAGGTAAATGGCATTTTTGTGCGCTCTGGCTTCCGTCACAGTGTCCTGTTGCGCCAGAAGTGGTTTAGTCATGCTGGCCACATGACCTGGAAATCTGTCTGTGGACAAACGCCGGCTCTCTCAGCCTGAAAGCGAGATGAGCGCTGCACCCCATAGTCGCCTTTGACTGGACTTAACTGTCCAGGGGTCCTTTACCTTTTACCTTAGCTGCCGGAACTCACCATGAACACCTCCCTTGTTCTCTTATAATGGCACTCACCTGTGAGGTGCCAGAACTGAGTTCTGGCGAGTTCCAGCTGAAAAACGGCCCTGCTACAATCTATATGATGCAGCTTTCCTTGGACTTTTACCACATCAGAATGAAGGAGCAGGGTATGCACAGAGAAATTGAAAACTAAAGCACACAGACAACTAGCAGGTCAAGGAAAAATGGCAATCTACAAACCTCTCCTCCCCAGCATGCACATGACATATTTAGAGGGGGGACGATTCAGGATTAGGCAGTTTCCATATAAAAGATGCCACGTGTGTTGATTTGGGCGTTTGTCACCTGCAAGCCGCATGGCGGCTGCCTAGCAAATGCTGAGCAAAGCATTCTGAAGCAAGTTTTTCAACCACTTAGTCTAGACTTATGGTAAGCAATCAGACATGCAATCTGCTCTTTATTTTCTTCCAGACTGTCAACATGTACCACAAATAGCTAATTTAGGTACATGTTGGGAGGTAGGCCAGTAAAAGTTGTGGACCAGAAAATTTTGTGGGCTTGTTTGCAAGGCTGTTCCGTAAGGCCTGATGCCTTCTTTCCCTTCAGTGCTCTTTAAGCTTGCAGCATCAAGCAGCAATCCTATAACACTTAAAGGGAATACCTAATGAAGTCAACCTAGGATGGTTCATCGTTCAGTATAGGCACAACATTCACACTGCTGTTCTGGTAATGTAAACTTTTTGACCAAAAATTGTAGAGCTTCAGCATAAGTTTTCTGTCTGCATGCTATTATCTCTCTTAGTCCCAGAGAATTAGTCCCATGGCTCTAATTACAGGAGAGAGATTCAATAATATTGATAACGTATAATGAAAGGAAACTTCTCATCTGAAAGCATTATAATTATTTTGGGTGCCTGCTTTTCTGCAAGCAGCATCTCTCTCTTGGGAATGAAAATAGCCTAACAACCATTCAGAGTCAATTTTTAATGGGGGGAAATTGGCATCCACTGTGGGCTGTCATGCCAAAAGCACAGCCTCATATGTACGAAAATAGGCCTGTGATTAATGCTTTCCCCCTTGTGTTAATAAATCAAGAGAAATGGGAGTTCAATTATTGCAATATTCTCTAATTTTCCATATTTTGTAAGAGATAAGTATCCTTTCTTTCATTCAGCTCTTATGGGCTACCCAAGGAGAAAATATTCTCCCAAGGCTGCTGTTGCCTAAAGACATTAAAAGAAAGCAATTAGATTATATTACACTTGCGTGCGCATCAGCCTCAGGTGTCACATGCAAGCACAGGTGACAGCCAGTTTATATAAAATGTGGGGCACACAGAGAGCAATCAGCTGTTCAGAGTTCCCTGTGGCCTGGCATGTGTTCACAACCTGGCCACATGAAAACAGAACATGAAGTGGGGTAAGTTAAAAACTCTTTTAGTGAGCTGCCACACCACGTGGAACCCTGCAGGTGTGAAATGCTTCTCATACACCTTCTGTCTCATGGAATTGACCTCAAGAAATGGGACTTGGGATGTGGCTATTTAGATGTACATATACGGCATATGACTCTGCAGAATGGAGCTCTGTAGGGTCTTAGTGGCACCCATCGCCACCAGGTGAACCAGACTGCAGCTTGTCACAGAGCCTGACTCCCACACAAGGTATCAGGGTGAGCAGGCACGGGAGGAAGAATTAGTCCCCACCCGTTTACAATTAAAAAGAAGAAGTAAAAACATAGAAAGCAGTTATCAGAAAAACGTCAAATACTGCCAGTGAATAAACTGATCCTTCTTGGAAAGCCTGGAGAAATAATATCTTTTTAAGAATCCAAGAAAATAAACAGTGGGTGGAATTCCACATCATGCTATTACAAACATTGTCAGCTTGGCAGATGGAACGGTTCCCCCCTCTCCTCCCTGTTGCTCAAACAGAAGCCCTTGCACAGAGCCAGCAGTGTGGACTTGGGCCCTTGAATGTGGGTGCCCTGCGCACAGGCGCCACGCTACAATGTCATGACATCACGTCACGCTGTGCCATCATGACTGTGTGGCCTGGCACTATCATGATGCTGTGGCGGCTGCAGACGCACTATCATGGTGCCACAGTGGTGACGGGGCTGGAGCCTGCACCTCCACCGTGCCTCTGTTGAGGCCCGCTGCCACCGCGGACACACCCTGCAAGCACACCCGTGGCCACAGCAGGCCCCAACAGAGGTCCCACAGCAGAGGGACAAGCCCCAGATCACTCATGCCACGGTGCCAGTGTACCAGAGGTAAGGCGATGGCAGGGGGTGGGGTGGGGGGAGTGGCAGCAGCTGGACACCCACAGCCACAAAATTGTGGGTGCCTGGACCCCCAGGAGTTGGTGCCAGTGCACAGAGCTTTGGCTAATGGGAAATTTTCAATGGAAAAATTCAATGGAAAATGTGTGAGACAGGGCAAGTGCCCCTGCTTTGAAGGACCTGGTCCACACCACCATGGAACACATCCCAGACAGTCCTGGACTTACAGAAGCCATCCCAGATTCGGATTTGATTTGATCCTGGAATGTCTCACTTTTCCTTCCTCTTTTCTTTGGATAAATGTTGGGGGCTATGGAGTTATGCAACCCCCCAAGCCAGGGAGATAAGTAACTCTATAACCTTTAGAAGACATCTAAAGGCAGCACTGTATAGGGAAGTTTTTAAAAATGTTTTATTGTGTTCTTATATATGTCAGAAGCCACCCAGAGTGGCTGAGGAAACATAGCCAGATGGGTAGAATATTTATTGTTGTTGTTGTTGTTGGAATAGGACATCCCTATTTTCATCAAAGAAATATTGGAATTCAGTGTGCCATCCAGTTAAGCCATCTCTTTAAATATGCATAAGACCGATAAATGTCATTGATCAATACTAGCTGGTCACAAATGGTCTTATAATTGCTACTATAGTATTTTCATAATCCCACACATATAACAGGCAGCTCCATTGTCAGATATATATGTGGCAGAAACAGTACTCATAGCACTTTACTATAAAATATAAAAATAAATGCATCTAAACAACATAAGTAAACCATATAAAATGAACCATTTAAAACACACAAACAACAGAGCAGGTGTCCAGTATAAGCAATATAAGTATGACCAATCTAGTCATCAGTACTCAAGGCCTCTTGGGTCAGTTTTACACCTGGGATGGCTAACCTGAGCCCTCCAGATGTCACTGGACTGTTATTCTTTAAATGGAAGGTGTCATTGTGTGTCATGTTGTGGTGGGACAATGTCACATATTTATGAGACAATTTCCCAAAAATATCCAGGGTGGGAGGAGGAGGAGGAGGAGAGAATAGCTCTGGGTAGTTGTGCATCCTTTTGCCCCACACTGGCTACAGGGCTGCCCAGAGCCAAACCACTTAGAGTAGGATGGTCCAACGTGTGGCCCAAGAACCTCACACCACCCTTGAGGCCTTTTGGGGGCGGCGGGGGGGGGGGGGGAGAGAAACCTCAGCAACATTTGACCCACACAACCCCATAGCCCTTACGGTGCCTTCCCAAAGCCAGGTAAATGAGGCTCTAGGCTCTGGCAGGATCCTAGAGCCCTTCACCTTCTTCCCAAGCTCGGAAAATCCTGGGTGGGAATCAGATTTTGGCCTTATCCTCCCCCCCCCCCCACGACAAGAAAGTGTGAGGCCCACAGGTTCTGTGTCAAAAGTATTCTTGCGGCCCACTTGGTATGAAAAGTTGGACCACCCTGACTTAGAGCTTTAAAGGGGGTAACCTACACTTTGAACTGGGCTCATGTATCTATCAGGAGCCAATATATTTTGTGTAATATTGGGTTAATCTGCTTTGAATAATGGATCACTAAGAGTACCCTGGCATTCTCTGCCAGCAACAGCTTCCTTGCACCCTTCAAAGGCAACGCCAACACAAAACACAGAGAGTACCTGGATGTGACCAAAGCATTTGTGACTGTGACCACATCTGCATTCTTCAGATGATACATTCCTAAACGATGCAAAATAATTCCTGGCCAAAGCTACAACCCACTCTCCAATTGCCACCATACCCAGAACAGGCTGAATATCCTTTCCCAGATCATTTTTCCTTATGACCAAAAGCTTCTGTTTTCATCTAGCCCAAGTCCCAATTTGTTAGTTCAGAAATTATCAAGAAATGAATATATGTATTCATATAAGGCCTGCCTGCCTGAAGCATGGTGGCAGGGAGGGGTCAGAATGGTGAATGCATCAACATCAAAATTGCTAGTACTGTTTTTAAATAGCAAAGTGTAGGGGGAACCTGGCTCACCCTGCAAGAGAAAAAGCACAGCAACTAATATTTCAGTTGTATGCAACCTAAAATACCTCAGAGATCTATTTCACTGCTGAAGCATGTTTTGGGTTTGTGGCTGGGGATTTAGAAGCCTGTTGCCCATGTGGTTCTGCAGTGAAAGAGTGTGCTCTTCAGTTACAAATTTGCTATTTATTTACAATGCACTCTTAATCTGCAAGATACTTTAAAGGTAAAGGTAAAGGTACTCCTGCCCGTACGGGCCAGTCTTGACAGACTCTAGGGTTGTGCGCCCATCTCACTCAAGAGGCCGGGGGCCAGCGCTGTCCGGAGACACTTCCGGGTCACGTGGCCAGCGTGACATTGCTGCTCTGGCGAGCCAGAGCCGCACACGGAAACGCCGTTTACCTTCCCGCTAGTAAGCGGTCCCTATTTATCTACTTGCACCCAGGAGTGCTTTCGAACTGCTAGGTGGGCAGGCGCTGGGACCGAGCAACGGGAGCGCACCCCGCCGCGGGGATTCGAACCGCCGACCTTTCGATCGGCAAGCCCTAGGCACTGAGGCTTTTACCCACAGCGCCACCCGCGTCCCTTGCAAGATACTTTAATAAGTCACAATTACTACCATTTTACAGATTTGGAACTGAGGTTGAGGGACAGAGAGGGTGCATGGCAGCAGTAGCGTAGGAAGGGGGGTGTTACAGGATTTCCAGAGGTTCCTGGATGGAAAAGGAATAAGACACAAACTTGCTAGTTTCAAAGAAGCATGGAAGAAATGTGTCTGTGTTAGGGTGAACAAAGAATTGCAAAAGGGGATGAATGCACAATTGCTTAGTTCACATTTACCACATGAATATTGGGCCGAGTCGCTAGCGTCCTATCTTCATGTGTGGTTGAGAAAGGTCTCAACAGAGTTGGGATGTTCTCCTTTTGAGAAGCTGTTCAATAGAAAACCTTCTGTTGCCTATTTTAAGGTTTTCGGGTCTCATGTGAGAACAGAAGCTCCAGGTGGGGTAAAAAATGCCAGAGGCATCTTCGTAGGTTATGAAAAAGGTCTCTACAGAGTAATTTTGTCTGAATCTGGTCAGGTGATTCTCACAAAATTTTTAGAGAGTGCTCCTGAACAGGAGAGAGTGATTGTTCACGCTTTTCCCACAGATGATTCTGATGATGATGAGTTTGATCTTATTGAGTTCAGTAGTACTGACGATGACAGCGATAGCTCAGACAGCTCAGTTGTCACAGTCATTGAGAGGAAATCTCAAATAATGACTAGACCCTCAGAAGAGGAGGATGAACCACTGATTAAGCTTAGTACTGGTTCTCCAGAGAGTTCAGAGGCTGAACCAGAAAGCGGAGAAGAGAAGCAACCCTTACGTAGGTCTGAGAGAGCAACGAAGGGTGTACCACCCAAGAGGTATTCAAAGGAGTTTGCTAACCTAGCATATGTTGCTGTTGTAAACGATCAAGGACAGATTGAAGCTGTGTCTGAGTCAGAGACAAAGACACAACAGAGAGTTGTTAACCAAGGTAATGCGAAGTCACACAACCAGAGAGGTACATTGGTTAAACCAGTGGCGGGTAGTTCCAAGGGTGGAACTGAAACAACAGGGGAATGTTATAAGTATAACAACTGTTTGTTTTCTTCTCTGGATGACGCTTTGCTCGCAGCAAGCATTGATACTTTAGGGGGAGTATGTTATTCTAAAGCACCAATGCTGCAGCAAGCAAAGGCTCCAGCAGCTCAGTCTGCTGCATGTGCCTGGAAAGCCAGACAGGATGTTTGTGACTGTTGCCATGGGAACAAAGGGGCAGTCCATTCTGTACTGAGCACCGGATGTTAGCTCAGTGGGTGTATCATATGACCCGTACTGGAAGTACATGGGTGGAGTTTTCTTCTTGCTGTTGTTGAGTGCAGACATGATTCTCTGTACTGAAATAAGAGACAGAAATAAAAGATGTAAATAGTTTTCTGTCTGCTTCTTTCCCCTCCCTGGGGGACACCAAAGGGGAGAGAGGAAGAACGGTGTGTTCCTCTCACACATCTGAGAAGAATCGCCAGGACCTCGCCTGCTTATCAGCAGAGTGGAGACGCGGGGAGGTCGACAGGAATATCTGCCGGTGCCTACGCTGTGGCACATTCCTATGATCCAGGCAGAATTCCAACAGTCTGCCCTGGGTGCCACTCTGGGAGAGGTGACAAGATGGCCCCTGCCTCCCCCCAGCTGTAGAGCGGCCGAGGGCGCCTGCAGTCCATATGGGCGCCACTCACGTGGCATCCATACGGGTTGCTGCTCTCACGTGCAGTGGCCGTATGGGCTGCCTCTCAGACAGCGGCTGTATGGGCTGCCGCTTGCATGGCAGCCTATACGGTCGCTGCGTGAGCCATGTGCGAGCGGCAGCCCATACGTACTGTGAATGTGCGGCATTCCGTATGGAGTGTGCACACGCGGGAATGTCAGAGTTAGGACCTCATCACAGGCTTCCTGAATCCAAGGACAATTGCAGGTTGGACTGGAACCATCATTCCTGAGACCTGCAGGTAAAGGGGGGGGGGTATACAAATTTAATAAATAATAAATAATACTAATCCAGTTCATGGCAATCTGGCAAGGTGCCGGATGAAAGTTGAAGATGGGAGTGGGAGGATGGATTCTGCCCCAAATTCTTTTCATATCTGCTACTGTTGGGCTCATTTAGTGAGTCACACAAACCCAACAGATCAGTAGCGACTCATGCAATTCACATTTTGTATGGCTGATGATGCCTTTGACATCATCTTTGGAATTGCCTTGTAATTTAAACTGGAATGTTGCCATTTGACTCTTACAGTAAAGACGTAATAGACATAAAATGAAAACCTCTTTATCTCTCTTGTGTGGGTGGGAATCCCTAAGATAAGGTAGTGCATTATCAGAAGTATGTTATAGTGATATGTGGGAAAGAAAACAGGAACCACTCTTTTTAGAAAGAGAAGCAAGCTGTAAACATCAAAAGAGCAGATCCTCCAGAACTGGATGGTTGCCCCCGTCTGACTTTAGCATAGGATGGATGCCAAACAGAAACAACCTTTAAAAGAAATGCAGCCAGGCTACCTGACAATTATATAAAACAATGGTTTTCGCACTGTCTGCTTAGTAACTCTGTGGAAGCCTATCAGGGACTTCTCAAGCTGCAAATCAGATGGTAAAAGGCAGCTTGTCCGCTATTTCCATCTTTCTCCTCTTTGCAGCTGCAGGGAGTATATTGAAGAAGAAGAGTTTGAGCAGAAAGATTAAATACGGTTTAAATTCAGAAAATTTTAGAGATTTGAGGATAAGACAAAATTAATGAAATCAATGCAAAAAATGAAGGGGCTTGAGTAATAAGGTGAAATAAGAATTTGCAAGAATCGATTGATTATAAATGAAAATATGAAGTAATATTATATGGGGACCCATAATTAAGGGTAAGATAAGAGGGTATGAATTTGCTGAATAAATTTTTAAATGGAATACAAAGAGGGAGGTGAGAGGAAGTCAGGAAAATAAGTAAAAGAATGGTAGAAATTGAAAGGAGGGATTTTTATTTTTCTTTTTTTCTTGTTTTTGTGTTGAATTTTTGGTTTTGGTAATTTTTTGTGTTTATTTTTTTCTTTGTTGTTTCTGTAACCTTTTTTCTTGTTAAAATCTAATAAAATATTATTTATAAAAAAAAGAAGAAGAAGAAGAGTTTGGATGAAGAAGAGTTTGGATTTGATATCCCGCTTTATCACTACCCTTAAGGAGTCTCAAAGCGGCTCACATTCCCCTTTCCCTTCCTCCCCCACAACAAACACTCTGTGAGGTGAGTGGGGCTGAGAGACTTCAGAGAAGTGTGACTGGCCCAAGGTCACCCAGCAGCTGCAGGTGGAGGAGCAGGGAAGCAAACCCAGTTCCCCAGATTACGAGTCCACCGCTCTTAACCACTACACCACACTGGCTCTCATGTGCAGAGTTCGTGCAGGATGATGGTGAGGATCCAGCATTCAAACCCTTCCTCTGTGATATCAGGCTCACAAGGCCCGAAGGTAGAAATCTGCAAGCCACTGCAGATGTAGAAGGTAACAACAGATCTTTTCCTCACCTCTGCCAGCCTTTAAAGGAAGCACGAGCCAATTCACAGAACAGCTGACAAGTGGCACTGGGTAAACCGATAAGCCCCTGGTTACATGTAAATCACTGCAAAGCCTACATTCTCAGCCACAAACCAAGGCCTCTAGGAAGCAGGGAAAACAACAGCCGGCACTTTGTTTGCTTAGCTAGATTTCATACCACACTGTGGCACGAAAGCTTGCCCAAGCAGGTAGAATGGATGCTTCTCCCTGATGTGCTACCGTGGGGAGCCCAGCAGAAAAGGCTGGATGTTACTCCAGAGACAATAATCAGAGAAGCAAATGAGGTGTTCAGGGAGCAATTCACTTTCACGGGCAAGCTAGTTCAGTCAGACATGGGATGAAATTGCTCACCATCAGTGCAGAGCCACCAGCATTTCACACGATCGCTATATGAGTCTCTTTATAAATCTGTTTTATGGACTTCCGCAGTATAATACACATGGTAGCGTAGAGCAGCCTACAGAAAACACATAGGCATGGTGCAGACAGCTGCCTGCATTTTTATGCCACCTCATGCCACCCTTCTCCCATAATACAATGGAAAGCTGAATCTTTCTACTCCAAGCCTGAGACTCTTGCTCTCCTCACCCTGCTCTTTCTCACATGTGCAATACATGCACAATATGTGTCGGGCGCAACAGGAAAATAAGGGTTTCATTTAGACAAGTCCAATTGAAAATTGCAAACACTATAAACAGCTCATTGTTCTTTTCTAATCAAGCACTTTTGTTCTGCCATCAGCAACTGACTGCACTTTCCTCTCTACACTTCAAAATTGCTTCTTTTGAAGCATTGCAGCCCTTTCTGCTTTCTTCAGTGGGTTTTGCCAGGCAAAATTATGTTTCTCTGTCCAACTGAAGCGACTTATCTTTGCCATTTTTGTAAGTGAAAATGGATGGGATTCTGAGTCATATTTGTTTGCGTAGTGAGATACTGGAGGAAGCAATATTTCATGCAGAAATGGCCAATTTGCAGATGTGCCCACCAAAACTGGCAGTAAAGAAGCTGCCTCATAGTCAAAATGATCCCTTTAGCCATTTGCTGTCAGTCCTGACTAGCAGCCCCAATCCAAGACCTCAGGTGGTAGTCCTTCCTACTATTTGTAACTTATAACTGTTTTCTCAAGGAAGCTTGAGACCTTTTACACAAAGCACATACATCCTGCCTGCCCTGAGTTACCCAGGTCAGACGTTTGGGGCACTTTCATATGGCAGTCTTGGCTGCACACCCACAAGACATTTAAACCCCCAAGAATCCTGAGAACCGTAGTTTGTTGAGATGCTGGGAATTATAGTTCTGTGAGGGGCAAACTATAGTTCCCATGATTCTTTGGGGAAGTGCTTTGTATGTATGGTGCATGTGCTTAGTGCTGCTGATGCATTTAAGTTCTGTACAACATCCACACAACGTCATGCTCATCAAACTGCTGCCCTATATTATTTTCCCATTTAATCTGGATTTACCATTTCCATGGAAAATCCATGATTAGCTTAAAAAAAACAACCCAACAACACCACACCCAAACCTGTGGAAATGGTAAATCCAGATTAAAAGGGGAGGGAGTGGTATTATGAAGAGGACGTCATTGTGTGGACGCTGTGAAAAACTTGAATGCACGAGCAGCACCAGCTTCACAGTAAGTGGCCGCTTATTGCACCCTCTAAGTCTTGGACTCACTGTGGACTCTGTGTTGCTCACAGGCAAGTCGATGAAGAGACAAGCACACAGGAAGGACAGCACTGTAGATTTATTGAAACATAAAGCTGCCTTTGAAAGCTGTAGCCTTCTGTTGCCTTCCTCCCTTCTCCCTCCAGAACCTCTGGAACTGGCGTGGGGGATCTGTTTCACCCCGAGGGTGCGGAACCTTCTGGGAGCTCCATGCCTGTGGCAGATGTGGCCAGAGGCAAAACAGCAACGACATCCCAGCCACGCAAAAGCCAGATTCCAGCCCCTGCACTGAGGCATCAGGCATAAGCCTGCATTTTATTAATGTTTGATCAGGACTTGTATATTAAAGAGGGCTTAGATTTTCAAAAGTTTCATGCCAGGCAGACCAGCTGCTTAAGAAAACACTGGCAATGTTTTCCTCCTAGACAAGGGGCCCCCTTGATTTATAGCAGGAAAATAACTTTCAAAGTCGTAAAAGCTGAAATTACAGGCTGAGAACGGACACTGACCCTACATGTTACAGAAGATAACAAAGGCAGAGATAAATATAATTAGGAATGAGTAAATAGTAAAATAATACCAATGTGCCTCCCAGTAAAATGAGCTAGATCTTCTTTCCAAGGTTAAAGACCAAATGGAGAAGCATCTGGCTGGCAGAAAGAAAGCATTTTTGGGAAGTCTTTTTTAAAGCTGTTTTCTTTCTTAAACTGAGAGAGTTTAAGGGTAATAAATGTTGGGAAGATCTAATGGGAAGAGCAGATGGCTGAAGGGGGGGTAAACTGAAGGGGTTCCTTTTAAAACCTGTTTTTTACTGAGTTCCTTCCTTTCTATTTTGAGAAGCTTTATTCTTTTAAAAGGTTACCTATGATAATGTATGAAATATATTAGCTTAAATATATTGGCTTAAATGTAATTATGCAAAGGATTTAAGAAATGCTAGATTCTTATTTCATATAGTTGTAAGAGTTGTATTTATCCTGAAATTAAGTCAGCCACCAGTCTAGCCCCCCCCCTGTCAGACAAGAAGACGCTATCTGGGCGCTCCTGATATATAGTTGTCAGACATTTGTTTAGAAACCTTCAAAATGAAGGAGATCTTTCAATGTTGATGTGAAACTCAAGATCCTTGACATATGTTTAAGATAAAAATTTAAGATTAACCATTTGTTTTAGAAGGCAATAGGGCAAAGAGGGCAAGAGGTGAGCTGGTAATTAAGATTCCATGTAAGATATATTACTACTTATTTGTCATTTATAGATGTAACAATATATAGCTCTTTGTGCTCCATATAAGGACAGGAGGATGTGGGTGTATCTTTTAGGATTGGTTATAGCAGGCAGCCAATAGGAAATCCAACCAGGCTGATTGGATAGATGCAGCCCAAGGAGGAGCAAAGGGGGCTGGATTAAGGGAATATAAGTGCTGGCCATAATGGCAGGAGGCCAGGCCAGAGCTTGGTAACCATATACCACTGTGCCTCTCATTTATTTGTCTGACAAATAAATTATTATTTTAATTTCTCTATTGCTGCGTTGAATATTTCATTCCAGCTAAGCGTTAACCACAAGCAGGGTGCTACATTTTATGGTGCTCCTGTGACTCGGATAAGTGGTCTGCTGGAACGCAGCCCCTTCGCTCTACTGAGCAGGGTACAAGAGAGAGGATCTCTAAACTGCCTACCCAGCGCGCATGGAAAAATTTTTTTCCAGGGGAACGCAGCAGTCTCGTCTGTCTGATACCCTGCTCACTGGCGGCGACGGACCGGGGGGAAACGGAACCAACCAAGGGGTAAGTGCACAAAGGGATTTTTGGCCCTCCAATTAATTGGGAGGAAGAGAAGTCTTGATCAAACTTCTGCGTCTCAGTAAGTGGGAACTGAGTACGCTAGGTGGTTGGGTATATCAGATGGTGGTCTGGTGGGGGGAAAGGGAAGAATGGGAGGTAGAGTGTGGTGAAGTATCTTGCGCATTGTATGTGTGAGAAAGTACAGAGCAATCTGTAGCTGACCTGAGTGTGGAGTGGGTAGTACTTCGGTTCCCAGTGAGGCGACTCCATCTGGGCAAGGAAACCCACGAAGCGTGTGTGTGAGTGACTGAGTGGATACTTCACAGGGCCATACAATGGGAGTTGGGGGTTCAAAGGGGGGAAATACACCTCTTGAATGTATGTTAAATAATTTTAAGAAAGCCTTCTCAGGGGCATATGGAGTCAAAATGACGCCAGAGCGCTTGAGAACGTTATGTGAACTAGAATGGCCAAAACAAAATACTGGATGGCCATCTCAGGGAACTTTTGATATAAATTTAGTAAGCAAACTTTGGTCTAACATCACCAAAGAAACTGGAGGGTGCCCAGAACAATTTTCATATATAGATTCCTGGCTGAGCACATTAAATAAAAATCCTCCATGGATAAGGGAATGCAAAGTCCAACGATGCAAATTATTGGCTGTAAAAGCCGAAGCTAGGAAAGGAATCTTGCCAAATAAACTCAAACCCATTTTTGAGGGACCAGAGGAAGAGGTGCTTCCACCTCCACCCTATGCTCCACATCGAAGGGAGCATAATCCAAACCCTCCACCAGTTGTAACCCCAAGGCAAGAAAGTGGAACGAATAATGGGGGTAGAGACACAGAACTTGACTCCTTGATAGATTATGATAAATATCTTCAGGAGGCATTGGAGTCCTATAATGAAGCCCAAGCAGAAGTGGTTATTCCATCTGTGAGTCCCAGTAGAACTCCATCTACAGTCTCTTTTAGTGGAACAACTGATTGCCTACCCCAAACCCCTGTACATCCAAGTCCTAGAGAATTATTACAGAAGTTACAGGGAGACCTTAATCGGTCAGCAAGCAATACAGCCAGGCGTATTAAGCTGCTAAAAGAACGCCTTGGGACAAATACCATCCCCTATGATTTGAGGCCCCTAGAGCAAAGCGAAGAGAAAGATCACGTAGTAGCCCCTCTCAGAAGAGTATTTGATGCACTTGAGGAGCCTGTGCTGGTTAACGGGCAACTCGGACCAAGGCCACCTCGAACTTCGACCCTTCAGTACATTCCATTCACAACTACGGATCTGATGAATTGGAAAACACACACCCCATCTTTTGCAGAAAAACCTCAGGCTATGATGGACTTGGTGACTTCAATAGTAAATACTCATAGTCCTACTTGGACAGATTGTCGCCAGCTTCTGAATACTCTGTTCACCACTGAGGAAAGAAGAGACATAATTGAAAAGGCACAGATATATTTGCGTGAGCAGGCCAGAGTGGGAAATATTTTTAATATTGACCGTCATCTCCAAGATAACTTTCCCTTGGAAGATCCTAATTGGGATCCAAACAATGCAATTCATCTGGCCAGACTTACCACTTACCGCCAGACGCTTGTGCAAGGTATTCGCAGGGCATGCCAGAAGCCCACTAATATGTCTAAAGTCTCAGAAATAGAACAGAAACCAAATGAGAGTCCGGGAGACTTTTTAGAGAGGCTGCAGGAAGCCTATCGTATATGGACTCCTTTTGACCCTGAAGCCCCTGAAAACAGTAGAATGATTACTGCTACATTTGTGGCCCAGTGCGCTTCTGACATTCGTAAGAAAATTCAGAAATCAGAAGGATGGGAAGGGATGCTGATGAGCCAAATTATGGCCATTGCACGCCGAGTTTATCGGAATAGGGATGAGGCTGAGAAGCAAGAGAAGAAGAAGTGGCAGAAGGAAAAGATGGTAATGCTAGCCACAGCAGTGAAGCAAGACTACCGCCCCTTAAATGGAGGAAGAGGGCGGGGAAGGAATCCACCACTGGGAAGGAATCAATGTGCGAATTGCAAGAAGGAGGGTCATTGGAAGCGGGAGTGTCCTGAACCCCTGAGGTTGGAAGAAGTACGCCCAGGCCCAGGCCCAGGCCCAGGCCCAGGCTCCGGCCCAAGAAACCAGGGACGGGGACGGGGAATGATCCGAAATGGAAGATATCAGAGACCTGGACAAGGACAGAGTAGAGACAATTTCATTGGACTGGCAGAGGAGGATTTTACCCAAGACTAGGAACGACCGGACTCCATAAAGTTAGGCTTCCAGGAGCCCACGGTCACGATTCAATTAGGGAGCCATTTAATAGACTTTATGATTGATACTGGGGCTGAATACTCAGTACTCCCAGAACTATTGCAGAAAAAGGCATCCAAAAGTGTAGTCATTAAAAGTGCCACTGGTCAGTCAGCTAAGAGGTCTTTCCTCCAACCTTTGGAATGCCAGATTGGGGGACATCGTTTAACCCATCAGTTTTTGTATATACCTGAGTGTCCAATACCTCTCTTAGGTAGAGATATGCTGTCCAAACTGCAGGCCCAAATCACCTTCACTCCTCGAGGTCCAGAAATGAAACTGCCATCAAAGGCAGCAGGAATAATTACCCTCTCAGTACCTAAGGAACAATCATGGCGCCTAATGTCAGCCTTGCAAGTCCAACCCACATTGGATACAGAATTAAACAAGCTCCTCCGAACCCTACAGGTGCCACCAGGAGTATGGGCCGAAAATAGCCCACCAGGAATGGCCAAGAATATAGCTCCAATTGTAGTAACCTTAAAACCTATGGCTACCCCTGTATCTGTAAAGCAATATCCTTTACCCCGGCGAGCAGCAGAGGGCATCCAGAAACATTTGGACCGCCTATTAAAATATGGTCTGCTTAAGCCCTGCCAATCAGAATGGAACACACCCCTTTTGCCTGTTCGGAAACCTGGGACAGATGAATACAGGCCAGTGCAGGACTTGAGGCTCGTAAACCAGGCTATCGAGACCTTGCACCCAAATGTACCAAACCCATATACCCTGCTGAGTTTGATCCCACCAGAAGCAACATTTTTTACTGTATTGGACTTGAAAGATGCATTCTTCTGTTGCCGGCTGGCACCACAGAGCCAACCTATATTTGCCTTCCAGTGGGAAGACCCTTTAACAGGAACAAAAGGCCAGCTAACCTGGACAAGATTGCCCCAGGGATTCAAAAATTCCCCAACTTTATTTGGCACTGCCTTGGCGAAGGATCTAACAAGTTACCCCTCAATACCTGGAGAAAAGGTGGTTCTG
This sequence comes from Podarcis muralis, assembly GCF_964188315.1. Classification (NCBI taxonomy): domain Eukaryota; kingdom Metazoa; phylum Chordata; class Lepidosauria; order Squamata; family Lacertidae; genus Podarcis; species Podarcis muralis. The sequence goes on from NC_135659.1 coordinate 3,056,026, forward strand.
CAATATGTAGATGACCTTATACTAGCAGCAAAGGATTTTGATACCTGTAAAGAAGGGACAGAGGAACTGCTCCACTTGCTCTGGCAAGCTGGCTACCGAGTTTCCCAGAAAAAGGCACAGTTATGTTTGGAAAAGGTCAAATATTTGGGCTTTGATATCTCACACCAACAACGAGCATTGAGACCAGAGAGGAAAGAAGCTATTTGCCTTATCAAGGAACCTACCACAAGGAAACAACTTAGAGGATTCCTGGGAACAGCAGGGTTTTGTAGACTATGGATACCTGATTTCAGCAGTCTGGCCAAGCCCTTACATGAAAGCACTCGAGGTGCAGAGAAGGACCCATTCGTATGGGGACCTGAGCAGCAACAAGCCTTTTTAGTTATCAAACAACGACTTATGGAGGCCCCAGCCCTTGGACTGCCTAATTCAGAAAAACCCTTTCAGCTGTATGTACATGAACAGAATGGGATTGCAGCGGCAGTCCTGACCCAGAGATTAGGAAGTTGGAACCGTCCAGTAGCTTATTTGTCAAAACAATTGGACTCAGTAGCAAAAGGATGGCCTCCATGCCTAAGGGCAGTAGCGGCCACTGCAAGCCTTGTCAAAGAAGCTGATAAATTTACCTTCGGCCAGACGATGTATGTGAATGTACCTCATGCTGTTCTGACACTCATGGAATATAAGGGTAGTTATTGGCTAACGAACCCAAGGATGGCTAGATACCAAGGCCTATTGTGTGAAAATCCCAGGATTCATCTACGAGTAGTGAATATGCTCAATCCAGCGACTTTGCTGCCCCTACCAGAGGTAGATGATGAGGAATCACATGATTGTCTCCAAGTAATGGATGAAGTTTATTCCAGTAGACCCGATCTGAAAGATGAACCATTGAAAAATCCAGATGTTGTATATTATACTGATGGTAGCAGTTACCTGCATGAAGGTGCCAGACGAGCAGGATATGCTGTGGTCACCAATGAGGAAGTTGTGGAAGCTGAAGCTTTGCCTGCCGGCACCTCAGCACAAAAAGCTGAACTTATAGGTTTAACTAGAGCTCTGCAATTGGCAGCCGGATGTAAGGCAAACATCTATACTGATTCTAAATATGCCTTCTTAACCCTGCATGCACATGGAGCTCTATGGAAAGAAAGAGGTCTAATAGGAGCCCACGGGAAGGCCTTGAAATATGGACCTGAAGTAGAAATCCTGTTAGAAGCAGTATGGGCTCCAGAACAGATTGCTGTAATGCATTGCAAAGGTCATGGACGTGGAAGGGATCCAATAACCAGAGGAAATCATGCGGCTGACAAAGCAGCCCGAGAGGCAGCCCAAAAGCCTGTGGGAGGATTTATAGCAGCCCTCATACCAGAGGTAGCTCCAGAAGAAGTTAAACCTCACTATACCCCAGAAGAGAGGAAGTGGGCTGAACAGGAAGGAGCAGTTGTGAAGGACGGTTGGATGATCCTGCCGGACAATAGGATTTATGTACCTCATCATCTAGCAGGCACAATTGTAAGAAATTATCATGAATCTACTCACCTTGGCGGTACTGCAACCAGAGAGAGTCTCAGTCGGAAGTTGTATATTATTAACCTATCACAATTAGCAACTTGCATTTCACAGAAATGTGTTCTTTGTGCTAAAAACAATCCCAGGCAGGGACCGGTACAACCTCCTGGAATCCAACATGTGGGATATGTCCCCATGGAAAGCCTAATTGTGGACTTCACAGAGCTGGTCCCTTCTAAAGGATTCAAGTATCTCCTTGTGTTTGTAGACACTCTTACCGGATGGGTTGAAGCTTTTCCCACCCGAACTGAAAAGGCACGAGAGGTAACTAAGAGACTCCTCACTGAATTGATCCCGAGGTTTGGATTACCTAGATGCATTGGAAGTGATAATGGGCCAGCGTTCATTGATCAAGTAGTACAAGAAGTATGTCGAGTCCTACAAGTGAAATGGAGACTGCATGCAGCATATAGGCCTCAGAGTTCAGGGAAAACTGAAAGAATGAATCGGACTCTGAAAACCCAATTGGCAAAATTAACCCAGGAAACGGGATTGGGATGGGTAGATGTGTTACCCATAACACTGTTTCGTGTTCGGTGTGCACCCACAAAAAGACTTAAGTTGTCACCTTTTGAGCTCCTGTATGGGAGACCGCCCTCCTTTGTTCAGGATATTCCAGCTGACCTTAAACAAATAGGAGACTATGTGACACAGGGACAAGTGCAATCTTTCTCCCGTGTTTTTGTTTCTCTTAACAGGTGGGTCCTCGAGCGCACGCCGTGCAGCATTGCCGAGCCGATTCATCAGTTCCAGGCTGGCGATAGCGTATGGGTGAAAGAGTGGAAACGTGATCCACTTGCACCTAAGTGGCGTGGACCTTACACCGTCTTGCTCTCTACTCCAACAGCGGTGAAGGTAGCTGAGGTGACCCCCTGGATTCATCACTCTCGTTTGAAGAAGTCCGAAGGCAGTTGGACGTGCAAAGGTGACCCCTCTAATCCTTTAAAACTGACTCTCTCCAAAAACCCCTGTATCTAGCCCTACCGGGAACGGGCTAGGTCACGGGCAACATTAGACGACCGGCCTGCTGCAGCCACAACCTGGAAGCTGGCTGACCTGCGCACGCCTGAAGCTTGAGGAGCATCTGAACCAGCGATTGTGAACGGGAAGATTCTCTAATACAATTAATTGACTGGCCCCCCCCTTGTGGAACAATTATCAGAGATATTACTCACTGGGGATCCTCGGGATATATGTTTTGGTCTTGGTGGTTCCCCATTTCTGTCACTGGGGGAATTATATTGGGACTAATAGTTTTATGCTATCACAATAAGGTAATCTTTTGTGGAAGGAATGCATATGCTAGACATCAACATGATTTTATTATTAATCCTGATCCCTTGGGAAGGGGAAGGGTCCTTGAATCTGACCAAATTTGCTAAATATGGATTCAGCCATGACCACAATATGTGGGTAGGTTTAGCTGAAATGGTAGCCAATGTTGCAAATAGGACCAATTGCCTTGTTTGCTCTCTTGGGCCAGATGATTCAGAGGGAGGTATGCCCTTATTACCGATACCATTAGATGCCATTGGTATGGTAAGCGAAATGCCACACCAAACAGAAATACAGAATTTCCCCGGATGGAACTCAACTAAACCATTACGAGTTATACCTGTACAAGGGGAATTCTGTGTACATAAATCATCAGATGCAGCTGATTCTATCATGATAGGCTCTTCTCATTGTCACTATACTTGGGATTATTTTAAGAATAGTCATACCTGGGCACACGGTACTACCTATCGAACTCGGAATACCTTGCCCTGTGCACCTCCTTTTATTCATGCATGGAAAGCGGTATGGAACATAACTGTGACAGAAAAAGGCAATCTAACATACTGCACTGTGAACTCTCTACCTCTTTTGATATTTCGCCTTCTGTACTCCACGTACCAAAAACCTCAGACCTGATGGTTGTGGTGGATATGTGGAGAATGGGCATACAAGAAACTCCCTTCCAAATGGAGTGGGACTTGTTTCCTGGGATGGGTATTACCACCAATGTGGATTATGCCCACTAGTTCGGCCAAGCGAACACGAAGGAATGCTGATATTTCTCGTATAGCAGGAGGAAGTACCCAAAGTTGGAGCGGTACTGATGATTGGCCACCAGAGCGCATTATAGCTTATTATGATCCTGCCTCCTGGAATCCTGGTGAGCTCATACAAGGGGCACGGGATCCTATTTATAATCTAAACAGAATAATTCGATTGCAAGCAGTAGTGGAATTGGTAACCAATGCAACGGCCCAGAGTTTGAGACTTATTGCACAACAGTTGGATGAAAGTAGAGCCGCCATTTTGCAGCTGAAAATGGGAATGGATTATGTACTTGCCAGGCAGGGAGGCCTATGTGGAGTCTTGAACTTGACAGGGAATGCCTGTTGCTTTAACATTTCTGATAATGGTGAGGCAATCCGTGTGTTGGCTACAAAGATGGAGAATATAGCACATGTCCCAGTACAAACATGGGAAGGATGGGATATGGGATGGCTCACCAATTGGTTACCTAATGTCACAGGACTCAAAGGGATACTATTGTCTTGCTTGTTTTTCTTGACAGTAGTGGTAATGGTTTTATGTATGATGCCATGTATCATTTCATGTTTTAGAAGTACAATTAGCAAGATGGTTTCAAATGAAACTCTACCTCATATCATGGCCCTATACAGAGCTTTACCTCAGGAATATGATGAAGGTCAAGCTATCAAGGACACTTGGGACGAAGGTCCTTGAGCTTGAAAGGGGGGAATGAGGCATCAGGCATAAGCCTGCATTTTATTAATGTTTGATCAGGACTTGTATATTAAAGAGGGCTTAGATTTTCAAAAGTTTCATGCCAGGCAGACCAGCTGCTTAAGAAAACACTGGCAATGTTTTCCTCCTAGACAAGGGGCCCCCTTGATTTATAGCAGGAAAATAACTTTCAAAGTCGTAAAAGCTGAAATTACAGGCTGAGAACGGACACTGACCCTACATGTTACAGAAGATAACAAAGGCAGAGATAAATATAATTAGGAATGAGTAAATAGTAAAATAATACCAATGTGCCTCCCAGTAAAATGAGCTAGATCTTCTTTCCAAGGTTAAAGACCAAATGGAGAAGCATCTGGCTGGCAGAAAGAAAGCATTTTTGGGAAGTCTTTTTTAAAGCTGTTTTCTTTCTTAAACTGAGAGAGTTTAAGGGTAATAAATGTTGGGAAGATCTAATGGGAAGAGCAGATGGCTGAAGGGGGGGTAAACTGAAGGGGTTCCTTTTAAAACCTGTTTTTTACTGAGTTCCTTCCTTTCTATTTTGAGAAGCTTTATTCTTTTAAAAGGTTACCTATGATAATGTATGAAATATATTAGCTTAAATATATTGGCTTAAATGTAATTATGCAAAGGATTTAAGAAATGCTAGATTCTTATTTCATATAGTTGTAAGAGTTGTATTTATCCTGAAATTAAGTCAGCCACCAGTCTAGCCCCCCCCCTGTCAGACAAGAAGACGCTATCTGGGCGCTCCTGATATATAGTTGTCAGACATTTGTTTAGAAACCTTCAAAATGAAGGAGATCTTTCAATGTTGATGTGAAACTCAAGATCCTTGACATATGTTTAAGATAAAAATTTAAGATTAACCATTTGTTTTAGAAGGCAATAGGGCAAAGAGGGCAAGAGGTGAGCTGGTAATTAAGATTCCATGTAAGATATATTACTACTTATTTGTCATTTATAGATGTAACAATATATAGCTCTTTGTGCTCCATATAAGGACAGGAGGATGTGGGTGTATCTTTTAGGATTGGTTATAGCAGGCAGCCAATAGGAAATCCAACCAGGCTGATTGGATAGATGCAGCCCAAGGAGGAGCAAAGGGGGCTGGATTAAGGGAATATAAGTGCTGGCCATAATGGCAGGAGGCCAGGCCAGAGCTTGGTAACCATATACCACTGTGCCTCTCATTTATTTGTCTGACAAATAAATTATTATTTTAATTTCTCTATTGCTGCGTTGAATATTTCATTCCAGCTAAGCGTTAACCACAAGCAGGGTGCTACAGCACCTCTCCACACAAGAGGCACAATCATTCTTCATGAATACAGGCCTGCCAGGCAAAAGCGCTCAAGGTGGGCACAGAGCGTGGCCTGTGGAGAGGCTCTGTTCTGGGGCAGATACGAGGGCGCAGAGAGCTGTGCTTGGCCTCCAGGCCTGAAGCTTCCCACACTCCTGCTGTTTCCAGTCCCTGCTCCACGTTATAAGGCTCATTATTCCTCCGCAGCAGGGGGTCAGACTAGATGACCCTCAGGGTCCCCCACCTCTACAATTCTAAGATTCTAGAAGGCTGCATACACACCATGCATTTAAAGCAAGCCGCCAATAACAATGGGAACTGTAGTTTCCCCCTCACGGCCCCAGAATTCCACCACTCACTAACAAACTACAGTTCCCAGGATTCTGGGGTGGGGGGCTATGCCAGCTGATGCCCTCGCGAAAGTGCAGGCTGTGTAGGGGGGGGGGGGAGGACTGCGATAGGATGGCTGGAAGCTAAAAATGCCCCAGGGCCTCAGGCAGAGTCCTCCTTTTGTGGAGCAGCCTCCATGTTAGCCGACTCCTGACACTGATAGCCTTCCTTAAGCACCTGGGTGTACAGAAGGCTTCCTGCACGCTCTGCCTTGTTCTCTTTGCAAAGTCCCCCCTTGCTTCTCAGAGAAGATGGAATTTAGTATTCAGTTCACACATTTTCTTTCCTGTTTTTCTCTGGACTGAAATCATTAAACCAGAATTGGCCTGTCAGTCTTCTGCGGTTTCCTCCTCTCCCTTCCGCACCCTCTTTCATCTGTCAATTCCCCTTCAATTTATTCTCCTTTTTTGTGCGTGCATGTCTCTCCACTCACCTTATATGACAGTTCACTCCTCTCTAAAGCATGAAACAGAAATCTTCCCCTTACTGTTCCCTAATTTTGCTCCTTACCTCCTCCAGTCCTGCAGGTATATCTGTTATAATGAGCAAGGAATAAGAGGTGATGGTTCTGTATTTGCTGAACATGGTGGCAGCCATTTTGTCCTGTCCGGACTCCATTTTGGGAGCCAAAACTTGCTCTCAGTAAAGTAGCATGAACTGGAGTAAGTGTATTCAGTGCTTCCTTCCCAGTATATGCAGGTTCAGTTTGTCACTTGCTGGGAGCCAATTTATGGCTTTTATCGGTCTACCTGCCTGTCCTTATGCTTAAATGCTAATTTGAGGTTTACGAAATGGTTATTTCACTTTGGTGTGTGATGTTTTTATTATTATTTATTAAAGTTATCCATTCTGAAGGAAATCAGCCCTGAGTGCTCACTGGAAGGACAGATCATGAAGCTGAGGCTCCAAGACTTTGGCCACCTCAGGAGAAGAGAAGACTCCCTGGAAAAGACCCTGACGTTGGGAAAGATGGAGGGCACAAGGAGAAGGGGACGACAGAGGACGAGATGGTGGGACAGTGTTCTCAAAGCTACCAGCATGAGTTTGACCAAACTGCGGGAGGCAGTGGAAGACAGGAGGGCCTGGTGTGCTCTGGTCCAGGGGGTCACGAAGAGTCGGACACAACAAAATGACTAAACAACAACAACAAAAGTTATATGCCACCTTTCATCTGAAGAGCTCAGGCAGGTCACAGCATAAAAATACAAGATAAAAACACAAAACTCATAATAAAAACTAGAATAAAAATAAAGCAACCCCCCCAACACATTTCAAAGGGTATTTAATGGACCCAAGGCCTGTTTGAAGAGGAACGTTTTCACCTGGCGCCTAAAGGCGTATAATGAAAGGCATTCCACTTTACTCCACTCTAACTGGCCCAGATATATTATCTTACTATGAAGAAGGAATTTCAGAGTTTTAAAAAGAGATAAGGCAATGTCACTGATACATGATGGCTGCATAGAATATAAGTGGGCCAGTGTGGTTGGAATCATATTGGATTTGATGAAGTGGACTTTTCCTAATATACAGGTTTGTGGTGCTGCGCTTCATAAAATCCCAATGTACCCAAAAATGGAATAAAGGCATCTAGCTCAGGCCAAACTACGTTATGTTATTCATACTTTTTTTTAGAGTATGCTTGAACTGTCTAGATTTATTTTTAAGAAAAAGCAGCTGTAGGGCCTTGATCTGGAATCATACACTTCAGGTGACCTGTTTTAAGTGGGGCATACCGGATCACAGGAGGCTTCTGTTTGGATCCCGGAATGTTTTTTTGGTCTGGAGCTCTGGAGCAAGACATTCACTTGAGTGCAAGTCAGCAGCGCCTTCCTGGCCGGCACTCCGGGACGACCCTGCTGACAATTGCCAGAGCGCCAGATCAAAAGGTGTGTCTCTCCTGACGTCCCATAGGAAAAGGATTCGTGTGCTTTAAAATAGACATATACTGTACTGCAAAGACACACACACACACACACACACACACACACACACACACACACACACAGAGTGAAATTGCTTTGAGATACTTGGAGAGTGATTCTCTGCCCCCACTTTCGCAGGGCCACTCTCAGAAGGAAATGACTTGGTGGGGGAATGAGGTGTTCCTTACCTTTTAAATACAAGTCAAAGTGTTTAAGTCAAAAGACAGGAGGGGGTGGAGTGAGTGCTTTACTCTTGTGTGAATACACCTAGATTAAAGGCATTAAAAACTACTAGAAAGGCTTCCATGCACTTTTAAAGCTTTGTTTGTAATTCTAACTTCAGCAAAATCTTCCGGGGTACCACAATAAGCTGACAGGGCAGAAGGAAGCATCTGTCTCAGGGACATGCAGCTAGAGCGTGCTCTTTTGTTTTCCATCAGTCAAATGGACCATAAATAGAGCCTGATGGGCAACACTGTCACATAACCAAAGCAGCTCTGCTTTTAGGTTTGATCCAGGAAAAGCTCCTCATTGTTCACTTCCCCAGGAGGTCTGTGTAATATCTGAACAGACACTGCAAGGCTTAGGGATGGGAGATCTTCCACTTCTGGTCTCCTCAAATCTCTTTTCTGATGAGAGCAGCTTTTGCATCTCATTTGGAAACCAAGGACCCAGAGTCTGGAGGAAGAATAGGGAGGCACACAATGCCAGATGCTTGAAGTCTAGTGTGATGTTTCCACAGTCTGTGTTGATTTGGGGAGCCATGTCATCAGCTGGTGTTGGTCCACTGTGCTTCATGAAGTCCAGGGTCAAAACAGCTGTCTACCAGGAGATTTTATGCTTTATGCTTCCTTCCGCACTTTATGCTTCCTTCCGCAGACAAGCTTTATGGGGATGCTGACTTTATTTTCCAGCAGGACTTTGGCAGCTGCCCACACTGCCAAAAGTACCAAAACCTGGTTCTATGCCCATGGGATTACTGTGCTTGATTGGCCAGCAAACTCGCCAGACCTTAACCCCATAGAGAATCTATGGGGCATTGCCAAGAGAAAGATGAGAGACATGAGACCGAGCAATGCAGAAGAGCTGAAGGCTGCTATCAGTGCCACAGCTGATAGCATCCATGCCATGCCACATTGAGGCAGTAATTGATGCAAAAGGGGCCCAAACCAAGCACTGAGTACATATGCATGCTTCTACTTCTCAGAGGTCCAATATTGCTCTATGTGCAGTCCTTGGTTTGTTGGTTTCATTTAATATTCTAATTTTCTAGATTGTTAATTTGGGGTTTTCATCAGCTGTACGCCATGATCATCACAATTATAACAAATAAAGGCTTGACATATCTCGCTTTGCATGTCATGAGCTTATCTCATATACAGTGGTACCTCGGGTTACATACACTTCAGGTTACAGACTCCTCTAACCCAGAAATAGTGCTTCAGGTTAAGAACTTTGCTTCAGGATAAGAACAGAAATCGTGCAGCAGCAGCGCAGTGGCAGCGGGAGGCCCTATTAGCTAAAGTGGTGCTTCAGGTTAAGAACAGTTAGAGGTTAAGAACGGACCTCCAGAACGAATTAAGTACTTAACCCGAGGTACCACTGTATTAGTTTCACCTTTTAAGTTGAATTACGATATTCTATTTTTCCGAGTTTCACCTGTATATGCATATTTGTACATATTGCTTTGCTGAAGACCTGCTCTGCAAAATCAGGAAAAGTGTGATGTTTGAAAAATGACTGCATTTCAGTTTGCATATTGTTTTGGGACGTGAGAACTAGATAGATACATCTTTAGATGTGAAATGAATTGAATCCCTCCATCCTTAGTGAATCCCTCCAAACTGGGAGGGGTGGCTAACACCCCAGAGGACAGGATCACACTTCAAAACGACCTTGACAGATTAGAGAACTGGGCCAAAACAAACAAGATGAACTTTAACAGGGAGAAATGTAAAGTATTGCACTTGGGCAAAAAAAATGAGAGGCACAAATACAAGATGGGGGACACCTGGCTTGAGAGCAGTACATGTGAAAAGGATCTAGGAGTCTTGGTTGACCACAAACTTGACATGAGCCAACAGTGTGACGCGGCAGCTAAAAAAGCCAATGCAATTCTGGGCTGCATCAATAGGAGTATAGCATCTACATCAAGGGAAGTAATAGTGCCACTGTATTCTGCTCTGGTCAGACCTCACCTGGAGTACTGTGTCCAGTTCTGGGCACCACAGTTCAAGAAGGACACTGACAAACTGGAACGTGTCCAGAGGAGGGCAACCAAAATGGTCAAAGGCCTGGAAACGATGCCTTATGAGGAACGGCTAAGGGAGCTGGGCATGTTTAGCCTGGAGAAGAGGAGGTTAAGGGGTGATATGATAGCCATGTTCAAATATATAAAAGGATGTCACATAGAGGAGGGAGAAAGGTTGTTTTCTGCTGCTCCAGAGAAGCGGACACGGAGCAATGGATCCAAACTACAAGAAAGAAGATTCCACCTAAACATGAGGAAGAACTTCCTGACAGTAAGAGCTGTTCGACAGTGGAATTTGCTGCCAAGGAGTGTGGTGGAGTCTCCTTCTTTGGAGGTCTTTAAGCAGAGGCTTGTCAACCATATGTCAGGAGTGCTCTGATGGTGTTTCCTGCTTGGCAGGGGGTTGGACTCGATGGCCCTTGTGGTCTCTTCCAACTCTATGATTCTATGATTCTATTCTATGATTCTATGAATGTCCAGTTTGGAGGCCAGGTAGAATTCTCTGCATGCGCCTCTATACTTCCATGATTGTTAAAGCATGTGGCAGACACATGGCACACAGCACCCTCTAGCTCTTTCACATACATACATGCAGTCACACACCAGACATGCAGGCATGTGTGCATGCACACACATACACCCACAAAACCAGCATTTCCATACCTCTCCATTCCCTCACTAGGATCTCTAATGAGCAGGCAGAGTGATCTCTCATCTCCAGTCTGAGTGCTAAGCACCACAGCACTAAGATCAGGCATGCCTGCTTTTTAGAGAAAGATCAGGCAGAGAGCTTATCTTTGATCTTAGCGCTGCTGTTGTACATAATGCTAAGATTAAAGATAAAGAGATCCCTCTGCCTAAAGGGTAAAAGGCAGCATTTCAGCTCACACCCACCACAGTGCTGGCTGGCGTGCAGGTGGGGAGGAAAGCCTCCTGGTGATCAGATGAAAATGAGAGAAATAGTTGGGTCATCAACTTACTGATGTCCCCAACAGCCAAATCTCAGAATGACTTCATCTCACTTGATTCACTTGGATATTAAATAGCATGAGGGACATGATGTTAACTGTGCAGATCTTCGGAGGTCATTGACTTAGTCAATTTGCATGGGTCTTATATTCAGAGTATGTCTCTTCAGTCACAAAAGTCTCTGTGAGAGGGAAAAGATCCTGGCTTTCTAAATTTATATTCATAGCAACAATATCCTTGCTCTGCTAGGGACCATTGGCTCCCTATGGCAACGGAACTATGTACTCTGCATGGAAGGAGAAATATGCTGGGAAGGGTCAATAGGACAAGTACCTGTGAAAAAGCTACCTATCTCCTGAAGGATGAGGGACTCCATTAATTCCAGCAAGTTAAAGTCAGGAACATAGAGAAATGAACCTCCTGCTGTTATTTATAACCAACTCCTTTACCCATGTTTTTCTCATATTTTCCTTACATCCAGGATAGGATATTTCCACCTCTTCTACCAGATGGCATTCTCCTTCAAATCCCACCTTAAGTCGTTCTTCACACAATTTACCTTATATACCTTTCCCGCCCCGACCTGGCCACAGTTATCCATGCGACGGTCATCTCCAGGCTTGACTACTGTAATTCGCTCTACGCGGGGCTGCCCTTGAAGCTGTCCCAGAAACTCCAGCGGGTGCAGAATGCTGCAGCGAGGCTCCTCACGGGGTCTCTGCCATGGGAGCATAGTCACCCAGTGCTTTTCCAGCTGCACTGGCTCCCGGTGGAGTACAGGGTCAGATGTAAGGTGCTGCTTTTGACCTTTAAAGCCCTTCACGGCCTAGGACCCTCGTACCTACGGGACCGCCTCTCCTGGTATGCCCCACGGAGAGCCTCAAGGTCCATAAATAACAACACCCTAGTGGTCCCAGGCCCTAAGGAAGTTAGATTAGCCTCAACCAGAGCCAGGGCCTTTTCAACTCTGGCCCCGGCCTGGTGGAACGCTCTGCCTCATGAGACCAGGGCCCTGCAGGATCTGATTTCTTTCCGCAGGGCCTGGAAGACAGAGTTGTTCCGCCTGGCCTTTGGCTTGGAGCCAATTTGATTCCCTCCCTCTCTTTCTTTTTTCCTTTCCTTCTCCTCCTGCAATGAGGCTACATTTTAATATTTTAATGTTTCAATATCTTAATGTTGTATTTTATTTTTGTTTTTAAGTTGTAATCATTCATCTTGTTTTTATTATTGCTTGTAAGCAGCTCTGAGCCCGGCCTTGGCTGGGGAGGGCAGGGTATAAATAAAAAAATATTATTATTATTATTATTATTATTATTATTATTATTATTATTATTATACCCCTGACTTTTGCTTACCCTGTCTCCCTTCTCCCAGTTCATTTCTACCTTGTGTAGGTTACTTTAAAGAGGAATTACCAGGACTTGCGTCACTTGATCTATAATATCATATCTCACATAATAAGATTCTCTCCCCCCCCCCCTCACTGCCCCGTCCTTGCTAACTCCTTCGCCTGCTTGGCTGGAAAGTTAGTGTGGCGCTGCTGATAACAGTGTTTATAAACGGCCTCGGTCCTGTATACCCGAAGGAGCATCTCCACCCCCATCGTTCAGCCCGGACACTGAGATCCAGCGCCGAGGGCCTTCTGGCGGTTCCCTCCCTGCGAGAAGCCAAGTTACAGGGAACCAGGCAGAGGGCCTTCTTGGTGGTGGCGCCCTCCCTGTGGAACCCCCTCCCATCAGATGTCAAAGAGATAAATAATTACCTGACATTCAGAAGACATCTTAAGGCAGCCCTGTTCAGGGAAGTTTTTAATATGTAATGCTGTACTGTTTTTAACACTGATTGGGAGCCGCCCAGAGTGGCTGGGGAAACTCAGCCAGATGGGCGGGGTATAAATAATAAATTATTATTATTATTATTATTATATCACAATCATAAAAGATGTGTGCCTTAATCCCTTCATGAAGGGAAGAAGAGTGGTACCTCGGGTTACAGAAGCTTCAGGTTACATATGCTTCAGGTTACAGACTCCGCTAACCCAGAAATAGTACCTCGGGATAAGAACTTTGCTTCAGGATGAGAACAGAAATCGTGCAGCGGTGGCGCAGTGGCAGCAGGAGGCCCCATTAGCTAAAGTGGTGCTTCAGGTTAAGAACAGTTTCAGGTTAAGAACGGACCTCCGGAATGAATTAAGTTCTTAACCCGAGGTACCACTGTATATGAATGCAAACACACACATACACACAACCTTCCGGTTATTTCTATAATCAGATTTTCATTACAGCAACTGCCCAAAAAAGTTCAGTAAATCATGCCTCAAAGCATTTACCCTCTGAAAAATATTATCTAAATCAAAGAAAGGGGTTGGAATAGATGATCCTTGGCCCCTTCCAACTCTGCAATTTTATAGTTCCATGATAAGATTGAAGCCCTGCCCAAGTCCTCTAGTTAACACACTGTTTTCCCTCTCATTTGTTTTCAACACTCCCCATACTTCAAGTCTATTGACACCAAATGATTAAAAGTCTATTTTTGATCCTTTTTATTCTTTACACCATCTGTGCTGTCTTTCCCTGCCCCCCTCTAAAGCCCACGCTTGCTCTCTTCTCCCTTCAGAGTACTTTTTAAAGCCCCGTTAAAAGCTCTGGGTATCTGCGCAAAGCAGGGCTGTCCTGCCCCAGGGAGTCGGCTGTCTCAGGCAGATGGATGCTTGGGGGGGGGGCACCAGCTGCTCCCAGTACGTACTCCCAGTCTGAACCCTCTCAGCTACCTGCCTTGCACTCCCTAAGCGACACAGCTGCCTTCAGGCATGGTGGAGGATGCTGTCCCTCTTGCCAGAATATCAGAATAAGATTCAGTTGTCAGTCTGGTCAGAGGCTGTAAGTGGAAGGGGGGACAGGAGCGCCATCTTGCTCTTTGCCTGAGGATGCAAAATGTCTTAAGCCAATGCTGTGCCAAAATAACCCAAGCTCTGAAGAAAGAAGTTCCAGCTTCTGGTATCAGAATAAGCAATGTATGTGAATCAAACACATTTGAATATATTTGTGCTTGTTTTGGAGTCATTTGAAAAAGAACCTGGAATATTTTTGCTCTGAGACCAACAGACATGTTAGTTTAGTATCCATAGCATGAAAAACCCAGACTCTACAATTACCAAATGACTAGGACTGCAATTGTATTCCTGGGAGTAAGCCCCATTTATTTCAGTACTTGTGCATGGACATGTCTAGGCATTTGTGCTGTAAATTTTTAAAAACCATAAATTTGTATTCTGCCCTTCATTCAAAAATCAAAGCGTGCTTCTCAACATAAAAATACAAAATGGCAACACTAAATACATAATAAAAACAAGCAGACAAAAACCCTTCCCACAAGCACATTTAAAAGGCCACAGACAGTTTAATCATTCTGACAGTTTCCCTCAGCTGCCTCTCTTTTTGTGTGTGAGAAGGGAAATGAATGGCAAAGCCTCATGCCCTTGGCTGAAAATAGCCTCCCCTCAGAATCCACGTTGAAGCCTCTCTATTAGCTGCAGGAAGGTGAAACAAAGAATATGCACTCCCTGCTTGTTTCTTGAGGAATTATCTATTTCCTCTTCTAACCCTTCCCCCCTCCAAGATAAATGCATGGAAGAAAATTGTAAATATGATGGAAGGCGGCCTGATCCTGAACCATGAACCTCTTGAGCTTCTCTGGAAACTAGATAGTTGTACTTGCTGCCAGCTACTGAAGCCCAATCCATGTTTATTTTGATATTCTAGCCCACTTATCTGTGTTAAAGACATACTCAAGTGGGCATACAGAATAAAAATATAATAACAAAGGGTAGCTAAGCTACAATTCTAAAAGCAGCAGTAAGAAATCCACAGTGGCAGCAGAACAGCACAACACACCAGGATAAACACACTCAGTTAGGATATATATATATATATATATATGCAGGTTTTGGTGTCCTCGGGTGTCTTCCCGTGTAAAAGTTGGGGTGTCTAGGCGACGTTTCGACGAGGTCTCACTCGTCATCTTCAGGCTGGTGCTTTCGGCTTCTTGTTACTGGAACAGAGCAGGATCTCAGTGTTTGAGTTCCTATAAATACTGTTGAGGGGTGTGGTGTATAGCCTCCAATGTTCTGGGCAGAGAGGAAGTTCCCAGGCTAGTGTGCCTTTTCTTCTTTTGTTCCTTAATTGCTTGAGGGATATCTTGAGTGATTTCTTGAGTGATATCCTGAGTACCACTTAGGTGGGTCATTAGGTATGGATTAGTTGCTAAAGCCTTTGTGTCTTGACCTAATCAACTAATCCATACCTAATGACCCACCTAAGTGGTACTCAGGATATCACTCAAGAAATCACTCAAGATATCCCTCAAGCAATTAAGGAACAAAAGAAGAAAAGGCACACTAGCCTGGGAACTTCCTCTCTGCCCAGAACATTGGAGGCTATACACCACACCCCTCAACAGTATTTATAGGAACTCAAACACTGAGATCCTGCTCTGTTCCAGTAACAAGAAGCCGAAAGCACCAGCCTGAAGATGACGAGTGAGACCTCGTCGAAACGTCGCCTAGACACCCCAACTTTTACACGGGAAGACACCCGAGGACACCAAAACCTGCATTCCTATACCCGTGAAAATCTACGAAAGCATATATATATATATATATATATATATATATATATATATATATACCCTCCAACATTCCTCAGGTGAAAATAGGGACATTTCTCACTCCCCCCAACTGACCCTCCTTGAATCCCCATTTTTGTCCCATCCCCCCACCCCCGCATTTCCTGCCCAAAGAACAGCGAGTGCCACAACCACTTCACCAGTGGGACACAGCACACATGCTCTCCGCTGTTCTGAGAAAACCCCTCAATCCTATTTATTATTATTATTATTATTATTATTTAATAGATTTTTTAAAAAATACACACTAACAAATACATTTTAGAAAGGGGTAAGATTGGAAGTGGACACACAAAGTATTTTTTAAAATCACGAATTCTTGCACTCCAGTCCCCCTTTCGTCCTGCCCTCTGCCTGCCCCTCAGAGCTGGCACATCATGCAGGGCTGGGCCTCGTGGGCAGGATCTCTCCTCCTCCTCACCCACTCTCCAGCAGCCGCTATGAGCTGCCCAAGTGAGGAGAGGCAACAGGATGCTTCCTCACCACTGCCATCACTCAGGACACCGAATTTGGTGGTGGAAACACTGGCAGGGGAAATAGGGACATTCCAGGATAAAATCAGAAGCTGGGATGACTTCCATAATTCCAGGACTCTCCCTGGAAAATCAGAACACTTGGAGTGTATGCTTATGTGTATGTATGTTAAGTTGTGGGTGAACATATCAGACGACACAGCGATTCTTCAAACAGCTCTTGTTTATTCACAGGCCAGAACAGAACTGAACTGAAGGGTTCAGTCAGCCTACTTATATAGAGCTCCAGTACAATGTAACTGTAACAATTTTCTAAAACTATCCAATCACTGAACGTCACTTTCGATCCCTTATTTCAGTGTTTCCCAACCTTTTTTGGGCAAAGGCACACTTGTTTCATGAAAAAAATCTCGAGGCACACCACCATGCCAGATGGGGAAAGGTCACTTTTTACTTATGTAAAAAAAAATAAAAAAATAGTAACAGCATAGAAGGTAATGGTTATCTCTTTGATGTCTGATGGGAGGGCATTCCACAGGGCGGGCGCCACTACCGAGAAGGCCCTCTGCCTGGTTCCCTGTAACCTCACTTTTCACAGTGAGGGAATTGCCAGAAGGCCCTTGGCACTGGATCTCAGTGTCTGGGCTGAACGATGATGGCGGAGATGCTACTTCAGGTATACTGGACCGAAACCGCTTAGGGCTTTAAAGGTCAGCACCAACACTTTGAATTGTGCTCGGAAAGGTACTGGGAGCCAATGTAGGTCTTTCAAGACTGTCGTTACGTGGTCTCGGCGGCAGGTAGCAGCGCTCACAGCTTACGGACTGCACCGTGTAACAGGTGTCTGGCCCAGCAGCCTAAGGCGGACAAGCCACTGAAACAGGCATTCAGAATCCATTCATTTCATAAAACCTGCAGGGCTCAATCTCTGTGTTTGTGTATGTGTGTGTTTCTGTTTTGCCCAAGGGTCTGGGGGTGGGAGAGAGCTCTTTAGCATGATGCTTTTAAAACAATTAAATTATCAACAAACAAACCTGATGATACGAATAGCAACGTCAGGTGCTACGGGGTGGGGGGGGGGAGAAGGGGGCCTACTCGGAAGTAAATACTGCGTCCAGGCGCAATTAGCGCTGATTTAAGGTGCACCAAGACTGCCTAAAAACCTCACCAAAGATATGCAACAAAGCGCTTCATTGCAGAGGGGAGAGTTTGTGCACCGTGGAGGCTGGAGGGCTTCTATTCTACATGCGGGGGTTGGGGGGGCGAGGAAAATGTGCTCCGTGGGGGGGCGGGGAAGGCAAGAAAAGGAGCTGAGCTCTAACTATAGGCTCCCACGCTTGAGCAGGCCCGACTCGGTGGGGCGGACCACCCTCTCTCCTGGAGGAGGAGGAGGAAGAGGAGGAGGAGATTCCCATCCACGGCGTGGCCTCCCGCGCTCCTGAACGGGAAATCTCTGCAGCCCAAGACTCTCCGTGAGGCAGCTCCTCCCTTCCTGCCTTGAGCCGCTGCCAGCCGCGCCCCCCTCCCCAGTTATCTGCTGCCTGCCAAGCCCCGCCCCTCTTCATTGTCCTCCCCTTCTGTTTATTCCCCTTCCTCCATCCCTCGCTTTTTTCCCTCTCTTTCCTTTTTTAAAAAAAATATTTTCTCTTCCCCTTCTTTTTTTCCACCCTTTCTTTTTTCTCTTTCTCTCCCCCCCCTCCCCGCCCTCCTGGGTTAAAGGATTTGAGCAATGGGTCTGGAGGTGGAGCTCGTCGGAGGATTACCGGTAGCCCGACTCGCCCGCCTCCCTCCCACGGCACACTAGGCAACGTCCGGCGGCACACTAGTGTGCCGCGGAACACCGGTTGGGAAACACTGCCTTATTTGCATATGTGGACCTGAGTGAAAACTATCTACAGTATCCCCCTGCTGGCCCAGGGTGAGAACTTCAGTACATAACAATGTATGTATTTATATATACACCACCATTCTGAGAAACAGTATATGAAGCAGCTAATAGCAAATCGAAATAGAAAAAGTACAGTGGATGCTTGGGTTGTGAATGTGATCCATGCGGGAGGCACGTTCGCAACCCGCAGTGTCCACAACCCGCAGCGGCACGTCTGCGCACATGCGGGTTGTAATTTGGCGCTTCTGCGCATGCGCAAAGCGCAATTTAGCACTTCTGCGCATGCACAACTGCCGAAACCTGGAAGTAACCCATTCTGATGCTTTCAGGTTTCGGCGGTCCGCAACCTGAAAAAATGCAACCTGAAGCGTCTGTAACCTGAGGTATGACTGTATTGTGAAATCCATGAATCAATAGCAGATTGCAAAACTGCCCTGTGGCGCTCAGAGCACATCTCAGCAAATGGGCAAATTAATATGGGATTAAGCAGCTTCACAAGGAACTGCCAGTAGGAGCTGTATAGTTACTGTTTTTAGCTGGCTCCTATGCTGCTACAGGGGGACGCGGGTGGCACTGTGGGTAAAAGCCTCAGCGCCTAGGGCTTGCCGATCGAAAGGTCGGCGGTTCGAATCCCCGCGGTGGGGTGCACTCCCGCTGCTCGGTCCCAGCGCCTGCCAACCTAGCAGTTCGAAAGCACCCCCGGGTGCAAGTAGATAAATAGGGACCGCTTACTAGCGGGAAGGTAAACGGCGTTTCCGTGTGCTGCGCTGGCTCGCCAGATGCAGCTTTGTCACGCTGGCCACGTGACCCGGAAGTGTCTCCGGACAGCGCTGGCCCCCGGCCTAGAGAGTGAGATGGGCACACAACCCTAGAGTCTGTCAAGACTGGCCCATACGGGCAGGGGTACCTTTACCTTTACCATGCTGCTACAGTAATATTTGAATAGCATGGAGCTTACGTGATATGGCTTCTACTAAAACCAACTTTAGCACCCTCATTTTTGAGGGGAAGAAAGAAAGGCAGTGCTGTTGCTACCTACATGATTTTCTTGCCCAATATCCCTTGTCCAGTGTGATCCCATCTTTCAGACACCACCAGACAAGTGGTTTGGACCAGCCACTGGTGAAAAAGCAACCACAAAGTTCTAGCAGCAAATTAAATCAGACTCAAATACAGCATAAGCTACCTGGAGCCACCGCAGGTATCTGGCTAGAGGTTCAGCCTCTGTTTGGCTAGAAAGGCTGGAGCTCTGCCATCTGAACAACGGCTGAGGACCTGGATCCAGATCTACTTCCTGGCCCCATATATCATTTTGTGGAAATCCTATTATGCTTGTTCGCCTGAACAGACCAAATTAAGGTTCACCAAGCGCTCCGATAGTAGAACCCTACGCACTTGCATAACAGCCATTATCATCTCTTCCCCTCTGAACCTCCTTTACCAGCCATTACTCAGAAATTATGAGGGTCATTATGGTTGCGGTGGTGGAGCAGTGCTTCTGAAAAGTTCAAAGAGTATCTCTGGGACACTCTGTGCATACAATTTAAAAAAAAAAGAAAAATATTGAAAAAATAACTCCCTAGCATTTCAGTGCTTAAATTCTTTCATTGCTTGTCACCACAAGAGACTGTTGCCCCAGTGTTGTCAAGGAAGAGCTTAAGGGAAGGGAACGTGGCCAGGAAGCATCACATGTGAAATGCAAAACAACCTCTCTGTTCCAAATCTGCTATCAATAATGGATGGAGCGGCTAAGTGGGCGAGCAGCTCTTGCCTGCTAGCACAAGGGCGCAGTAAACAGGCCGCTAAAAAAACAAGGCCTGGAGCAGCGTGAAGAGGTGTAGCGGGTACACAAAAGCAGGCAAACTTGGTGACATGGTGTTAAACAGAGATTTGTAAGGGGAAAGGGTTCAACCAGATATAGGTCAGGCAGCACAGAATGGTGGTCTTCCAACCCCTGTTTTTCCTTTAATGCTGCATCTGCTTTAATGTCAGAGCGCAGGATTAAAGTGTCTCTGGGAACAACTACATTTTGGTCAGTGGGGTGCAGCTTTCCTACCAGCCGTCACACAGGGTGAGATTTGGGGTATTTTGTCTCCTCGTAAAGCACTGGCTAATTTCCAAAGAGAGAGGTGTCAGAGGACAGATCAGCAGAAAGAGAGAGAGAGAGAGAGAGAGAGAGAGAGATATTATATGGGGTGGCAATGATGTCCCCTCACTGCTGTCCTGATGAAAATCTCCCTCCATCAAACGCATAGCTGTCAACCTTTATCTTGCAAGGAATCCTATTCGGAATAAGGGAATTTCTCTGTTAAAAAAAGGGAAACGTTGACAGCTATGATCAAGCAGCTATTTATCCTGGGAGGAAAGCTTCCATTGGCACAGGGAAAATTCCAGTGGCAAAGTGACTTTTCACTGGGACCACAGCAGAGACGGTGGGGGAGGGAAAGTAAAAAATTTCTAGGCTTGGGAAGAGTTTTGAGGGAGCTGCGGGGGGGGGGGGGGCACATCCAGCACCCAGGTCTAAGATCCCCCACCCCCAACCCACGGGCTCCCAAATCTCTTTGTACAAAGCAGGCAATACTGAGGTCAGCGTGGTGGTAAGAGGCACATTTCTGAACTTCTGCCACTGGCTGACAAAGAAGCTGGCAGTTGAACTTTGGTTGATGGGATGCTAGAGTCTATTAGTGTGTTTACGTTGCTCCCACAGTAGAGTCCATTAGTACTGTACTACTAAGGCATTGCTTTTCATGACTAGCTAGAAGTGGAACTGAAATGGAGATTCCATGCAGGAACTTGGTTTATTTCTGTCTTATCTAGCAATGTCCTTCCCCTCTGCCAAGATCCATCTTTAATGACTTCTCATAAGTAAGTGCCATTCAGAAAAGTTTTTCTTATTGTAGATTCAGCCCACCCATTGCTTACCTGCTGCAACCTGACTAGGAGATTAATGCTGAACTGACACTTCTGCTTGTCCTGCCACTTTCCCTCCAGAAGCGGAACAAAGGTCAATAGGTTTTTTCTGCTAATTGATGTTCTGATTCAGCAGTAATGGAACGATGGGACAGCAATGAGTGGTCAGAGGGAGAAGACTGGGAATAGGCGGTGACAGAAGCTGAAGAGGTAACAGGGTTTCGAACTGCTAGGTGGGCAGGAGCTGGAACCAAACAATGGGAGCTCACCCATCACGGGGATTCGAACCAAGAGAAGTCCAGAAGCAGAGACAGGAGAGGAGGGAGGCCAAGAGGCAGAGATGAGCCAGGCTGATGAAGTGTCACAGTGTCTCCCCCTCCTGCTGCAACAAGCTCCCCTCCCCTCTTGTCTCCCAGAACCAGGAGAGGCATGAAAAGGGCGGAGGAGAGGTTGATTGCATGCAGCCATTTTTGCTTTCAGTCTCAGCAACTGATCCCTGGGCCAAGACTTACCAGGGATGAGGTGCTGTGTAGAATCATAGAATCATAGAATCATAGAGTTGGAAGAGACCACAGGGGCCATCGAGTCCAACCCCCTGCCAAGCAGGAAACACCATCAGAGCACTCCTGACATATGGTTGTCAAGCCTCTGCTTAAAGACCTCCAAAGAAGGAGACTCCACCACACTCCTTGGCAGCAAATTCCACTGTCGAACAGCTCTTACTGTCAGGAAGTTCTTCCTAATGTTTAGGTGGAATCTTCTTTCTTGTAGTTTGGATCCATTGCTCCGTGTCCGCTTCTCTGGAGCAGCAGAAAACAGCCTTTCTCCCTCCTCTGTGTGCTCATTAGGCCTGACACTCTGCCAAACCTGGGCAGATCATGTTCTTGCTAATAAAGAGTTAACTCCAATTTGAACAGTGCAATTTATTGCCGGCTTGCTCCTGTCAGCCTATAAAGCAGAAGACCTCTCGGAGCCATGCTTTCTAGCATGGGACAAGTAGAAGTGTGGATGAGTCCTTATTCAATTTAGACAAAAGTAAAAAGGATGGGCAGATAAATGACTAGTTTATTTTCAACTCCCCATCGCTTTGTAGAAGAATAGTGCTAGAATAGTACATAGGCTGCCATGATTTGGATATCTACAACATTATGTGGATTCAGTGTTAAAAAGTGAATGAACAAATAATGACAGTTTTGGGGGGAAAGAAACAAGCTTAGCTGAACAGCATCTGTGGAAGGGGGGTGTATCCCAAAACATAACTGAAGCAACAAAATCACTCCCAAAATCTCTCTTTCCCAATTCCTTCCCTTCCTTCTAGTGACTGGATATGACAGAACCTGGTCACAAAAGTGTAAGGAAGGAAACTCTCCTCATCCAGTCCCCATTGAAATCTCAAGGCAAAGCTCCTCACCTTCCCCTAACACCGAGGTGGGTCGCCTGCACAAGCTTTTACAATATCTCCTAAATGGGAATGCCACCTTGTGGGAAGATATTTGGAGTCCGCATTACAGATTAGAAGCAAATGTACTGTGTACCTAAAATGTTATCTGAAAAGGCAACTAGATTATCCAGGTCTGCTGTGTTTTGGCCATTAAGCAGGAAAAGACACTCTGTGCATGTTCAGAGACACATGTACTCCTGGGGCATGGAACAGTGAGCCTCTTTGAGTGCTTCAATTGAACATCTAGTTCCAAAAATTTCCCATTATTAAATTAAGTACTGGGGAGGGAGGGTGGGAAGCATCAGCACAGAACATGTGTTTGCCTGCCAACTGGAGTTTTCTCATCACTGAGCAACCACCCCCACCCCCATGTTTCTGGGATTAGGAAACTAGATTTCCAGTCATGCATAAGCCCTGTGCCCATTTTCTTAGAAATTAACCACTAGATGCACCCAAAGGTGGACACCCTCTCACCAGAAGCAGGAAATCCTCAAGGACAATGTGATTAGCTGATGAGTAGGTAGCAGATGAGCCTTGCAAAACACAAACAGGTATGTAACTTGAGATGTCAGCAGCAGCCACCCTTGGAGGCCTGTGGCCCCAAACAGCAGTTGGAAAGAACCTGTGTTAGGGTTTGTAATGGTAAGGTGGCCCCTGCTCCAGTGCCAACCCTGCAGAGCAGCTTAGTAGCACCAGGCATCCTGTAATTTTGTTCTCTCCCTTATGTTTCACCTAGGGCTAGGTGTGTGGGATTTCCACAGACTTACAGTAGAGTGGTCTCCTCCAGACTAGGGGAACAGCCAGCTAAATTCCATCTAAATCTCCTGCTTGGCAACTTCAGTTGCTCTCTCAGGCACTTCAACAATTAGCAGCTTAGCTCCAAGCAGCCTAAGCCACATGGGAGGTTAACCAACCCTTGAGTTTGTTCAGAAACCAGTACAGCCCAGTACAACCCACTTCATAACTATTCAGCAGCTCTGACAGAGCCATGTACTATGGCCTCCTAAGGGCTTTCTAACCCTTTAGAAAGGATTAGATGAGATTCAGTTGACGGCCTGTTTAGCCACACTATTTCTATCAAGGTAAATTCTCAATATATATACCCTTTCTTTGCCTATGTCACATGTAGATTAGACCAGATTTATTTCTCCCAGTTTTGCTCCTTTGTTCTGCTAGGAATCTGACTTTCCTGTATGTTTTGCCAACCACAGTTTCTCTGTATCTGCTTATTAAGTTTCTCTGTATCTGCTTATTATCTGCTTATTATCTGCCTTATAATGTTGCCTCCACAATTTGCTTTCTAACTCTTTTCTAATTCTTCCAGCAGTAATTTGCTTCTGTTTCTCTGTAGAATGAATGAGGGAGAGAGAGAACAACATGGCTCAGTTTATTGAAATAGTGTATGTTGGGACATGCTAATATGCCATGAGGAATAATATAATGAAATAAAAACAAAAAAATTCCTTCCAGTAGCACCTTAAAGACCAACTAAGTTAGTTCTTGGTATGAGCTTTCGTGTGCATGCACACTTCTTCAGATACGAAGATATTTTCAGATATTTTCGTGTGCATGCACACGAAAGCTCATACCAAGAACTAACTTAGTTGGTCTTTAAGGTGCTACTGGAAGGAATTTTTTTGTTTTGACTATGGCAGACCAACACGGCTACCTATCTATAATGAAATAATTAACAGTCTTTCAAGAGCCCACCCGCTGCAAATTTGAACCCTTACTCTACCCCAGGGGTCAGCATTCTTTTTCAGCCATGGGCCGGTCCACCGTCCCTCAGACCATGTGGTGGGCTGGTCTATATTTTTTTTTTGGGGGGGTGAACGAATTCCTATGCCCCACAAATAACCCAGAGATGTATTTTAAATAAAAGGACACATTCTACTCACGTAAAAACATGCTGATTCCCAAACTGCCTGTGGGCAGGATTGAGAAGGTGATTGGGCCGCATCCGGCCCCTGGGCCTTAGGTTGTCTACCCCTGCCTCTGTATGAGTCTCACTGCGTCTTCTGGGTTTAACCCTAGATGGGGTTCAGGCTTAATCAGCTCATGAGCACACAATAATAATTACTACTTTAGTCTGACACAGCAATGGAAATGGCAACTGAAACATGTTAGGTGCTTTACCAGTACTTAACATTTCTACTGCCTTTACATTTCCGAGGAGGATGTCGGGGTTGAAGTGAAAAAGCCTTGGTGAGTCAGGCATCTGTGGACAAATGGCATGCAAAGTGTTGAATCAAACGCTGCTGCTCTTGCAGCTGCTGACAATAGGCTAGAATAGATGATGTGGAAATGAGCTTTCCCTGTCATGTAAGCCCCAAGTGTTGATCTTCTATGCTAGGGTATTTGCCCACACAGGTTAGCAGTCATATGGTTGTATATATAACAGAACTTCCCACATGTGCCCACATGTGAACGGATCTGTCACAAAGACGCCAGCTAGTGTCTCTCCAAGGCGCGCACACTCTCACACAGGAATACTTCACAGAGCAATTTTTAGCACACTCAGCCATAAAAGCAAGATCAGATCTGAACAAGTGATCCTTGAGAATGCACACACCTTAAGCACACGTGTGAACGACTATATACATAGTATTCCCTTGAGCGTTCATGAAACCTCCCTCCCTTTTGCACTCTCTCTCTCTCTCTCTCTCTCTCTCTCTCTCTCACACACACACACACACACACACACACACACAGCATTTGTGCCTCGTGTCTGTAATCAGTGCTGTGCTATCATCAGCAGTTGCTCCTGGAAGAGACTGTTTAGTTTCAGTGCTTATTTTCAATGATGGCCAGAAAGGAAAGAACAGAAGAAGAATACACAAGTTACTGGGAACAAACATTACCATTTCAGATCAGGTGTTTTTCTTCTTCTTCTAGTTCACCAGTGGAGAGGGGGGAGAGAGAAAGGAAAGCACCACACATTTACCTCCAATACAAACCCGCTGTGGGTAAAAGCCTCAGCGCCTAGGGCTTGCCGATCGAAAGGTCGGCGGTTCGAATCCCCGCGGTGGGGTGCGCTCCCGTTGCTCGGTCCCAGCGCCTGCCAACCTAGCAGTTCGAAAGCACCCCCGGGTGCAAGTAGATAAATAGGGACCGCTTACTAGCGGGAAGGTAAACGGCGTTCCGTGTGCTGCGCTGGCTCGCCAGATGCAGCTTGTCATGCTGGCCACGTGACCCGGAAGTGTCTCCGGACAGCGCTGGCCCCCGGCCTATAGAGTGAGATGGGCGAACAACCCTAGAGTCTGGCAAGACTGGGCCGTACGGGCAGGGGTACCTTTTACAAACCCACATTTGTATTCACATTCTTCTTCAATCCCCTACATTTCATCTCCTCACTTTGCTATTCTCCTGAATTCCAGGCACTCAGTTCAGAACAGGGGACTTTTAACTACAGTATTTACAGCCTCCCCCATCCAATTTCACATGACCCAAGGCCTCACACGGAGCTTATATAGGAGGTGATAATCCAATTGTTTGAAGGCTCCATATCCAAATGACCTATGAGATTAGCTAAATTGAAGAGAGCTGCAAGCAAAGTATCAGTGGAGGCTCCTCTGTTGGGCACTTTTGCTATCAATCCATCAGTTCCTGGGAGCACAGAACTGAAACATTTTGGCTGGAGACGTGTCCACATTTCCAGTGACTGAGAGGCCTCCTGGATGCTTCTGCACATCTCCTCTGCTTAGCCAATCAATGTACTGTACTTTTCTGTGTATAAGACTTGGGTTTTTTTTACTAAAAAATAATGATAAAAAGGGGTTGGTTGGCTTATACACTGGGCAATCTCACCCCATTTTCTTAATTTTGAGTCCCCCCAAATAGGGGGTGTCTTATATTCCATGTTATACGAGGAAAAATACGGTAATCATTATCAGCAGGTCCCTCCCTGGTCATTTCCTCTAGAAATGACTTGATTACCGTATTGGCCCGAATATAAGATGCACCCGCAAATAAGCCACACTCTGAAAATTGAAGGGGGAAAAAGAAAAAAACCACAACACCAGGGCTGCTTCCTGGGGCGGGGGGGGGGGGGGGGCGGAGAGCCGCACTGCTTTGCCAGCAGCGTAAGGTCGTGAGTATAAGCCACACTTTAACTTTTCACTGGGGGGGAATTTGGGGGGGAAGTGTGGCTTATATTTGGGCCAATACGGTAGGTGGTGGATTCTATTATCCTTTTCCTCCCTGTTTTTCTTTGCAAGAAGCCTTGGAGGAATTAAGCAAGCTGGAACAAGAGAAGCAGCGGGTGGGAGTGAGGTTGCCCACCATGTCAATCTGCCAACCCGAGCCATGCATTCTTCCCGTGGGTGTTCATCTTTCTAAGCCTGCATTGGGTGTGAGGGGCAGAGAGAGAAATAAATTTTCCTCACAGTTAGATTGGAAAAGAAAAAGTGTTTTATATGTGTTGTATATGTGATGTAACGCTGTAACAGCAGATGGCACTGTGGAGTCCCACCTTTCCCAACCGGATTTCCCTGTATGAGTTACAATGTGTTTAACTGAAACTCTTCCTGGATGTCTAGAGCAGCTTCGGTAGGAGAAAGAAGGGAGCCAAGCTTGCAGCAGTAGGAGCAGTGTGAATCATAGAATCATAGAATCATAGAGTTGGAAGAGACCACAAGGGCCATCGAGTCCAACCCCCTGCCAAGCAGGAAACACCATCAGAGCACTCCTGACATATGGTTGACAAGCCTCTGCTTAAAGACCTCCAAAGAAGGAGACTCCACCACACTCCTTGGCAGCAAATTCCACTGTCGAACAGCTCTTACTGTCAGGAAGTTCTTCCTAATGTTTAGGTGGAATCTTCTTTCTTGTAGTTTGGATCCCTTGCTCCGTGTCCGCTTCTCTGGAGCAGCAGAAAACAACCTTTCTCCCTCCTCTATGTGACATCCTTTTATATATTTGAACATGGCTATCATATCACCCCTTAACCTCCTCTTCTCCAGGCTAAACATGCCCAGCTCCCTTAGCCGTTCCTCATAAGGCATCGTTTCCAGGCCTTTGACCATTTTGGTTGCCCTCCTCTGGACACGTTCCAGTTTGTCAGTGTCCTTCTTGAACTGTGGTGCCCAGAACTGGACACAGTACTCCAGGTGAGGTCTGACCAGAGCAGAATACAGTGGCACTATTACTTCCCTTGATCTAGATGCTACACTCCTATTGATGCAGCCCAGAATTGCATTGGCTTTTTTAGCTGCCGCGTCACACTGTTGGCTCATGTCAAGTTTGTGGTCAACCAAGACTCCTAGATCCTTTTCACATGTACTGCTCTCAAGCCAGGTGTCCCCCATCTTGTATTTGTGCCTCTCATTTTTTTTGCCCAAGTGCAATACTTTACATTTCTCCCTGTTAAAGTTCATCTTGTTTGTTTTGGCCCAGTTCTCTAATCTGTCAAGGTCGTTTTGAAGTGTGATCCTGTCCTCTGGGGTGTTAGCCACCCCTCCCAGCTTGGTGTCATCTGCAAATTTGATCAGGATGCCCTTGAGTCCATCATCATCATCATCATCATCAGTAGGAGCAGTGTGTGTGTAGGTCAGCCTTTGTTTCTTTGCTAGAATCCTTCATTTCTCTCCACTCTGCCTTCCTCCAGGAAGCCTGCTCAGGGCCTTCCTCCCACTTTCTTGGGATCTTTCTCTCTGATAGCATTTTCACCCCCCTCAATTTTCAAACACCACAGCTCAGGCTAAAAAGCCCACCTCAGATTCTTTCCATGTTGTCTTAGGTTAAAGTTTACCCCTCCCTCATAGAGTGACAATGCCCAGCACCCTCACCAAACCACAGCTGCCAGTTATTCCTTGGGGAAAGCTGTATGTTTTGTGTCTGGTGTGACTGTGATGTGACACTGCCAACTACAAACCACACTCTCAGTTTCCTCAGATGGACATATCCTGTATGCTTTTTTATTCCCAATCCTCTTCTGTCTGATTTGGATCATTATATGAGCAGCCATTGGTCATATCCCTGACACATTCACTTTGTTCGGTTGGAATATTCTGTGTTTGTTTTGTTTTTAGTATGTATGTATTGTGTATAAAATAAACAAGCAAATGGCACTCTGATGAGAGGAACTTTATAGCTAAAACTCTCCCGGGCAGCATTAACAACCATAGGAGCCGTGTCCTGCATGGAAGCAGTAACGAAACAGTCATCTTGTTCTCTGATACATTCAAGTCTCACTTAAAGGACACACTCATCTCTTCTGGCCCCTTTTCTCTGGCTCATCTTGTTCCTGGTATACCTTTCCCTGCAAATGACAGCCACTCTCCACAGCTGTTTCCTGCTTGCCTTTCTCCCTGCCTCCCACTCCAGCGGGATTTCACTGCCTCTGAGCCACATCTGTCACTGTGTCAGAAGGAGCGCCTTTGTTGTGCGTTTCCTGGTTCAACACAGCTTCCCGTAGTTCTCAGGGAAGGTGTATCCCCCTCCCTGCACCCTCAGCTGTAGTGGAAATGTCATGCAAGCCTCAAGTGGAAGTGGGAGACACCTGCAGCGGGGGGGGGGGGGGACAGCACCTTTGCCCTCCTCCAGCCCATCCATCACCGCATCACAGGGTTGTTGCTGTTTTTGAAAAAGAGCAAATGAGTTTCCTTATTGGAAATGCCACACAGCTGTGGAGCTGTGCCCTGCCCAGGGCAGCAGAATGAGGTAGTCGTTCAGGGTTGGTAGAAGTGGCTGAACTGCCACAGGGTGGGGAAGTCCAGGACTGAGGTATCACCCCATGCCTGACTTCATCCACTGCAATACCACACTTTCTTCAAAGCTTGAGGCAGCTGTCAAAATATAAAATCAGTTAATAAAACACAAAAAATAAATAGGCACAGCTGAGAGAGGATGGGGGGGGGGGAGTAGCAAGATGCTCCAAAAGCCAATCTAAAAAATGTGAGTTTTATACCTTCAACAGGGAAGTGCCCCAATTCACACCTAATTCTACAGCTTTGGAGCTCCACATGGGGGAGAGAGAGGCAAGCGGATCCCCAAGGTAGTTATTTTGATTATTTGAAGGAAAGGCACTATTCACATGCAAACGGTTGTTGGCATCCATCTGTCTCGGGAGACCATGGTGGAGTGTGCCTTTGAGGGTGAAGTCAAACTATTGCATTAGCACTGAAGTGACTTCCCTGGGGTGCAAGCCTGGGCAGTGTGCTGTGGCTGATACAGGAGAGACATGTTTTATTGCAGCTGGGGCAGATGAAGGTGCCTTGTTTCACTACAACAGTCACACCATGGCATTTCTTCTCTCTGCACTCCTCCAGAAGAAGCCACTGAGGGTAGTAGAATTATCTGCCTTATTGGCTATCACTAATGAGTAATTGAGGTATAGATGAAAGTACAAGCTGCAGAGCTGTGCCAGGCAAGGAATCTCTGGACTGGCTTATGCAAACCAGCCTGGCTGGCAAATATGCTAAGGTGGCAAAGGGGATTGATGGGCCATCTGAGAGAAATCCTTTGGCCTGGGAAGACAGATGTTGCCAAGGTGATGGGGTATGTGAAGTGATGGGAAAAGAGAATTTTTAGCAAGAGAAGAAGAATGGGAGGGGAAAAAGACTGGAATCCATATTAGGCAGGCTGGCTGAAGGCAGGCTAGGAGCATAGCTGTCAACTTTTCTCTTTTCTTGTGAGGAATCCTATTCAGAATAAGGGAATTTCCTATTTCAGAATAAGGGAATTTCCCTTTAAAAAAGGGAAACGTTGACAGCTATGGCTGGGAGAGAGGCCTTGAACTGCATGGCTGCCCTGATGCAGTGTACAAGCTCCTCTTGAAATGGCCACGCTGTGAGATCTCGACTCCTTCCATGCAGACTGAAGGTGTAAATAGGTGAGTAAGCCATATTTCTTAAAGCTACGACAGTCTCTGCTGTCTCTTATTCCTCCAAAGGAACACAGAAATTGATCATGCCTATTTCAGAGTAACATTCCTGATATAAAAATTACCCCACCTCTTCATCCATCAACCCAGTTCCTTACAGTCATGTAGCCCTTAAAATGGGTTGGTTGATGCCATCCTGAGGGATTAAACTAGGTATGCTGTTTAGATAGATATACAGTGCTATTTTTCTAGAAAAAAGAGGTGTCGGAACTCACATGAACTAGGTTACATTCTAAATAGTGCACAGTAGATACGCATACAGACAACTTATTGGGAAGGTACAGTGATCACCCATAATGTTTTGTAAATGCTGGGCAGATGGCAAATGGATTACAGATTTCATGGGTCAGGGATGGGGAACCCGTGGCCCTTCAGATATTCCTGAACGACAATCCTGGTTGTCCCTAGGTATTGGTCATGTTGGATGGGCTGATGGGAGCTGGAGTCTAGCAACATCTGGAGAACTCGAATCTCCATCTCTGTCCTAGGTAAAAAATGCTCATTATTATCCCTCAGGGGAAAGGTTGAAGGGGAGAGTGGAAGAAAATTTACCAGTCAGGTGTACCAAGGTTGCCTGGGTAGGATTTTATTTCTTTAGCTGGAACATGACATGTCTCAACACACACATGGAGGATGTTGGACAATTAATGCTACCCGGGAAGATGGGAGAAAAAGATGTGAACTGGGAGATATTTCCCCTCTCCTCGAAGCAGACATGCCCCATGGGGGTGTGGGGTGTCCATCCTGTGTATCTACCTGCAGGATGCTTGCGGTGTGTGACAGGAAAGATGCTTTGCTGTGGAAATTCTAGGTCAGAAGTGAGGGAGTTATGGCCGCCAGATGTTGGGCTCCACCGACCATCAGCCCCTAGCTGCATGACCTGTGGCAGTAAACATCTGGAGGGCTACCACTTCCCCATTTCCTGTTGGACCAGAGAGCATTAAAAAATAAATACTACATATAAATAAAAGCATTTTATCATTGGGCTTTATCCACAGTCACATATTTAAGAATTCACAGTGCAGCTCCCAGGACTGCACTAAACCTGCACAATATGGACACCAACTTTCTCTGGCATCGTGGTCTGAAGCAGGTTCACTTGGAGCACAGTCCTGCCACTTTTAATGAGACTTGTTTCTTGCTGGGCAGGCTTGGAACCATCACATATAAAGTACAGCAAACAGCATTCGTGACTATTTTTTTCACCATACACTAGGGCTTGATATGTCCAGCTGTCCTTTGTCAATAACAAATTGTCACTGTTTTTTGTGTTGAATATATGCTATATGGTAATTTATGGACCTCATAGGTATCTAAAGCCATTTTATTAGTTTTTTATCTTATATTTTGGAAATGTACATCCAGTTTTTTCCCCTTTAATTTTTTTTGGGGCCCCCAAGAGAGTGAGACCCCAAGCTATAGCTTGTTTAGCTTATACGTAAATCCAGCACTGCCATACACTCAGTACTGAAGTGTTTATTTAATTGTGAACCTAGTCACAAAATGCTTTCCTTGAGTCTATGCCCTTCAAATCAACAAATGCTAAGGCACCACAGCAACAGAAGAAGACATATTTTACAGTGCAGAATTGGTCTGCTTGTTCTCCTGCCGGGAACTGTTCATGACTGCGGCGCTCAAGGACAGTTCCAGTTCTTCTTGTCTGGCGGCAGGAGCTGGGCACTTGATTCCCGCTCCCTCCCATTTCCCATCAGATATAAAAGCTCCGCTTCCAGACACCGGCGCGCAGAGCGCTAAACAGCAAAAGGTGCTGCTGGAGCTGCCATCTGGCTTCTCTTTTCTGCACAGCTTTCGGCAAAGCGTCTCTCTGCTTCCTCACCATGTGTCGGGGGTTAGCTTCCCTTCCTACAAGCTGCTTGGAAAGGTAAGAGGCTGGAAAATATTTGGGGCTCTTAGCAAACAACTGCTGAGTTGATAAAACAGGAGTGTGCTTTGCTTCAACATCTGTACTGATCGGGGTAACATTTGTGTACAACCATAGCTCATACTCCTATAGTATCTTCTAAAGAATGGAAAAACTTTTGTTAGTTAGATGAGCAAGATCTATCACTGGCAAGGGCAGGAAGTGCGGGGGGAGGGGGGATAATTCAATCAAACAAACAAAATCACTGCATTTATCCTGAATTTCTGTTACTCTTGTTGAGGGATGCTTCCTGGTCCGTACATACTTTTGCTTTCACTCAAAAGGAAGGCTTTTAAATGTTATAATGAAATCTTTTTCTCCAAACGATCACCTGTTTTTGCAATGCGGTTCTACAAGCCACTTCTGCAAGCAGCACTCTGCACAATTAGCATTCCTGCCACACACCACCCAGAGGGGGGTGAGCTAAGAATAGAAAGTGGCGCGCCAGGCAGTCATCTACAAACTGTCGCAGTGATGCACCAAGCGGGGAGGCACCTCTGTGTGGCTGGTTGCAGACGCACTACAGCAGGCAGGCAGCTGTCATAAGAAATCTAAAAACGGGAGACCGTGTCCGCATTGTTATGGCTCGCGCAGCAGCAAGTAAATCTGGGTCACTGAGAAGTGGTGCAAAGGAAGTTCAGGAGAGATGGCATTGAAGAAACTCAGCTTCATGCTGTTTTGAAGAAGGAGTGTGACTGTTGTCATTAGTAGTATTAATTTCTCTACCGTTATTGATGTAACATTTTACTTAACCAAATAATAGTGTTCACAGTTTATATTTTGACACTGGGGGAGACAACAAGAGGGGGAGGAAATAAAGAGAAATCATAAATAGGATGTTTCCCTTGAGCTTAGTTTCAGCTGAGCATGACAATAGAGGGACTGTACAGTGTTGAATGTCTACCTGAAAAGCAGCGCAGTGAGCAATTTCAGTTGTGACCTTCTTGAGGCAGGGATCTATATTATCCACCCAAGTGAGGCAGACATATCAGTCCTTTTAATAGCAAAGAAAGAATAATACTATTGCAGGCATGCTCTTCCTGGTTTCTATACTTTGTCCAAAAATGTGGGGTTGTTGTTTTATACCTGTGAACAAACACTCCTTCCTGGAAAGCTTGAGGCATGCAAATAGAGACCTTTTTATGCACTGGTGACGGTGTTCATTCTCCCACCCCACCATCATCTATGGTCAAGCTGTTGTGGTGCTTTAAAGCGTGAGAGACAGTGGCACAGGAAAAAGAGTGAATGTGTTAAATCTCTGGACCTTAAATGTTCCAGTTCTCTGACATAGAGCTGTGAGGAATAAGAGAGACTACCAGAGGATGCATGAACAGGAAGAGCAATCTTGCAGGGAAACATAAGAGTAGAGGAAGAGACTAAAAGGACAGCAGATGCTCCAAGCGGAAATGATTTGGTCTTTACAAAAAGTGGTTAACAGACAGTTCCATCTGCATGTTGTGATATTCCAGTCCTTTTGCATCTGAAGAGCAGGCGCCACATAACAAAATGTACCAAACAAGTGAAGAAACTGTGTCCATCAAAAATGGAGGTCTTAGGTTGCACTTGTGTCCCGCTTGAGAGCTTCCCTGGGGCATCTGGCGGGCCACTGGGCAAACAGAATTTTGGTCCATTTGTGTAACCTTTGGATCACTTTTTGGAGCCATAGCTGGGCACCATGTGTGACAATCATGACAGACTTTCCAAGAGTCCCCTGGCACAGAGGGCGAGGGATTAATGATGCTAGGGATGAAGAGAAGCTGTTACAAGAGGTTCCAGTTTATTAAACAGGAAGGGCACTAGTGAATCCTTAATGTTGTAAAGGTTACACAGTTCAGATATTAACCACTGAATCTGAAGGCTAAAAATAAGCTAGCTTCGCTGCCAGCTAGATCCCATTGTCCATAAAAGTGGGAACTAGGTGGGAAATAAAAATCTTTTTTTTTAAAGGGGAATTCAGGGAAAGTTGTGTAGTCATGAAAGCATGATTAACACACAGAGCACAATAAACACAATACACAATTGCTGTATTAGAGGCCTGGAATCAGTACAGCAGTCGTTGAAGGACCAAATGGCCACCCATCTGTCAAAGATGATTAAATTACTTGCATGTGTAATCCTGCCTTGCCTTCTGCATTAATGGGAATTACAGCTTGATTAGGAATTCTACATTACTGAAATCCTTGCATGCCCTCACACAACAGAAATCAGTATTGCTTCTCCCTCTCTCTCCCCCCTCCCCATCATATATCTCCTACATTTATTTGAACAAACATGCAACAACTCTTCTCTCCAGCCAGGGGCATAGGAAGGGGGGGCGGTGGGGGTGGTCTGCGCTGGGTGCCCTCACTGAGGGGGGTGACATTCAGATCCCAAGTCTACCCCGAGCCGTTGGGGTAAGGGGAGGAGCTGCACCGCCTTGCCAGCGGCACCCCCCCCCTTTGCCCTTCGTTTTGACAGCTTGGGGGAGGCTTGGGAGTGGCGGGCAGCAGGGCGCCAAATGTCCGCCATGGGTGGCTCGCTCCGCCCCGTGAACAGCTCGCTCCCCCCCCTGGCTGCAGGGCGCTCACACCGCTCCGGGCACCCAAGTGGCTGTCCCGCGCCTGGGAGGGCACCCTCCACGCCACGCCCCCCTTGGGAGCGCGCCTGCCCTGGGCAGAGCGGGTATATGCTCCCCCGCTGTCTCCAGCTCCCAATGTATAGCTCTGCAAATTCACACCAAAAGCCAACAGCCAGTTTGGAACCAGACAGATGGTGGTTCTCCCTTGAAGCCGCTCTCTTCTTTTTAAGGAACACACACTGCTGCCCCCTCATGGCCACTTCTTGCTTTACCTTAAAATTCATTTTGACATTCTTCCATTCCTCTCATTCTGCAGAGCAAAGGAATTCAAGACCCGCTTGGGGATCCTGCTTCATAAACCAGATCTGGGATATAAAATTGGGAGCCTGAGCCGAAGCACAAAGCAGAGGTAAGTCATGTGCTGAAGGCAGCCTAAAAAACACCTGGTCCAACCTAGAGCACTGCTGCAGCTACTTAAGAGGGACCGGTCCTGAAAGGTGCAATGGAGCAGTGCAACATTAAATATAGATATTAGCTCCTAAGGATTCAGTGAGAGGGAGGAATCATAACTAGCTGTCTATGGAAGAAATCTGTTCTTCAGCCATGACCTGCCCTCCTGAGTCTGAGCTGTTGCCATCCATCTGTCTCAAGAGACAATGGCATGCGCCTCTGGGCATGAGGTCAAACTGCTGTGTCAGTAGCACCAAGGTCACTTCCCCCAGGAACAAGCCTGGGCAGCGTGTCTGGAGGTCCTGGGCTGGCCAGACAACAAGACTCTCGTCTTCATTGCTGTGGTCCAAAGGAAAGCAGAGCAAGACGTTTAGCACCAACTTGGCTGCAGAAGTTGCTGGAAGGAGGCCTACAAGACGCCATCCAACCATCTTAGGGATTCCACTCCAGATTTGTGCAGGGCTCACTCTTTAGCCTTTTCTTCTCCTGAAGAGATCCCACAAGGCAGTGGAAGTTTAGGATCATAGTTTTCCTTCTCTTAGATGGACAATCTTCCCAGGTTGATGAGCCCCATCTGCCCCTCACTTCCCTTTTCAGCACATGCAGAAACCACCGCTCAACCCATGTAGTCTGAGTAAATTCCAGTGATCCAGTGGGGCGGCTTCTGTGTTCTCAAGCTAGAAGCCAGCTTGTTCTCTGCAAGAACAGGGACCCATGTTTTCCCATATAGCTAACAAGAAATAGGAGAACTGAAGACCTTGCTTCAGCTGTTTTCTAAATATTGTAACCACACCATGGAAACCATACAAGGTGAAATTAAGGGACAGATACATCCTTCTGCCTCCCCCCCCAATAAGGTGATGAGGGGTTCACTTTAGTTTAGGATCTCCGGGCTTCTTGTCTTGTCTGCTCCTCTGCCTAAACTCTTCACCCCAACATTCCTATTGGCACCACCATGGTTTTTACATTTATTTTCCTCTCCAGATATGCCTTAGAAGAGGTGCTCGGATGGAAGGAGTCTTTTGACCGCCTTCTGAGAAGCAAAAGTGAGTACCTCTTTTCACAGTCCCCAACACCTCAAAGGGAGCAGAGATTTTCCCCAAACTTGTTTTAGGAAAACACATTCCTTCCCCCCCATAGCTACCAAATGCATGCCTTGATTGTTCCACAATTCCTTCAAGTGTGATATGTCCTAAAGTGTACTGTGCCTCAGACAGGTTCACTTCTGGGTCAGATTAATGTATGATTAAACATGCCCTGGAATGCAACGCTTGGTTTCCCCTGTCTTTTTTTAAAAAAAACGAATACCAGCCACAGGCAGCTCCATTTCATATAAGGACTACAATATGTGGGGAGGTGTTTAACTCACCCCCCGTGCCATTTCCCCACTGCATGTCTCCTCACACATTCCCTGTCCAAGCTGCTAGATCCTGCAGCTAGAGACAGATAAATAACACAGAGCAGAGAGTGTTCTTTTAAACAACAATTCAATCCTCAGACAAGGCCATGTGGTGGTTTAAATAATATATATACTATAGAAAAGTTAGCTGCCTATCAGTTTGCTCCAAACCTGCTGATTTGGATATATTTATAAAATATTTCCTGCCTATGCCCCAGTTCTCCCAAAATAATTTTTCTACCAATGTTCTGACCCTGGTTCTGCACAAGGGTTTTATTCCTATGTCTTTTCTTTCTAAAAAATAAATAAACCCCATAGCATTGTGTTAATGTCTGTAAGAAAAAGTGCATCCTTCTGTTCTCGTCACCCTCCTTCCAAACTAAACATTCCCTGTCCTCCTTCACAGGTGGCCTGGCAGCATTTCATGGCTTCCTCAAAACAGAGTTCAGTGAAGAGAACCTGGAGTTCTGGCTGGCCTGTGAGGAGTATAAGAAAACCCACTCAAAAGCCAAACTAGCAGCCAAAGCCAACAGGATCTTTGAAGATTTTGTTCAAAATGAGGCCCCCAAAGAGGTGAGTAAAATTTCTCAGTATGATGCAATCCTTTAAAAAAAATACTACTGCATTTGCACCCTATATTTCCTCTAAGGTTCTCAAGACAGTATACATGTTTCCTTCCTCACACTCACTCTGTTTTATCCTCACAAGGAGCTTGTGAAGTAGGTTAGACTGAGAGACAGCCCAGGACACTTTGCTGCTTGAAGCAAAATGCCCTGCTGCCACCCCCTGGCCATTGCCCCCCTTGCCACCACTGCAGTCTTGCCTTGGGGTGTGGGGGGTGGGGGGTGGCATGAGCCTCTGCAATGACTTTTCCTAGAGGAAATTTTTATTTTTATTTGTTAAATTTGAATACCGTCCTATGTCTGTAGATAAAGCTTCACCGTCAGGAGGGAGGGGTGAGGCTCTGCAAGGAGCAAATCTGCCACCTCTCTGGAGTCTGCTGGGCTGAGGCAACTGCCTCACTTTGCTTCATGGGCCAGCCAGCCTGCAGTCCCCCTGTGAGGGTTGTGGGTCTCCCCAGACCTCCTTCCATACTCTTAACTGCCTCACACTGGCTCTGCTAGAATGCATACAATACCTTTTGCTTTTCCTCACTGTTAAGAAACATATTGGCATAGAAGTAATTGCTGCTGTGTTCCTTACAGGTGAACCTTGACCATGAAACCAGAGAGGCGACCAGGAGGAACCTCACCATTGCCAATTCTGCTTGCTTTGAAGAAGCCCAAGCAAAAACCCACACCTTGATGGAGAAGGACTCCTATCCCAGATTTCTGAAATCTGCCTATTACAGGGACCTGACAGAGCAAGCGACCAGCCACAGGACAGGCAAGCCCACACACACACCTGAAGCTGCTCGTTGTCACTGCTAGGACTTGTGTTGGGGGAACAGAGACAAAGAATGAACCAGGAGAGGCAGGAGCCTCAGAGGGAGGTGATAAGAGCTTTCCAGTGGTGGAGTTTAGGCTGGGCCTTTACATTGGCCAGGATGCCTGGGACCTCATATGCTTCCATACACCCAGGACCTCTACCAAGAAAAGGCCCTCCCTGGCATCTAGGAAGGGCAGAAAACAGGCGCTCATGTGAAAAGCACTGGAGAAAATTGTGTAAGAAAGAACCTGCACTCCAAGTAGGACAAAGAAAGCAGAAGGGAAGGCGAGAATTGAGGGGCAGAGAACTAGAAAGGTTGAATTCCTCTCTAAAACTGTGTATCATCCTCGTGTTCAATGTTATGCACCTGTGCACCCATCCGCATGCATCGGTCTCTATCTGCTTTCAGAATCCAGTATCTGCACTTGCAAAACACAGACGACAAACTGTATCTAGCACACAGGGGTTTGAAATCTCCAGCTACCGCATGACAGTTCCAGAAGCACACAGCTCTCTGCATGTTTGTACACCAACCAGCTGAACAGTCAAGACTTAGCCTCCTTAACAATGCAGGTGTTGCTTTGCATTTGTGCCCAGAGGAATGCTGCATCTGCTTTGATCCAACTGCATATCTGCCTTCTGCCATGATAGGCAAACTTCCTTCCAGTGACATCTGCAGAAGCCAACAAACTCTGTGAACATTATAAGCAACCTTGGGTGACATGCCCCATTTTTAATGGTTTCCCATTTATTGTTAAATATTACAGTGGTTATTAATAATAATTTATTTAGATAGGGCATTTAATGAGCACAGCACTTTTGACACAGGTACAAGTCATTGCAGCAAGGGGCCTGAAACTGATATCTCCGCTGATTTCATGATACCTATAAGACTACATTGACAAGTGGCATCAGCAGAGAGGTAAAGAAAAAGAGAGAGTGGGAAACAAGACTAGACTGGCCTTGCAAATATAAGTTTGTAAAAGTTATTAATTCCTCACCCCTCCATGAAAAAAACAACTACTATCCTGGTGGTCCAAACAAAACGTGTTACAGAGCATTCTATGCCTGTTTACTTGAAAGAAAGTCCCGCTTTTTAAAATGGGACTTGCTCCCAAATAAGTGTGCATGTGTATAGGTTTGCTGTCTCCATCATGTGCAGCACATTTGACAGCCTGAAAGGGCAGGGGGAGAGAAACTTTCCAGTGAACACACCCTTCCCTGCCTGAAGATTATTTTCTTTTATAAATTGTATTTTTGCATTTTCAATTTTACATGGAATAAACAAAAGAAAGATACACACTCAAATAGAAACATACTGTAAAATCCCCGTTGATTTCCCTCCTGCCCTTTGTGAATCCTCATATGATTTTCCCTCTGCATCTCTAAGTCCTTTATCAATCCATAGCTCAAATTTTTACTACAAGTTTTCTGTCAGTCCTACCAATGAATTTGTTTACAATAGTTTTTCAAATAGATTATATACTTTCCCCACTCCTTATTAAAACCAGCCTCTTCCTGGTTTCTAATTCTTCCTGTAAGTTTTGCCATCTCGGTATAGTTCATCCATTTTACCTGCCATTCTTCCTTGGTCAGGGTTGTGCCATCTTTCCATCTCTGGGCTACCAGAATCCTTGCAGCCGTGGTCGCGAACATAAATAATTTCATCTGGTCCTTCAGAATCTCGGCACCTAAAATTCCTAAAAGAAAAGCTTCTGGTCTCTTAAGAAAGTTATTTTCAGCATTTTGTTCAGGTCGTTATATATCATTTCCCAGAAGTCATTTACCACCTTACGTGACCACCATAAATGATAAAAGGTGCTCTCCTCTTCACATTTCCAGCATGTTTTAGACTTTGATTGTACATTTTAGCTAATTAACTAGGAGTTAAATACCAACAATACATTATTTTCATATAATTTTCCTTCAGAGTGTAACATGCTGTGAATTTAAACTTGTTGTCCATAATCTCTTCTACGCTGCTAACTCAATATTGTACCCCAAATCCTTCACCCAGTGAATCATCATGGTTTTGACCTGTTCATCTTTTGTTTGCCAATATTATTCTTACTTACACAGGTGACCAGGTGACTAGGTATTTGCAGTTCTTGACCAAAATGCAATCAGAGAAAGTTAAAAGGCCCAGGAGGGATGAAAAGCTGTCTGATTCACAAGCGACTTACTGCAGACCAGTCTCATTTAAATTCTGAAAATAGAATAAATGGAGATTATTTGGGGAATATTAAAACACTGTTCAATTGTAGCCTCATCTCCTGTTGAAACTGATAGCAATCGTGCATGTGCTTGTGGAACTTCCAATATTTTTGGTAGGGCTATATGCACAGGAGACATTTCCAGTGAATTGTGCCCGTAGACTGACAGGTTTGGAGGAAGGACATTTTGAAAAAGGAGACAAGGAAAAACCTGGTAAATGAAGAATGATGTGAGGCAAAGAATGATGTGAAAGGCAAATTCTGCTGCTAAAGCCGTACACACAGAGCAGAGATAAATGGTTAAATCATGTTAGCAAGTTAGTAGGCCCATTGTAACTTAGTGCAAGTGACTTAATTTCTGAGAGAGAAGGGCAGCATAGGTCAGGATTTCTGAGAGAGAAGGGCAGGAGTGGCCCAGTCTTTCAGCAGGGCAGACACTATGAGATTTTACTGATCCAACTTGTGTA
Source organism: Podarcis muralis (assembly GCF_964188315.1). Classification (NCBI taxonomy): domain Eukaryota; kingdom Metazoa; phylum Chordata; class Lepidosauria; order Squamata; family Lacertidae; genus Podarcis; species Podarcis muralis. The sequence goes on from NC_135659.1 coordinate 3,096,905, forward strand.
ATGGATAGACAGGATCCTGGATTACAACTGAGAAGGGGCACAGGCTCACAGTCATTGAATCCCTGCTCATTTGTACTTTCATACATCTTGTAATGTACGCCAGCTAGGATTGTATGCGCAAGATAACGCTGGCAGCAACAGAATGTGCCACACCTGGCTGAACAATTGTACGCCAGGTAGTTTGTTAAAATCAGCCCTGACGCCCTGCCTTGCTCATTTGACAAACTGCAAAATACCAAGCAGAGTATTTGTTCACAACAGAAACCTATCTAGACTTATGTGAATTAAGTACTGGAAGTAGCTGAGGAAATAAACAGTCAAACTGCAACTACTGAGCAATTTACAGTGCTGTTTCTGCTGCTGCTGCTAGTACAGCTTTCAAATACCAGTAAGATCAGTTTATGCTTTTCTTTCATTTATCCACAAGCCACATTTCCCAGAGCAGATGCACCCTGAGCCAATAGCAAAAGCCTCTTGCATGCTGCAACTCATTTGGCAGAGACCATATCCTGAGGTTCTTATTCTGGTTTTGATTAACCTTATTCAGACAAACCCCTGTTGACTTCTGTGAAGTGTTGTCTGAAAAGGAGACATGATGCAGTTTTCCTTCTGAAGTCTATGGTTAAAACCTCCCTCCATGGACTTCACTGGTGAAAGAACAGTATATGTATATATATATAAAGTTATATAAGCCAAACCATGTTTACACAAACTTTTCTTTTTTTAAAAAAATCCCAATGCTACTTTTGTGGGTCTACTTGGGGTGAACTCTTTACTGCTGCAGTGTTTGCATGCCATGGTGATTTAACCATCGATCTGACTGCATGCCAAAATAAATATTCTTCAGCAGCAAAGAAGGGTGGAGGATATGAATTTGAAAAATGTGCTCTACCCGGTTCTTTGCATTATTCTGTTTCGCACAGCTGCCATGCTGCCCCTTTATTGTTGGTTTTCTTGAGAAGTTCTACAAAATATAAAGCATTTCTTAATGCTGAACCACAGATGAGAAATTGTGAGATGCCTGTCTCGTGGTAGGTGATTCCACCAGCAAACCAGCAATGAAGTGACCACGCCTTTGCAGCCCAGTTTAAAACCTCAGGATGAAATGTACTGTCCTATTGCTGAAGTTAGCCTGGCCAGAAGTCTAAGAGAAGATGAAGTGGAATTCTCCCCAAGGTCAGAGCTGCTTTAATATTTATTATTTATTTACAACTGGAACTTATTCTGGTTCTTTCAGCGTGAATGACTGAGATACTACGTTGTGGATTCAAGAATGTTATAATGTTGTTATATTATTATTTGAAAATAAATCAGTTACAAAACCAGTGCAATGGAAATCTGTTTCATATTGGCCAGGGATGAGGAAGGGGTGGGAGGAAAGGACAACATCTGCATGATATAATTTGGTAGAAACATTTATTCAAACATAAATAAAACTAATATTTACTGTATTTCAGAGTAAGGAAAGCTGGTTGTTTATTGATGGGACACACTGAGCACAAATCGAAAGTAACTGGTGACGGGATTGGAAGTCTAAGGGTGAAATCCTTTAGGTCCAGTCCTTTATAATATTGCCCAGATTACTGAAAAGCCTCCTTGTCACTGCTTTTAGATTGCGCTGAAACCCTACCATGTTTTTTTTTAGAAAGGAAGGTGCATCCTTTGTACAACGACTATGAATGGAAAAAACCAACCAGACCCAAAACGTTGTGCATAATACAACTAAGTACAAATCTTAAGAAAACACAACAGACTTTGATATTGTTGTGGGTTTGCAGGGGACAAAGATCCCCTAAACTTCCTGGGTGCCAGGTTCTCCCCATAATTTCTGAAGTTAGTAAAGGTGGGGTTTGAAGTCAGAAGCTTTGTGTAGAGAGGCGGATAAGGTGATGGCAGAGTCTTTACCCTGACAAAAGGTGAGACTTGTAGCATCAGACAAGAAAGGGGGAGGCTATCAGGATTACAGGGGGCATGATGTCACCACAGGAAAAAGTGCTTTTTGCAAGATGCTTTGAAAGGGAAGGTGCTGGAATCAGAGTAGTAGTAGTAGTAGTAGTAGTAGTTATTAATTGAATTTATATACCGCCCTATACCTGAAGGTCTCAGGGCGGTTCACAGAAAAGTTCAACATAAAAAGCACAATATATATAATCAAAATAAAAACAACACCCACCCCCCAAAGAGACACATTGTAATGTGGTAGGGACATTTGTTAAACATAAATAAAACTAATATTTACTGTATTGCAGAGTAAGGAAAGCTGGTTGTTTATTGATTGGACACATTGGGGGATTACAGGGGATGTGATGTCACCACACGAAAGTGTTTTTTGAAAGTGAGGTTTCCAGGGTGGCGAGGGGGATACTAGAAGCAGCAGGGGACGGGTTGTTTTCTGCAAAGGTTTTCTGGGAAGAAGGAGCAAGAAGGAGGCAGAACTCCAGGCAGCAGTGGCTGGAAGAGGCTGCGCTGAGAGACCTTGAACCACGGCTGGCTGCTGCCTATGATAGGAGAAACGAGGGCATTCCTGAGGTGTAATGTTCGGCACCCTCTCAACTGAAAGTTATAAAATTGACTATTAAAAGGAGCAATGACCATTGTTAAGCAAAGTATCATAGAATCAAAGAGTTGGAAGGGATTCCAAGGGTCATCTAGTCCTGTGGGAGGGGTAGCTAAAGGAATGGTGACCTGTCCTCCATTGTGACATGTCCCTCTTCTGACTGACTTGGCAGTGAACTTTGGGAAGAGCAACCATTCCAGGCCAGGTAGTTAGAGAGAAAGCAGTTCGTTGGTGACAAATCGGAGATGTTTCCTGAGGGATTGAAGAGTCTGTCTTCTGCTCAAGTGTATGTAGGATTTCCAGTTCTTTTTGCATTCTGCTTGTTTCTATCCCTCAAGATTTAGAAAAATAGGGGATCATGTCTTGGTTGGATTATTTTCTGACTTTCCCCCTGTTCTTCCCTAGGTTTCACAGGCTGCTGTCCTGCTGCTGCCGAGCACCAAAATCCCACCCCCTGGTCTGCAAGGAGGAGGAGGAAGAGACGTCACGGTGATGAAAAACGAAAAGGCAACACTCATGAAAGTCAGTTATCAATGTGCAGGGCACATAGTTGGTGACAAATAAGATATGTTTCCTGAGGGGTTGAAAAGACTCTCTTCTTCTCAAGGGCAAGCAGGATTTCTAATTCTTCCTGCATTCTGCTTCTATCACGATCCATCAAGATTTAGAAACATAGGGAACCATGTCACGGTTATTTTTAAAAGATTGTCCTCAGGGCCACCACAGATGCTTTGAGGGAAATGGCTTTCCATCTCCCTTGTGGGCATCATCACAAGAAGAGCACCCTATTGGATGGTCTTTTTGACAAGATGCCCTCCTCCTGGGTCCAACTCCTTGCTGCACTCTTCATTAGAGGTTAGTGACAACAAGTTCAGTTGCCAGATACCCCACATTCAGTGCAGAGATAGAGAGGATCAAGGAAGTGGCTTGCGTTATTCTCCCTTCCTCCCTTCCTCATCCCATCCCTGAACTCTTCTTGAATCAGGGAGCTGCCTCCCCCCATCCCAGTGATCCAGATTCTCTCTGGCCTCCCTGTTCCTCAAGAACAAAGATCAACACTCCCCATCTATAGATCGGTGGCATCCATCCCCTGGTCGCTTGGTCTTACATAAATTGTTTTCACCTTCACTAAAGATTCCTTCTGATCTTCATAACCATCACTTCATCCTCCCATTTCTCTTCCAATATCTCTTCCTCCTCCTCCTCACAGAACAGGGGATGGATCTTTGGCACGTGACAGCAGGAGATCAGCAGCTCACGCAGCCAATCTTTATAAACTAATTTAACCATGACATGGTTCCCTACATTTCTGAATCTTGAGGGATAGTAAAAGAAACAGAATGCAGAAGGAATTAGGAATCCTACTTATACTTTAGATGAAGAAAGTCTCTTCATTACACCAGAAAACGTATTTCCTTTCTCACAAACCACCTCCTCCTTCTCCTAGACCACGCTACGCCATCTTTGCCATCTTTATAGGTTAGTGTTTAATATAAGTTCAATATTAAAAGTGTTGCCTTCTCTTTTACCTTTGTTTTCCGGTAACTTCCACTCTTTTACCACAAACAGCGCTGACAATCCAAGTCTTTCAACTTAGTCTCTTTCGCTGGGCTCACGCCACTTCAAAGTAAAAAACAAGTTAAGTCCTTGAATTCCGCTTCTTTTAATGGGCTACTACTGCTGCTGCAGAGTGAAATTTGAATCTGTCTTCCTTTTCTTACTGGTACTTCTTAGAGAAATCTTCGCTTATGGTTAAGTATAATGAGAAAGATTTCCAATAGATTTAAGATAAAATCTCCCGTTCTTTACTCTTTATGTGCTAGCCTTTCGGGTCTGTTTCTGAGCAGCTCACTTTGTATAAATAAGTCTCACAGACCCTCTTCTCCTCAAGCTCTCCATGTTAGCTTAGTCCAGTAATTAAGGGGATTGAGAAAGTGAGAGATTTTGCTGCCGTTCTTACCGTTTGGGACTTTGAGGCTTGCTGCTGAGGATTGCTCGTGTCCTTGCGTCTTGGTACTCTCTGTACCACAGACTGTCTCGCCAGAGTGGTGCATGCTCTGGTTATCTCCCGCTTGGACTACTGCAATGCGCTCTACGTGGGGCTACCTTTGAAGGTGACCCGGAAACTACAACTAATCCAGAATGCGGCAGCTAGACTGGTGACTGGGAGTGGCCCCCAAGACCTACATTGGCTCTCAGTATGTTTCCGGCCACAATTCAAAGTGTTGGTGCTGACCTTTAAAGCCCTAAACGGCCTCAAAGGCCCAGTATACCTGAAGGAGCGCCTCCACCCCATCATTCTGCCTGGACACTGAGGTCCAGCGCTGAGGGCCTTTTGGCGGTTCCCTCCCTACGAGAAGCCAAGTTACAGGGTAGTGGTGCCTGCCCTGTGGAACCCCCTCCCACCAGATGTCAAAGAGATCAACAGCTACCTGACATTTAGAAGACATCTGAAGGCAGCCCTGTTCTGGGAAGCTTTGAATGTTTGACAGACTATTTTATTTTAATATTTTGTTGGAAGCCGCCCAGAGTGGCTGGGTATAAATAATAATAATAATAATAATAATAATTAATTAATTATGATGATGACTGTGAGGTGTTACACGTCATTAACTTCAAGCCACACTGCCATGCCTTTGGAGACACAAACCATCCCAGCTTTTCAGAGCTGGCTATCATGGCTTCTTTAATCTTTGTGTATTGCTCCACCATGTGGCTGAATCATATAAAGCACTGACTTTTACATATCTCTTGACCTCTAATTGCAAGAAGATCTCGTTAACTTGGATTATAATCTTTATAAATTGGAGTTGTGGAGCAGGTCCTCGAGAGGGTGGGGGGCTCCCAGCATTCCTCCTCAGTCCAGCCCCTGACAACCATGTGGGTTACGGCGTCGAGGGCTCATTTTGTGGGGCGATGTGAAACGTAGTGTTTTCACCCCCAAAACTTGCAGGGGGCATTCTCTGGGTGTTTGGCGCCGCTTTGGAGTGAACGGGGAAACGTCTGACTTTTGGAGAAATTGGGATCCCGTGAGTTACGGCGCCAAAGGCTCATTTTTGGGGGTGCCATGAAATGTGGGGTTTTCACTGCCAAACATTTCAGGGGGTCTTTAGCAGGTGTTTGCCGTTGCTTTGTTGTGAATCCTAAGACATTGGGTTTTCAGCGAAATCGTGGCCACCATATCTATCCTGACAGATGATTTGGCCTGTCACCCTTGTGTGGAAGTAAAGGATGAGATTCCCCTACTACTCCGCCTGGGGTCTCCAATGTGGTGCACCCAGCCTCCACTCACACTATTCCTATGCTGGGGAATTTGGGGGTGGTTTGTGGGGATGTTATGTACTGAGTTGAATAGGATCCAAAATGCTACAGTCTGATTGGTCCTAGAACAATAGGATCCAACATGCAGCAGTCTGATTGGTCCTAGAACAATGCAGCAATCTGATTGGTCCACAGGAGCCACCCAATCCAGCTCCAGGTGGAAGTGAATCCACAACCTGATTGGCCTACAGGAGAATCCCAGAATTAGCCAATCACGTGCAGCCCATTATGTAAATAATGTATATAAAGCAGATATTGTGGGGGAACTTTCGTTCCTCGCTACTATGAGCTGAATATAGAGCATGAAATCCACTCTCGACTCCGAGTATATTTCAGGGGAAGAGCTGTTTGGGATATTTCCTGCTTGTGAATTATTATTTGTGTGTGTGTGTGTGTGTGTGTGTGTGTGTGTGTGTAAAACACATGCCTAAAGCTTTAAATCTGGGATGGGCATGGACGTTCCGAGGTGGGCCACCAGGTGGCACTGCAGGCCATGCTCCAGCTGCTGCTGCTGCTGCTACAGGTGCCAGTAAGTCTCGCATTTTCAACCTCTTCCTCCTCCATTGCACTGGCTAAATGATTCCTTGCTGGACTCCCATCGCTGAGGCCAAATGTACCTTTACCGAGCAAAATATCCTTTCGAATTATACACCCAGCACATGGAACCTGACAAAGGGGCAATACAAGTGGACTCTCTGTGCCCTTACCACAGTAAAAAGACTGATACTGGTGAGCTGGAAAAATAAAAATGCGTCTCCCTTCTATGATTGGATTGAAGACTTCTACAAACTCACCACATATGAACAACCTGCAGATAAACGCAGACTTGCCATGGACAAATTCAATGATACAGTGGTACCTCGGGTTAACATACACTTCAGGTTACAGACTCTGCTGGTAGCCTTTTTAGCGTCGGGTGAGAAGAGCTTTGCGCCCGGGACGGGGAAATGGGAGTCAATAGACACTCAAGGAATAGTTTCAGAGAAAAGCTTTATTCTGCCATCCGGGGTGGCAGAAGGAGCAAGTGTGATAGATTCACAAAACAAGTATGAGTTCACAGCCATTTGCGCAGAGCATATATTCCCCTTCCAGTTCCCTCCCCTTTCTCCTCCTCCTCAAGAGTCCTGCCCCATTGTGATGAAATTCCAGTGCCTGTCTTCGGAGAACTTCCTGACATTAGTGACGAAGATGCCTCCAGTGCTGAAGGACATGAAGAAGAAGTGGTTCTTGAAGATGATGCTCCACATCCATTTTCCCAAAAGGAGTTGAATGATCTAGTTCGCGACCACAGCTTGTCAAAGGACAAAATTGGTTATGGTCAGCATAAGTGGTTTATTTGTGTTGACCTGAAGATGGTGAACTTTTTGTTGGGACAACAGTCTGGCTTCAACAAGTACCCATGTTTTCTGTGCATGTGGGATAGTAGGGACCGTGCTCAGCATTACACGAAGAAGGACTGGCCTGTGCGGGAGGAATTGGTGCCTTGCAAAGAAAGGAACGTCATCAACAACCCTCTGGTGGACAGAGACAGAATACTCTTCCCACCGCTGCACATCAAGCTCGGCTTAATCAAGCAGTTCACCAAAGGCTCTGGACAAGGATGGTGACTGCTTCACTTGTGGCAGGATTGAACATGGAGAAGTTGAAAGCTCGCATCTTTGACGGTCCTCAGATCCGTCAGCTCATCAGAGATCCAGAGTTCAGAAACTCAATGAACGAAATGGAACTGGAAGCGTGGAAGGCATTTGTTCTGGTAGTGAAGAACTTTCTAAGCAACAATAAGGTCAGAAACTATGCAGAACTTGTCAACAACATGCTGACTGCTTTCAGAAACCTGGGCTGCAACATGAGCGTCAAGATGCACTACCTATTTTCACATATGGACCGGTTTCCTGAGAACCTGGGTTCAATGAGTGACGAGCAGGGGGAGAGATTCCATCAGGACATGAAAGAGATGGAGACCAGGTATCAGGGTCGCTGGGACGCAGTCATGATGGCTGACTACTGTTGGACTCTGAAGAGAGACCTCCCTGCCGCTGAGCATTCCAGGAGTTCCAAGAAACGGAAGTTCAAGCCCTGAAGTTTGAAAAATGGTGAAGCAACATGCAATTTATGTGTTCTTACCTTTATCAATGCCCACCATTCAGTTTACAGTAATCGATGTTTCTATCAGGTAATCAATATATGTTGTTGGAAAAACATTATTTTCTCTTAAAAACATATTTAGGATGATATGTGTTGACAAAAATCAGCTGATAATGCCACAAAATGTAATCGGTTTTGTCACAAGATCTGATTTTTTACAAATCAACATAGCACAACAACCTGACCTGATGGAGAGAAACGGATGCCATTTCCTGATTCAGCAGTGCAAAAAGACCCTAAATCAATTGTAGAAATCTAGACAACATTCAAAAGGTAAAAAATTGTTGCCCAGTGTATAATTTAACATCTTTTGTTTTGTTTTTTTATATATATAAATTTTTATTAAAGTTTCCGAAATTTTATAACAACAAAAAACAAAACAATACAGTAAAAATAACATACAAAAAACATATAAAAAACAAATATAATTTCAGCCCTTCTTTTCTTATACCTTACTTCCCCGACTTCCTCTTACCTCCCCTTCCTGTATTCCAATTTCTAAATTATTCTTCAGCAAATCCTTCCCTTATTTTTCACTTAAATTTTAACCTTTCTTTTTCTTTTAAGCGTATCCATTGCCGCTAATAACCACATATTTTCTAATCCAGCGTCATTCTAACATTCATTGATTTTACAATATTTCTTTAGATAGTCCTTAAAATCTTTCCAATCTTCCTCCGCTGTTTCCCTTCCCTGGTTTCGGATTCTGCTCGTCATCTCTGCCAGTCCCATGTAGTCTATCACCTTCATCTGCCATTCTTCCAAGGTGGGTAGATCTTGTGTCTTCCAGTACTTTGCAATAAGTATTCTTGCCGCAGTTGTAGCATACATAAAAAATGTTCTGTCCTTCTTTAACACCCCTTGGCCGACAATACCCAAGAGAAAGGCCTCTGGTTTCTTCAGGAAAGTATATTTAAATACCTTTTTCAATTCATTATAAATCATTTCCCAGAACGCCTTAATCTTTGGGCACGTCCACCAGAGGTGGAAAAATGTACCTTCCTTTTCTCCACATTTCCAGCATTTGTTATCAGGCAAATGATAAATTTTCGCAAGCTTGACTGGGGTCATGTACCACCTATAAATCATTTTCATAATGTTTTCTCTGAGGGCATTACATGCCATAAATTTCATCCCGGTCGTCCACAACTTTTCCCAGTCAGCAAACATAATGTTATGACCAATATCCTGTGCCCACTTAATCATTGCTGATTTAACCGTTTCATCTTGTGTATTCCATTTCAACAGCAAGTTATACATTTTTGACAAATTTTTAGTACCGGATTCTAACAATTCTGTCTCTAGTTTTGATTTTTCCACCTGGAAGCCAATTTTCCTGTCCATCTTAAAAACCTCCATTATTTGATAGTAATGGAGCCAATCTCTCACTTTATCTTTTAATTTCTCAAAACTCTGCAGTTTCCATCTATCCCCTTCTTGTTCCAAAATTTCCCAATATCTCGGCCATTTGGACTCCATATTAAGCTTTTTAACAGCTTTTGCCTCCATTTGGGTCAACCACCGTGGAGTTTTGTTTTCCAACAAATCTTTATATCTAGTCCAGACATTATATAGTGCTTTCCTGACAATATGATTTTTAAAACCTTTATGAGCTTTAACCTTGTTAATGAGCTTTAACCACAAATATGCAGCTTTAACCTTGTTTATGAGCTTTAACCACAAATATGCATGCCACCCAAAGATGTTGTTAAAACCTTCTAGATCCAAGATATCTGTGTTCTCAAGAAGTAGCCAATCTTTCAACCAGCAGAAAGCTGCCGATTCATAATACAGTTTGAGATCTGGCAGGGCAAATCCCCCCCTTTCTTTTGCATCAGTTAAAGTCTTAAATTTAATTCTGGGTTTCTTGCCCTGCCAGACAAATTTTGAAATATCTTTCTGCCACTTCTTGAAACAATCCATCTTGTCCACTATTTGCAATGTTTGACACAAAACAACATTCTAGGCAATACATTCATCTTTATAACCGCAATTCGACCCAACAAGGAAAGCTTCAAGTTTGACCAAATTTCTAGATCTTTTTTCACTTCTGTCCAAGATTTCTCATAATTGTCTTTAAATAAGTTCACATTTTTAGCTGTCATATTTATCCCCAGATATTTCACTTTCTTAACCACAGTTAATCCTGTCTCATTCTGAAACCTCTCTTTTTCCAAAAGTGTTAAATTTTTCTCCAATACCTTAGTTTTTGACTTATTCAATTTAAACCCTGCCACTTGACCAAATTCTTGAATTAATTCTAATACTCTTTTTGTACTAGACTCAGGCTCTTGTAATGTAAGTACCAAATCATCTGCAAATGCTCTCAATTTGTACTGTTTAGCTCCGACCTGCACTCCTTTAACCAACTGGTCCCTTCTAATCATATTCAGCAAAACCTCCAGGACTGATATAAAAAGTAATGGAGAGATTGGGCATCCCTGTCGTGTCCCTTTTTCTATCTTGAATTCTTCCGTAACCACATTATTTACAATCAACTTTGCTTTTTGTTCAGAATATATTGCACCTATACCATTTTCAAACCCTTGGCCTACCCCCATCCCCCGGAGGTTCTTCATCATGAAACTCCAAGAAATATTGTCAAAGGCTTTCTCGGCGTCCACAAATATCAAAACTGCTTTCGTATTTATGTTCACTTCCAACTTTTCCAAAATGTCAATTATGTTCCTTACATTATCCGACAAATGTCTTCTCGGGAGAAAGCCCGCTTGATCTCTATGAATCTCCTCCATCAAAACTATTTTCAATCTCTTTGCTAAAATGTCAGCAAAAATTTTGTAATCCACTTTTAATAGTGAAATGGGGCGGTAGTTCTTAAGTTGAGTCTTTTCTGTTAGAGGACATTCGGCACAGAAACATGTGTGTATACCTTTAAGAAGTTTCTGGGATTAATTGGCTGCAGGTGACCGTTGCTATAAAGGAAAAAAGCTGAGTTTTGTTGCTTGCCTGCAGGAATAACATCCACCAGAGTTTGTGTTTATTTGCTTAGTAATAAAGTCTTCGTTTTTGTTTGGGTTTTTACACCTGTGTCTCCTGGAGTCACTCTGTCCTCTGCCACTGGCTGGAAATCCCCCTCCAATAGGTTATGGGCCCAGTCCCCAGTCCTGAGTGGGCAGAGACAGAGCGTGAAAAGAACCCAGAGACTGGAAGCAACTCAGCGTTTCTCAAGCAGCTGGCTGTGTGAAGGCATCGGCAGGGAGTGTCTGTTTGGGACCAGGAGCCGAACATTTCTTCAAGCCACGTGTTAGTAAGAACTGAGTGGAAAGCTGAAAGCTGGGTGGCGCCATGGCTGGACTTGGAGCTGGAGCTCAAGGGGGAGCTTCCTATTTTCCAGTAGAGAAACTGGGAGAGTCCAATTATATGTCATGGAGTTTACAGATGCAGGCGTTTTTAAAGAAAGAACAATGTTGGACTGCTATTGTTAACCCTCCTGTAAAAGAGGAGGATGAAGAAGTAGATGAAGCAGACCAAAGGCTGGAGGACAAAGCCTATGCCAATTTAATTTTGAGTTTAGAGAAGTCTCAGTTATCTCATGTGCGAGACCTTGAAACAGCAAGTGAGATTTGGCAAGCACTGAGAGCAATACATATTAGAGACACTGCTGGCAGCAAAATTACTCTAACGAGAGCTCTGTACCGAGCCAGACTAAGTGAGGGTGAATGTGTTTCAACACATCTTCAAAGAATGCGTGATTTATTTTCACAGTTAAATGAACTTGGGGAACATTTTTCTGAACAGAGAAAAGTTTATATTGTGCTGTCTTCACTTCCTGAGTCATGGGACAATTTAGTGATGACTCTGGAAGCAATCCCAGAAAGCCAATTAACAATGCATTTCTTAACTGGCCGTTTGCTTGATGAGGAGGAAAGACGCCATGAGAGGAAGGCCACAACCCCTCACTGTAACTCCAGAAATGGGAGGCAGTCCAGTAAAAGATATGCAACTGATGAGGAGCGGCATCCTAAGGAGGTTGTAGACCACAGAGAGGACCACAGTTAGAAGATGCTATCGTTGTGGGTCAACCAAGCATTTAGTACGACAGTGCACTGTGTCTGTGGGAGAAAATACAAGACAAGGGCGGCCTGCGTTTGCTGGGAAGCGAGGAGACAGGAAGAATCGAATCCAGTATGTTTCTGCAGCAGTTCGAGGCACCAGTCACGACGCTGGACAAGACTGGATTTTAGACTCAGCAGCGACAAACATTTTTGTCAAGTCTGCACAAACCCTTGTAGAAAAGCAGCCTTGTAAATCTGTAAATGTAGTACTAGCTGATGGAACAGTGCATGAGTCAGCTGGAAAGGGTAGTGTGAATATCAACTGTTTAAGTACCAAGTTTACCAATGTTTTATGTGTACCAAGTTTAGAAAATAATTTGCTTTCAGTTACAAGTCTTGTTAAGCAGGGATTTAAAGTAACCTTTTCTGGTTTAGGCTGTAGAATAGAGAAAGCTGGAAAAGTGGTTACAGCGTCGCTACAAAATGGTTTGTTTGTTTTGAAAGACCAGCTAGTAAGTGAGTCTGGGGCATGTGTTAAAGCCTGTAATAGAGCCTTGCATGATGAGTGCCAGCATCTGTGGCATCGTCGTTTGGGGCATGCCAATTTCCGCAGTATTGCAAAAATGCCAGAATTAAGCAAGGGAATTAAAACGAAAAAATGTTCAGTTTTTCTAGACTGCAATACTTGCAAGGAGTCTAAAAGTAAGCGAGGGTCTTATCCTGAAAGTACTAGAATTAGCAAGAGGCCATTTGCTTTAGTACATTCAGACCTTTGTGGGCCATTTGCAGAGTCTGAAGGAGGAGCAAAGTTTTTTTTGGTTCTTGTGGATGATTATAGCCGGTATACTTGGGTATATTTGTTAAAACACAAAAGTGAAACTGGTCAACTGATTAAGAATTGGATCAACTATATAGAAAGGCAGTTTCCTTACAAAGTTACCCAGTTGCAAAGTGACCGTGGAGGCGAGTTTATGTCTGAAGCCCTCCAAGTTTGGTTGAAAAAGCGTGGTATTTGTCACCGTAAATCGTGTCCTTTTTCGCCTGAAGAAAATTCAGTTGCAGAACGCAAGATAAGATCTTTACAAACAATGCTAGATTCAATGCTATGTGATTCTGGCCTATCCAGGAAGTATTGGGGAGAAGGAATTCTGTGTGCTAACTACATACAGAACAGATTGTTTCATTCTACCATAAACAACACCCCTCATTTTTTGCTTTATGGAAAAAAACCCTTTTTGGACCATGTTAAAACTTTTGGTTGCTGGGCTTGGGTTCACATCCCAAAAGGACAGAGAAGGAAAGGAGAGCCCAAGGCAAAGAAACTTAGGTTTGTTGGCTATCAAACTTGGTCAAAGGGGTATCGTTTTGCACTAGGGCGTGGCAGAGTTGTAATATCAAGACATGCAGAGTTTTGTGAGCAAGATGGTTGGGTTCGTTTACATGGAAATTCAGAAGTTATGTTATCTTCTGATGATACAGATAAATTTGTGAAATCTGAGGAAGAAAAGCCACAAATTAAAGAAGGTTCTGAAAGTGACAGTGATGAGGATTCAGGGGATGAGGATCCCAGTACACAATCTCCTAAAGCTGAACCAATTTCTCCTGAGCAGGGTGAATCAGAAGGGGAAGATAGTTCAGAGGGGGAGAGTGTTCAAGTTAGAAGGTCACAAAGAAGCAATAAGGGGGTACCTCCAGAAAGGTTTACTATACAAGAAGCTAAAACTGTTGATGTGAAAAAGGAACCTCGTGATTATGAGGAAGTTTTAAAGTTACCACACCAGGAAATAGTAAGGTGGAAAAATGCAATGAAAGCAGAAATGAAATCTTTAGCAGAACACAATGTCTTTACCATTGAGCCATTGCCTGAAGGAAAAAAGGCAGTGGGCTGTAGATGGGTGTATAAAATAAAACATTTGGCAGATGGTGATGTTAAGTACAAAGCCAGACTGGTAGCACAAGGCTTTACTCAAAGAAAAGGTGAAAGCTTTGATGAAACCTTTTCTCCTACTGCAAGGAGTGAAAGTGTACGCTTATTGCTAGCTCTTGCAGCACAACGTGGGTTTAAGGTAAACCAATTTGATATTGAAACAGATTATCTTAACGCAAATCTGCAAGAAGAAATTTTTATGAATCAAGCGCCAGGTTTTGAGGCAGGAGAACAGAATTCTGTATATAGGCTGAACAAAGCAATTTATGGGCTCAAACAGTCAGCTAGAAATTGGAACGAATTTCTTGATAATGCTTTAAAAAATCTTGGTTTTAAAAGAAGCTTAGCTGATAACTGCTTGTACACTAAAGGAAAGGGTGATAAACAAGAATTGTGTTTGTGTTATGTTGATGATTTGCTTTACTCTACAAAAGGTGACAAGCAAGTGGAAAAATTTGCAGAACAACTAAGAAAGGTATTTAAAGTAAGAGATTTGGGGCCAGTAAAAAATTATCTCGGTTTAGAAATTCAAAGAACAAACGATGGAAGTTTTTTGTTGAGTCAAAAAGACAAAATAATGGAGTTACTTGAAAGAAACAATATGCAAAACTGCAAGGGAATAAAAACCCCAATGGAAATAGGTTTTTTCAAAAATGAAGGAGAATGCACAGAACCTGTAAATCCTGAAATGTACCATTCAATAATTGGAAGTTTATTATACATTTCATTGTGGAGCAGACCAGATTTGAGTTATGCAGTTGGAATACTAAGCAGACTAGTAAGCTATCCTACAGAAAACGCCTGGAAAGGTTTAAAACGTATTTTCCGGTATCTAAAGCAAACACTTGATTATTGTTTAAGATTACCATCTTCAGGGTCCACAAAATTGCAGTGTTACGTTGACAGCGATTGGGCCAACCTGCCTGATAAAAAATCAATTTCTGGAATGGTATTTCAATTTGGAGATTCTTTAACAGGTTGGAAATCCAAAAAACAAAGTATAGTGGCCACATCATCAACTGAGGCCGAATACTGTGCATTGTCGGAATTATGTAATGAAGTAAAATTTTATGTTCAGATCCTCAAGGATATAAACGTACAGTGTAATTATCCTATTCAAGTTATGGAAGATAATCAAGCCGTAATAACCTTGTCTGGATCTGACCTGTTTAGAAACAAATCAAAGCATTTGGAAATTAAATATCAAAATGTAGCTGAAAATGTAAAACAGAACCAGATAATGCTGAAGTATTGTGAAAGTACACAAAATGTGGCGGATGTATTTACAAAAGCGTTAACCTTTGAAAAACATGCACGACTGGTAGCAAAGTTGGGAGTTGCTGTGTGTGATATGTAAATATGTTCTGTTCTGTTTAAAATATTATTTTTTCTGTTTGAACGAGAGGGGGTGTTAGAGGACATTCGGCACAGAAACATGTGTGTATACCTTTAAGAAGTTTCTGGGATTAATTGGCTGCAGGTGACCGTTGCTATAAAGGAAAAAAGCTGAGTTTTGTTGCTTGCCTGCAGGAATAACATCCACCAGAGTTTGTGTTTATTTGCTTAGTAATAAAGTCTTCGTTTTTGTTTGGGTTTTTACACCTATGTCTCCTGGAGTCACTCTGTCCTCTGCCACTGGCTGGAAATCCCCTCCAATATTTTCAGTCTCTGTCTTCGGGATAAGTGTAATATAAGCCTCTTTCCACGTTTCTGGTGCCCTTTCCCCCTCCAAAATTTCATTACAAACTTCCTTCAAAGGTTGTAATAACCACTCCTTCAAAACTTTATAATATCTGGAAGTCAGTCCATCAGGTCCTGGGGATTTGCCCAATGCCAAATTTTGAATAGCACCTTCTATTTCTTGTTCTGATATTTCCTGGTTCAATATTATTTTACTTTCTTGTGAAATCTTTTTCAGTCCGTTTTTTCCAAGAAATTGCTCTATGTCCATATCTTTCTGCGGCCCTTGTGAATAAAGTTGTCTAAAGTATCTCTGGAAGCAGTTCCTAATCTCCGTAGGGTTATAAATGTTCTTTCCATCCACTTCTAAATTTGTTACCGTATTCAGCTTTTGTCTTTTCTTTATTTGCCAAGCCAACAAGTTACCACATTTATCTGCTGATTCAAAAGTCTTTTGTCTCATTTGTTTAATTTTCCATTCTATTTCTTGATTCATCAATTCCATATATTGTGTTTGATATAACTTAATTTCTCTCAAAATCTCATGCGATTTTGGTTTTGATCTTAGTTTCCTTTCCCCATCTTTTATCTTCTCCAAAATTTTATCTTTCTTTTCATTTTGGCTTCTCTTCTTTATTGCATTTTGTTGAATCAAGAATCCTCTCATAACAGCTTTACTTGCATCCCAGATTACTCTTTTTTCTACGTCAGTCTTCATATTAATTTCAAAGTAGTCTTTCAAGGTTTTTTGGGCCTTTTTACAAATTTCCTCATCTCCAAATAAGGTGTCATTCATCCTCCATCTGAAGGTGTCAGCTGTTGTTTGCTTCATCACCATCTTTACAGCATTGTGGTCGGAGCAAGTTTTTCCATCTTTTGGGGGCAATTCCAAACCTGTTATTCCAAGAAGAAAGGCCGCTGGTTTCTTTATAAATGTATATTTCAACATTTTTTTCAATTCATTATAAATCTTTTCCCAGAAGTCTTTCACCTTGGGGCAGGTCCACCACATATGATAGAAAGTACCTTCGTTTTCTTTACATTTCCAGCAATGGTTATCACAGTTATGATAAATCTTTGCTAATTTAACTGGGGTCGGATACCATCTATCCATTTTCATTATGTTTTCCTTTAGTACAGTACATGCAGTGAACTTGACCCCTTTCTTCCACAATCTTTCCCAATCCTCAAACATTATGTTATGTCCTACATGTCTTGCCCAATCTATCATCACTGATTTAACTTGTTCATCCGGCTCAGAAATGGAAGCAAGAGGAGCTGCCTACACTACACGAATGGAGAATGAAGATGATGGACTATGCAGAACTTGATAGATTGACGGAAAGGATCCGAGACCGGCAAGACCAAAGATTTATAGAAGATTGGGAAAAATTTAAAGAATATATGCATAAATTAAGTGACAATCAAATAACGCTTGTAAGCTTAAATGAAGCTCTGTAAAAAGAAATGTTAGAATTGGAGTAAAGCAAGGCTTTAGTTTTAAGAATAATTGAAGTAAGACCTTAGAAATGTGTATGAAACTTAAAGTGGAAGGAGTATCAGGCAGGATGAGGGAAGTCCAAAAAGGGAGTGGATATTATAAAAAAAGATGTATGATTTGTATAATTTTGTATTGGAAAAATTGAATAAAAATGATTAAAAAAAGAAGAAGATTTAATTTGTTCATCCTTCGTATGCCACTCTAACAATGGGAAATGTAGTGTTTTCAAAGCCCCCCCCCCAATGTTGCAGGGGGCATTCTCTGGGTGTTTGGTGCTGCTTTGGAGTGAATCAGATGACATTGGACCTTTGGAGAAATCGTGACCCTGTGGGTTAGGGCACTGAAGCCTCATTTTGGGGGGGGGGGGCGCCATAACACGTGGGGTTTTCACTGCCATGGATCACAAAACGGCTGCGGTTTTGTGCAAAGCTGGTAGATTGAGAAACTAGTATTTTATTTTTATTTTTAAAAAGATAAACTAAAGGTGTGTGCTTACAGGTAAACAGATACCAGTGTGCATGCCCATTATGACCTCAGGCAAGAATCAAGAAAATACAGGTGGTCCCTCTTAACTGACATTCTGAACTGAACAGAACTGAAGGGAGGGGCTGGTTCTGGAGCAAAGCTGTTTAGATTGGGTTTGGGTGGATGCGAAGAGGATGCCTCCAACTTCTTGGGCTTTGCTTCTCAACTTATTCTGCCTTCTGGGACCCCCCAGCCCAAGACCAACCACCTCTTGGATAGGTGAGCATGCAGATATTTTGGATTGTGTGAGTGTGGGGCAGGATGACCGCGTATGAAAGCTCATTTGAGCACAAGTGCTGGCCCCCCTTTTCTCTCCCATGGAGGCCCTGAACTGGCCAGCTCCTGGTTCAGGGCCTCCAAGGGAGAGAAAGGGGAACCTCAGTTACTCTTTGCCTTCTGAGGACAATGTCTCCCTCCCAGAGCCCCAAGACTTACGGCTGCTGCTCTAACAGCCTCAGGACATCCAAGGGGTCATGAGCAAAGCACACAAGCCCTGCCCGCCAGATGTGAAGCACTCTACGGAGAGAATTTGGGTTTTTTAACTGGCTGAACAGAGTTTCAGCCCTTGGGGAATTTGATTTCTTAAACATACACCTTCCCCTTCCTTGTGTCCCTGGTGAGAAAAGCCAATCCTGCTTTCTTCCTTTGGTAATTTAATCAGAGGAAATAACTCTTTCAATGGTCTAATAGATTTGCTGAATCATGAATTCTGTACATGCACAGAGGCTATACCTCTTGAAACCCCAAAGATGGGCAAGATAGGGCATTTCTCTCCACCTGGCTCCACCGGATATTGCTGATGGCCAATGAAAGCCCAAGTAGGGATTCCTAGTGGGGGATGTTGCTGTGGTATAGTGGAGGAGCAGGGCCAGGAGGCTAACTTGGACACCTGAGAACACAAAAAAGCAGCAGCAAAACAACTACATGTTTCCTTTTAAATGGGCCTTCCTGCTGAGTGTAAAGCATAGATCCTCATTTTTTAAGGGAAAAGGGAGAGAAGGTTTCTCCCAAAGTGTTAGAAGGTCACAAATAATGTAACAATAGAACAAAACAAATGTGCCGTTTCATGTGATACAGAATCCTATGTGCAAATCTGTTAGATTGAGAAATTTGTATTAAATAAGGGGGGGGGGGAATTAAAGGTGTGTGCTTGCAGGTAAACAGATTGGAGATTTCCTGCAAGATCTTGTGAGATCTCACTGAAGTCTTGCAAGATGTCTAGGAGAGCAAAATATGTATTGAGATTTGGGAGAGATCTTGCATGCTCTTTCAGGGACCAAAGCCATCACTACTGCAGCGCCAAAGGCAGGTGGCTCAGGGGTGGTGAGTGTCCCACGGCGCGAAATGGGATGTACCCCCCCTCAAGCTCAGGATTCCAGAACTAACAACTGTCAGTTGGGAAGGACGGAAGGCAAGGACCCACAGCCCAGGTGGGGCTCACTAGCTTGGGGAGGAGGTGTGTGATTCCTCAGCTGGAGTAGATGCAGGACAGTTGAGGCTCACATGCCTCATCACCGCAGAAGCTATAACTGGAAAGCTGTCCTGGCCAGGCCTGTGTCCTTTGGCTCCAGTTGGGAGCGAGACGGATGACGTCTGATTTTTGGCGAAATATTTGTTTTTTAAAAAATTATGATTTTCAATTTTATACATTTCAATAATTTTGCAGTCATTTTAACATTTCAAAACTTGACTTCCTTCCCCCTCTTTCTGCAGTTCTTTAAATTGATTCTTCATATCTTATGCATATCCAAATTACCTCAATTTCTTCATTTATGCATCTGCTTTAAATATATAATCTTATTAAACTGCAGGTTATTCCAATAATCCTGCCAATGTTCTTATCTGTTTACAGTTTGTAACTATTCATTAAACCATTTCCATTCTTTAATAAAAAGTTTGTTCTCTTGCTCCTAGAAACGGTCAGCATGTGACAGAGGCCACATCCTGGGAACGGTTTGACTGACCACCTAAACCAGGTGAGAGCAGCCAAGGAGTCTCAAATGCTCAGGAACTTCCCCTGTGTGCCAAGACAGGCTCCAGCAGATTGAGCGGACAAGACCAAGCGTGGGCCCAGTGGTCAAGAAGGTGGTTTCTGCAATGCTGTGGAGGGAAGTGAGGGGCAGATGGGGCTCATCCACCTATAAAGATAGCCCATCGAAGAGAAGGAAAACTCTGATCCTAATTTGCCTTGTGGGATATCTTTGGGAGCTGAAAAGGTTAAGGAGTAAAGCCTACACAAATCTGGAGTGGAGTCCCTCAGGCGGTTGGATGGCGCCGTTTACAACCCCTTCTGACATCTCCTGCAGCCCAACTGGTGCCTAAATCTGCTTTCCTTGGAGACACATCTGCAAAGCCAAGAGAGGGAGTCTTGTCATCTGGGAAGCCCAGGACCTCCAGACACACTGCCCAGTCTTGCTCCCTGGAGAGGTCACTTTGGGACTGCTGACACCGTTGCTTGACTTTTGACCTCACCCCCGGAGGCGTACTCCATTGCTTCTCAAGACAGACAAATGCCAACATTAAAAAACTATTTGAAAGAATTTTATTTCATTCACAAAAGACAAACCGGCATGTGATTAGGACAGTGGTTTTCAGACAACGGGTGACACGTTTATTGATCCAGTTTGGAGTCTCTGTCTTGTCTTTGCACATGCGCAGTTCCATCTAGGAGCAACAACAAGGGAAGGAGCCAAACTGTCGACTCCTGCAGCGAGACTCAGGATTTCCACTCACGCTCACAAACGTAGGAAAAAGCACCGCCTAGGATAAAAGGATGATCACAGAATAGCATGTTTGTAAAGGAACTTGATTAGAATAATAATGATGATGATGATTTTTTTTAATTTTTCTATTTTGGTTTGTGGGGAAGGGGGGGACTGGGTCTTGGTGGGGAGGGAGATCTGTGCTGGAGTTGCTGGCCTCACTGCTGTCGCTGCCCGGAAGAGAGAAGAAGAGAAAATATTTTTAATCTTTCCATTTCTTATTATGTTGACAACCCATCTTTCCTTCAAGGATCTTCAGGTGGCTTACGCTATTCTCCCTTTCTTTAATTATACTTACTTCCTCATTCCATTTCTCTTCCAATATCTCTTCCACCTCCTCCTCGCAGACCAGGGGGTGGATTTTAGGGGCACGACAGCAGGAGGCCAGCAGCTCGCACAGCCTGCCACACTGGCCATTCTCTCTTTCAACAGCCTTGGAGAACAACTGAGTAGGCATCTAGAGCGTCAACTGAACAGGCATGTGGATCAGCTAGTCACTGGGCACAGTCTATTCTTTTGGAGGGGGCTTTCCCCAGTTTCCATTTATAAGAAGTTTGAAAGGTTGCCTCTTTATAAAGTCTGTTTGCTTGTGACGAGAGACCACACTGGAGACTCAGTGTTTTTGAAATATATCAAGGTAAAGGGACTCCTGACCATTAGGTCCAGTCGTGGCCGACTCTGGGGTTGCAGCGCTTATCTTGCTTTATTGGCGGACCGGTCATGAACAGCTTCCGGGTCATGTGGCCAGCATGACTAAGCTGCTTCTGAACCAGAGCAGCGCACGGAAACGCCCTTTACCTTCCTGCCGGAGCATTACCTATTTATCTACTTGCCCTTTGACGTGCTTTCGAACTGCTAGGTTGGCAGGAGCAGGGACCGAGCAACGGGAGTTCACTCCGTCGTGGGGATTCGAACCGCCGACCTTCTGATAGGCAAGTCCTAGGCTCTGTGGTTTAACCCACAGCGCCACCCGCATCCCTATTATTTATTTATTTAGATACTTGGGTTTTGGGCGAAGGGAGAACTGGGTCTTGGAGCGGGGTAGAGCTGTACTGGAGCTGCTGGCCTCACTGCTATCACTGCCTGAAGAGAAATGAAGAGAAAAGATTCTTAATTTTTTCATTAATTATTACATTGATGACCCATCTTTCCTGCAAGGATCTCCAGGTGGCTTGCGTTATTCTCCCTTCCTCCCTTCCTCATCCCATCCCTGAACTCTTCTTGAATGAGGGAGCTGCCTCCCCCCACCCTCAGTGATCCAGATTCTCTCTGGCCTCCCTGTTCCTCCTGAACAAAGATCAACACTCACCATTGGTAGTAGCATCTGTGGTATCCATCCTCTGGTCCCTTGGCCTTACGTAGATCGTAGATCGTTCTCACCTTTACCCTTCTTTCCTTTCCATCCTTCATTACACTCACTGTGTCCTCCTCCTCACAGACCAGGGGATGGATTTTTGTGGCACGACAGCAGGAGACCAGCAGCTCACCCAGCCTTCTCAGACTGCAGAATCTAGGGAAGAAGAGGGAAAATAGTCAGGAAATGGGTTCTAGATGCTTCCTTGATACTCTTTATCTGGCAGATAAACCTACTTTCAGAAACCTCTCATGGCGATTGCAGCAAGCAGCTGAAACCAGAGAGGAGGGCATCTTGTCAAGAGACCCTCCAGAACTGGGAGATCCCTTTCTTGTGGTGATGCCCGCAAGGGAGAAGGCAAGCCATTTCCCTCAAAGGATCTAAGAGGGTCCTGAGGTCAATCTTTAAAAATTAATCTAACCATGATATGGTTCCTTATATATCTGAATCTTGAGGGATAGCAAATGAAGCAAAATGCAGGAAGAATAAGAGATCCTACGTATACACGAGATGAATAAATTTTCATTTTTCAGAAAACACAATTCACACCAATAACCTATTTTCTTTGAACTATCCTCAAATGGTTGCTCTTCCCAAAGTTGTCAGCCAAGTCAGTCAGCCGGACAACGTGTCACAATGGAGGACATAACACCGTCACTTTAGCTACCTGGCTTTACAAGGGACATGGCTCCCTTTAATATTCATTTTTAAAAATATATATTTTAGTGGATTAAGCAGTTTTGTTTTGTTTATTTTAAAATGTTCGATACCTCTTCCTTTTCATGTAGCACAGTGATTTAGGCATTCTACTTACGCTTTAGATGAAGAAAGTCAATTCGTTGCGCTAAAAAACATGTTTGCTTCCTCAAAATCTTCCTCCTCTCGTCTGAACTATCCTCAAATAGTTTCTCATCCAAAAGTCCTCATCCCATCCCTGAATTCTTCTTGAATGAGGGAGCTGCCTCCCCGCTTCCCAGCGAGCGGGATTTTCTCTGGCCTCCCTGTTCCTGATGAACAAAGATCAACACTCACCATCTATATATCGGTATCAGTGGCATCCATCCCCTGGTCGCTTGGTCTTACAGAAATTATTTTCACCTTCACTAAAGATTCCTTCTGATCTTCATAACCATCACTTCATCCTCCCATTTCTCTTCCAATATCTCTTCCTCCTCCTCCTCCTCACAGACCAGGGGATGGATCTTTGGCACGTGACAGCAGGAGACCAGCAGCTCACGCAGCCAATCTTTATAAACTAATTTAACCATGACATGGTTCCCTAGGTTTCTGAATCTTGAGGGATAGTAAAAGAAACAGAATGCAGAAGGAATTAGGAATCCTACTTATACTTTAGATGAAGAAAGTCTCTTCATTACACCAGAAAACGTATTTCCTTTCTCACAAATCACCTCCTCCTTCTCCTAGACCACGCTACGCCATCTTTGCCATCTTTATAGGTTAGTGTTTAATATAAGTTCAATATTAAAAGTGTTGCCTTCTCTTTTACCTTTGTTTTCCAGTAACTTCCACTCTTTTACCACAAACAGCGCTGACAATCCAAGTCTTTTAACTCAGTCTCTTTCGCTGGGCTCACGCCACTTCAAAGTAAAAAACAAGTTAAGTCCTTGAATTCTGTTTCTTTTAATGGGCTACTACTGCTGCTGCAGAGTGAAATTTGAATCTGTCTTCCTTTTCTTACTGGTACTTGTTAGAGAAATCTTTGCTTATGGTTACGTATAATGAGAAAGATTTCCAATATGTTTAAGATAAAATCTCCCGTTCTTTATTCTTTATGTGCTAGCCTTTCGGGTCTGTTTCTGAGCAGTTCAGTTTGTATAAATAAGTCTCACAGACCCTCTTCTCCTCAAGCTCTCCTTGTTAGCTGCCATTCTTACCGTTTGGGACTTTGAGGCTTGCTGCTGAGGATTGCTCGTGTCCTTGCGTCTAGGTACTCTCTGTCGGCTCACCTCCTGGTTAGGACGTGGGCTTCGAAGGGTTCCTTTTTTGACGCTGCCGGACAATGTCAGCCCTGGGCCACGCCCAGAGCCTTTTTGGGGGTCGTGTAGCCTCCGCATTGCCCCCCAAAGTTCCCTCTAACAGCTGCTAGGCACGGAGAACCCGCGAAGCACATCCACAACGGAGGGTGGAAAAACCAGAAGCCCTTACATACCAGGTTTGGGAGGGGGATTTGGTCTGCGATAGGCTTTTTCCGTAGGGACACGGGTGGCCACAGAGCCTAGGGCTTGCTGATCAGAAGGTCGGCAGTTCGAATCCCCGCGACGGGGTGAGCTCCCGCTGCTCGGTCCCAGCACCTGCCACCCTAGCAGTTCGAAAGCACAAAGTGGAAGTAGATAAATACCGTATTTTTCGCTCTATAGGACACAATTTCCCCCCTCCAAAAATTAAGGGGAAATGATCAAAGCAGAAGAAATAAGAGATGATTGGATCCCTTTAAGAGCTCAAAGCATGGGTACCCCCAACAAAAATTTAAAATTCGGTTTTGTAATTTGGAACTAATGTGATTTGATTGGTTTGCTAATAAAAAATATTTTATAAAAAAAACAAAAATTAAGGGAAAAATTGTGTGCGCCCTATGGAGTGAATGCAGGCTGCGCAGCTAAGCCCAAAGCCAGAACATGGAGAAGGAGCGCTGCGCAGCGCTCCGTCTCACTGTTCTAGCTTGGGGATGGCTGCGCAAAGCCTCCGCAGGACAGCGGGGTGCCTTCACCCCGCTGCTCTGCAGAGGCTTCAAAGGCTGCACTCCGTTGGCTTCAGGCAGCTATCCGCAAGCTTTTGGAGCGCAGCAGGAGTTCCCGCTGTACTTCGAAGGCTTGCGGATAGCCGCCTGAAGTCACCTAGCAGTTCGAAAGTGGAAGTAGATAAATACCATATTTTTCACTCTATAGGACGCACTTTTCCCCCTCCCAAAATTAAGGGGAAATGATCAAAGCAGCAGAAATAAGAGATGATTGGATCCCTTTCTGAGTTCGAAGCATGGGTACCCGCAACCAAAATTTAAAATTCGGTTTTGTAATTTGGAACTAATGTGATTTGATTGGTTTGCTAATAAAAATTATTTTATTTTAAAAAAATCAATTAAGGGGAAATGTGTGTGCGTCCTATGGAGTGAATGCAGGCTGCGCAGCTAAGCCCAAAGCCAGAGCAGGGAGAAGGAGCGCTCCGCAGCGCTCCGTCTCGCTGTTCTAGCTTGGGGTTAGCTGCGCAAAGCCTCCGCAGGGCAGTGGGGTGAAGGCACCCTGCCGCCCTGCGGAGGCTTCAAAGGCCGTCCCCGAAGCCAGAACAGTGAGGCGGAGCACTGCGCGGCTCTCCGTCTCACTGTTCTAGCTTGGGGATGGCTGCACAAAGCCTCCGCAGGGCAGCGGGGTGCCTTCACCCCGCTGCTCTGCGGAGGCTTCAAAGGCTGCGCTCTGGGGGCTTCAGGCAGAAGGCTTGCGGATAGCCGCCTGAAGCCTGGAGAGCAAGAGGGGTCGGTGCACACAGATCCCTCTTGCTCTCCTGGCTTCGCTTCGCTGGAGAGGTGCTGCACAGTTTTCCCTCTCTGCGCAGCGCCCCTTCAGCGAAGCGGGAGGAGAAATGGAAGGGGCTCCGTTTCTCCTGCCGCTTCGCTGAGGGGATGCTGAGCAGAGAGGGGGAGAACCCCCCCCCCGTTCTCCCCCTCCTATGATCCGGTGCGTCTTATGGTCCGGTGCGTCCTATAGAGCGAAAAATACGGTAGGTGCCTTTCTGTCAGGAAGGTAAACAGCCTTTCCGTGCACTGCTCTGCTTTTGCCAGAAGCGGCTTCGTCATCCTGGCCACATGACCCGGAAGCTGTACGCCGGCTCCCTCAGCCTATAGAGCGAGATGAGCGCGCAACCCTAGAGTCGTCCGCGACTGGACCTAACGGTCAGGGGTACCTGTACCTTTACCTAGGCTTTTTCCAGATCTGCCTTACTGCCCTATGTTTCTAAATCTTGAGGGAGAGCAAAAGAAGCAGAATGCAGAAAGAATTAGACATCCTACTTACACTCAAGAAGAAGAAATCTTTATTTTGCCGGAAAACATCATTACTTCTCACAAACCACCTCCTTTCTCCTGAACTATCCTCAAATAGTTGCTCTTCCCAAAGTCCTCAGCCAAGTCACTCAGCAGGGGGACGTGTCACAATGGAGGCCCTGACCCTGTTGCTTTAGCTACCTTGCTTAACAATGTGAATTGTTCCCCTTAACATTAATTTTTCAAATATATCTTCCCGTGGGTTTTTATTTTATTTATTTAGGAAGGATCTAGAGCTGGCTTCATCCAGCACGGTGCATTTCTGGACAGGACAGGAAACACCTTGCAAACACACACTTTTCAACATGGCGGTGTCACCAAGGAAAAACACTCCTGGCCTAGACTATGGCTGCTGTTTCTCAATTAATGGTAAAAAATGACCCTTCTCAACATCCTGTAATAATCTGTCCAGTATTAGGATGGACAGGAGCAGGACTTCACCCTTAGACCCCCTCATCCCCCTGTTTCTTTCTGTTTCTGCCCAGTGTCTTCTGCCAATCAACAGCTTTCCTTAGCTTGCAAGGAAGTGAAATGTTATGAGTTACTTGGTGCCAGACTCCCCTTTGCCATGAGTTTCTGGGTGCCAGGCACTGAACCCCTGGACACTGAACATCGGGGGAATTGATCTAAGCTGTACCCCAAGCACTACATTTGATTGTTGGTTATTAAAAACTGATTGAAACCATTTTATTTCATTCACAAAAGAAATTTTGACATGTGATTATGATAACAGTTTATATAATAAAGGTGACACGTTTATTGATCCTTTTTGTAAGTTATTATTTGTCTACTTTAACGTATTTTTTATATATATTAATCAGTAAGGGGGTGGGGTGGGAAGCAGTGTTGCATATGAAACTGGTGGATGGCTGTCATTAATCCAGATCAATTTCATAGAATCATAGAAACTTATAGCTGGAAGGGACACCAAGGGTCATCTAGTCCAACCCCCTGTGATGCAGCAATCTCAGCAAAAGCATCCATGGCAGACGGCCATCCAACCTCTGCTTAGTAACCTCCAAGGAAGGAGAGTCCACCACCTCTCATGGGAATCTGTTCTAATGCCAAACAGCCCTTGCTGTCAGAAAGTTTTTATGAATGTTTAGTTGGAATCTCCTTTCTTATAACTTGAATCCATGGGTTCGAGTCCTACCATCTAGAGCAGCAGAAAACAAGCTTGTTCCCTCTTCCATGTGACAGCCCTTAAGATATTGGAAGATGGCTGTCAGATCTCCTCTCAGTTTCCTCTTTTCCAGGCCAAACCTACCCAGCTCCTTCAAGTGTTTCTCTTCAATCTTAGTTTCCAGACCCTTGGTTGTCTTGGTTGCCCTCCTCTGCACACATTCCAGCTTGTCAACATCCTTCTTCAATGATGGTGCCCAGAACTGGACACAGGACTCCAGGTGTGGCCTGACCAAGGTAGGAGAGAGTAGGACTTGGACTTTGTTTCATCAGGACCCTGGACTTCCATAGATGCAATCTAGAACAGCGTTACCATTTTCTGCTGCTGCACATTCCTTGTGGCTGAGGCTCAGGGAAACGCCCCCGGGACCTTTCAGTTCATGGTGTCCATGGAGGCGCAGGTCAGTTCTGTGTCCAGGGCAGCTGTTGACCAGCTTCATATAGTACGCAGGCTGAGACCCTATCTGCCTGCGGATTGCCTCGCCAGAGGGGTGCATGCTCTGGTTATCTCCCGCTTGGACTACTGCAATGCGCTCTACGTGGGGCTACCTTTGAAGGTGACCCGGAAACTACAACTAATCCAGAATGCGGCAGCTAGACTGGTGACTGGGGGTGGCCCCCAAGACCTACATTGGCTCTCAGTATGTTTCCTTTTTTTTTTATATAATATATTTATTAAAATTTTCACATAAAACATACATCAGAAAAAACACAATTCATCATTGTCCATTTAACATCTCTCAGTTGTTACATAGGACTCCCCCACACCTCCCGCATACACTTGCATCATTATTAAATTAATTTCAAACAAATTATCATTTTACTCATAATCTTAGTTTTGATTAGCATATAATTCATCCTTAAGTCTAATTTGGTGATAGACAATTGTTTTCTACTCTGGCATCCGGTTCAACACTCAGCCAAATTACAATATTTTTGTAAATAGATCTTGAATTTCTTCCAGTCTTCTTCCATCCTTTCTTCTCCCTGGTCTCGGATTCTGCCGGTCATCTCGGCTAGCTGCATATAGTCCATCAGCTGCATCTGCCATTCTTCCACAGTGGGTAGCTTCTGAGTTTTCCAGTTCTTGGCAATCAATATTCTTGCTGCTGTTGTTGCATACATAAAGAATGTTCTGTCCTTTTTTGACACACTCTGGTCGACGATACCCAAGAGAAAGGCCTCTGGTTTCTTAGTAAAGGTGTATTTAAACACCCTTTTTAATTCATTATATATTGTCTCCCAAAAGGCCTTCACTCTAGGGCAGGTCCACCAGAGGTGAAAAAATGTTCCTTCATTTTCCTTACATTTCCAACATTTACTATCAGACGAATGGTATATTTTAGCTAATTTAACAGGGGTCATGTACCATCTATACATCATTTTCATCACATTTTCCTTCAACGCATTACATGCAGTGAAGTTCAGCCCAGAGGTCCACAACCTTTCCCAATCTTCAAACATAATATTGTGCCCAATGTCCTGAGCCCATTTTATCATTGTTGATTTTACCATTTCGTCTTGTGTATTCCATTTCAGCAGCAAGTTATACATTTTTGAAAGTACTTTAGTCTTAGGTTCTAACAGTTCAGTTTCTAACTTTGACTTTTCCACTTGGAATCCTAACTTTTTGTCATTTTTAAACACTTCTTTAATCTGAGCATAGTGTAACCAGTCTCTCACTTTATCTCTCATCTTTTCTAAACTCTGCAATTTCCAGTTATCCCCATCCTTTTCTATTATCTCCCAATATTTTGGCCAATTGGCCTCCATATTGGCTCTTTTTCGAGCCTTGGCCTCCAGGGGTGACAGCCACCTCGGAGTTTTATTCTCCAATAAGTCTTTGTATTTTGTCCAGACATTAAAAACTGATTTTCTGACAATATGGTTCTTAAAGGCCTTATTTATCTTAGCTTTGTCATACCATAAATAAGCATGCCATCCAAACGCATTATTAAAGCCTTCCAAGTCCAAGACATCCGTATCTTCAAGAAGTAACCAATCTTTTAGCCAGCAGAACGCTGCAGCTTCATAATACAACTTTAGGTCTGGCAGGGCAAAGCCCCCTCTTTCGCATCTGTTAGTATTTTGAATTTAATTCTGGGCTTTTTGCCCTGCCAGACAAATTTAGAAATATCTTTCTGCCACTTCCGAAAACACTCTGTCTTGTCTACAATCTGTAGTGTCTGAAACAAAAATAACATTTTTGGCAGTACATTCATCTTGATGGCAGCTATTCGGCCTGACAAAGAAAGTTTAAGTCTTGACCAACTATCCAAGTCTCTCTTAATTTCTGACCAACATTTTTCATAGTTATCTTTAAAAAGACTCAGATTTTTTGCTGTTATGTTTACCCCCAAGTATTTGACTTTCTTAACCATGTTCAGTTCTGTCTCTTTCTGAAGCTGTTCCAACTCACTATCTGTCAAGTTCTTCCCCAAAACCTTAGTTTTTTGCTTATTCAACCTAAATCCTGCCACTCGACCAAAGTTTTGAATCAGTTGTAATACTCTTTTCGTACTAGATTCCGGCTCCTGTAATGTCAAGACTAGGTCATCTGCAAAAGCTTTAAGTTTATATTGTTTCGCTCCGACCTGGATCCCTTCCACCAACCGGTCCCCCCTAATCATATTCAGGAGCACTTCCAGAACCGAGATAAACAGTAATGGGGAAATCGGGCAGCCTTGTCGTGTACCTTTTTCAATTTTGAACCCTTCTGTAACCACATTGTTAACTATCAGTTTAGCCTTTTGTTCTGAGTATATTGCCTCAATCCCATTCTCAAACCCCCGTCCCACTCCCATTTCTTTTAAATTCCCCTTCATAAATTTCCAGGATATGTTGTCAAAGGCCTTCTCCGCGTCTATGAAAATTAGAACTGCTTTAGTGTTTATGTTTGTTTGCAAAAATTCCAATATGTCTATAATGTTCCTTGTGTTTGCAAACATGTGTCTACCCGGGAGAAAGCCTGCCTGGTCTTTATGGATTATCTCACTTAAAACTTTCTTAAATCTTCGTGCCAAAACATCTGCAAATATTTTGTAATCCACATTTAAAAGGGAGATGGGACGGTAGTTCTTAAGTTGTGTCTTTTCAGTTTCCGACTTTGGTATCAATGTGATAAATGCTTCTTTCCACGATTCAGGCGCCTTCTTCCCCTCCATTATTTCATTGCTGACCTCCAATAATGGTTGTATCAAGTAATCCTTCAATATCTTGTAGTAGTTAGAGGTCAGTCCATCTGGTCCTGGTGATTTGCCCTGTTTCAAACTCTGGATGGCCTGCTCAATCTCTTGTCGTGTTATTTTGCTATTCAAAATTGTTCTATTTTCTTCTGACAGCTTTGCTAATCCATTTTTCTCCAAAAATTGTGTAATCTCTGTTTCATCTTGTGGCCCTTGAGTGTATAACTTTTTAAAATACCTCTGGAAGCACTTTCTGATCTCTCCCGGGTTCTGAATGTTCCTTCCTTCAACCTCTAAGTTTGTTACTGTATTCAATCTTTGTCTCCTTTTCAACTGCCAAGCTAGCAGTTTCCCACATTTATTAGCCGACTCAAAAGTTTTTTGTTTCATTGTTTTGATCTTCCACTCTATTTCCTGATTTATCAGTTTAGAATATTGTGCCTGATGAAGTTTGATTTCTCTCAGAATCGGTTGGGATTTCGGGTCGGATCTTAATTTCTTCTCCAACTCTTTAATTCTTTCCAGAATTTTGTCTTTCTTTTCATTTTGCAATCTTTTCTTTAAAGAATTCTGTTGAATCAAGAACCCTCTCATCACAGCTTTGCTTGCATCCCAGATAGTTCTTTTTTCCACCGTGGTGCTCAAATTAATCTCAAAGTAGTCCTTTAAAGTTTTTTGGGCCTTCTTTACAATTCTTTGGTCTCTAAACAGGCCATCATTCATCTTCCATCTAAAGGAGCCGGTTGGGATCAGTGTCGGCTCTCAGTATGTTTCCGGGCACAATTCAAAGTGTTGGTGCTGACCTTTAAAGCCCTAAACGGCCTCAAAGGCCCAGTATACCTGAAGGAGCGCCTCCACCCCCATCATTCTGCCTGGACACTGAGGTCCAGCGCTGAGGGCCTTTTGGCGGTTCCCTCCCTACGAGAAGCCAAGTTACAGGGTAGTGATGCCTGCCCTGTGGAACCCCCTCCCACCAGATGTCCGAGAGATAAACAGCTACCTGACATTTAGAAGACATCTGAAGGCAGCCCTGTTCTGGGAAGCTTTGAATGTTTGACAGACTATTTTATTTTAATATTTTGTTGGAAGCCGCCCAGAGTGGCTGGGTATAAATAATTTATTATTATTATTATTATTATTATTATTATTATTATTATTATTAATTATGACGATGACTGTGAGGTGTTACACGTCTTTAACTTCAAGCCACACTGCCATGCCTTTGAAGACACAAACCACCCCAGCTTTTCAGAGCTGGCTATCATGGCTTCTTTAATCTTTGTGTATTGCTCCACCATGTGGCTGAATCATATAAAGCACTGACTTTTACATATCTCTTGACCTCTAATTGCAAGAAGATCTCGTTAACTTGGATTATAATCTTTATAAATTGGAGTTGTGGAGCAGGTCCTCGAGAGGGTGGGGGGCTCCCAGCATTCCTCCTCAGTCCAGCCCCTGACAACCATGTGGGTTACGGCGTCGAGGGCTCATTTTGTGGGGCGATGTGAAACGTAGTGTTTTCACCCCCAAAACTTGCAGGGGGCATTCTCTGGGTGTTTGGCGCCGCTTTGGAGTGAACGGGGAAACGTCTGACTTTTGGAGAAATTGGGATCCCGTGAGTTACGGCGCCAAAGGCTCATTTTTGGGGGTGCCATGAAATGTGGGGTTTTCACTGCCAAACATTTCAGGCGGTCTTTAGCAGGTGTTTGCTGTTGCTTTGTTGTGAATCCTAAGACATCGGGTTTTCAGCGAAATCGTGGCCACCATATCTATCCTGACAGATGATTTGGCCTGTCACCCTTGTGTGGAAGTAAAGGATGAGATTCCCCTACTACTCCGCTTGGGGTCTCCAATGTGGTGCACCCAGCCTCCACTCACACTATTCCTATGCTGGGGAATTTGGGGGTGGTTTGTGGGGATGTTATGTACTGAGTTGAATAGGATCCAAAATGCTAGGAAAGCAGTGTTTAATGTCTGGACAAGATATAAAGATTTATTGGAAAATAAGACCCCAAGGTGGCTGTCACCAATGGAAGCTAAGGCTCAGAAAAGACTTAATATGGAGGCCGAATGGCCAAAATATTGGGAGATACTAGAGAATGATGGAGACTCTTGGAGAATGCAGAGTTTTGAGAGGTTAAAAGACAAAGTGCGAGATTGGTTACATTATCGTCACATTAGGGAGGTCTTTAATGAGGACAAAAAAATAGGGTTCCAGGTGGATAAATCGAAATTAGAAACTGAATTGTTAGAACCGAAAGTCAAGGTATTGTCAAGAATGTATAACTTGCTGTTAAAATGGAACACTCAAGATGAAACGGTTAAATCAGCTATGATAAAGTGGGCTCAAGACATTGGTTATAATATTATGTTTGCTGACTGGGAAAGGTTATGGACCACTGGAGTAAGGTTCACGGCATGTAATGCCTTGAAAGAAAATATTATGAAAATGATATATAGGTGGTACATGACCCCAGTCAAGCTTGCAAAAATATATCATTTGCCAGATAATAAGTGTTGGAAATGTAAAGAAACTGAGGGAACTTTTTTTCACCTTTGGTGGACATGCCCCAGGGTTAAGGCTTTCTGGGAAATGATCTATAATGAACTGAAAAAGGTATTTAAATATACCTTCCCTAAGAAACCAGAGGCCTTTTTTTTGGGCATTGTTGGCCAAATGGTGTTAAAGAAGGATAGAACTTTTTTTATGTATGCAACAACAGCAGCAAGAATACTTATCGCAAAGCACTGGAAGACTCAAGATTTACCCACCTTGGAAGAATGGCAAATGCAACTGATAGACTATATGGAATTGGCAGAAATGACTGGCAGAATCCGAGACCTGGGAGAAGAGCTGGTGGAAGAGGACTGGAAGAAATTTAAAGAATATTTGCAAAAGCATTGTAAATTGTATGAATGTTAGAATGATGCGGGAGAGGAAGATAACATGGTATTAGTGGTATAGTTGAAAGGTGTATGTAAAAATGGTTGATAGAACAAATGTGAAGCCAGAACAATATTATGTCAAGTTTTTTTGTTTTTTTTTAAAAGGAAATAACGGGAAATAATTGGAGACATAATATAGGAAACGTATATCTTGAAGTAAGATCTAAAAGAAGGTGAGGTATTGCTGAATAAGATTTTGTAAAAAGGAACACAGAAAAGGGAGATGTGAGGGAGTCAGGAAAGAGGGTTATGAGAACAACATATGAGAAATTGGTTCTTTCTTCTTTCTTTTTATTGCTTGTTTAGGTAACTTTTTCTTGTTGTTATTGATGGGTTTTTTCACTGTGTTTTTCACTGTGTTTTTCTTTTGAGTCTGAATGGGGTTTTTTTCTTTCTTTCTTTTTTCTCTTTTTTCTTTTTTGTATGGTGAAGTGTGTTTTACTTGTGAAACTTTAATAAATATCTTTAAAAAAACAAAAACAAAATGCTACAGTCTGATTGGTCCTAGAACAATAGGATCCAACATGCAGCAGTCTGATTGGTCCGCAGGAGCCACCCAATCCAGCTCCAGGTGGAAGTGAATCCACAACCTGATTGGGCTACAGGAGAATCCCAGAATTAGCCAATCACGTGCAGCCCATTGTGTCAATAATGTATATAAAGCAGATATTGTGGGGGAACTTTCATTCCTCGCTACTATGAGCTGAATATAGAGCATGAAATCCACTCTCGACTCCGAGTATATTTCAGGGGAAGAGCTGTTTGGGATATTTCCTGCTTGTGAATTATTATTTGTGTTTGTGTGTGTGTGTGTGTGTGTGTGTGTGTGTAAAACACATGCCTAAAGCTTTAAATCTGGGATGGGCATGGAAGTTCCGAGGTGGGCCACCAGGTGGCACTGCAGGCCATGCTCCAGCTGCTGCTGCTGCTGCTGCTACAGGTGCCAGTAAGTCTCGCATTTTCAACCTCTTCCTCCTCCATTGCACTGGCTAAATGATTCCTTGCTGGACTCCCATCGCTGAGGCCAAATGTACCTTTACCGAGCAAAATATCCTTTCGAATTATACACCCAGCACATGGAACCTGACAAAGGGGCAATACAAGCGGACTCTCTGTGCCCTTACCACAGTAAAAAGACTGATACTGGTGAGCTGGAAAAATAAAAATGCGTCTCCCTTCTATGATTGGATTGAAGACTTCTATAAACTCACCACATCTGAACAACCTGCAGATAAACGCAGACTTGCCATGGACAAATTCAATGATACAGTGGTACCTTGGGTTAACATACACTTCAGGTTACAGACTCTGCTTGTAGCCTTTTTAGCCTCGGGTGAGAAGAGCTTTGCGCCCGGGACGGGGAAATGGGAGTCAACAGACACTCAAGGAATAGTTTCAGAGAAAAGCTTTATTCTGCCATCCGGGGTGGCAGAAGGAGCAAGTGTGATAGATTCACAAAACAAGCATGAGTTCACAGCCATTTGCGCAGAGCATATATTCCCCTCCCAGTTCCCTCCCCTTTCTCCTCCTCCTCAAGAGTCCTGCCCCATTGTGATGAAATTCCAGTGCCTGTCTTCGGAGAACTTCCTGACATTAGTGACGAAGATGCCTCCAGTGCTGAAGGACATGAAGAAGAAGTGGTTCTTGAAGATGATGCTCCACATCCATTTTCCCAAAAGGAGTTGAATGATCTAGTTCGCGACCTCAGCTTGTCAAAGGACTCTGCCGAACTGTTGGCATCCAGATTGAAGGGGGAAAAACTCCTCTCTGACATCAGCTTCTTCCGCAACAGGCATCAAGAGTACCTCCGTTTTTTCTCAGAAGAGAAGGACTTGGTGTACTGTGCAGATATTGCGCAGCTTCTGCTCAAGCTTGGAGTGCCACAGTACGAACCCAAAGATTGGAGACTGTTCATTGACAGCAGCAAGCGATCACTGAAATGTGTTCTGCTACACAACGGCAACCAGTTTGCCTCTATACCCCTGGCTCACTCGACTACACTGAAGGAGAACTATGAAGCAGTGAAGTATGTGCTGGAGAAAATTGGTTATGCTCAGCATAAGTGGTTTATTTGTGTTGACCTGAAGATGGTTAACTTTTTGTTGGGACAACAGTCTGGCTTCAACAAGTACCCATGTTTTCTGTGCATGTGGGATAGTAGGGACCGTGCTCAGCATTACACGAAGAAGGACTGGCCTGTGCGGGAGGAATTGGTGCCTTGCAAAGAAAGGAACGTCATCAACGACCCTCTGGTGGACAGAGACAGAATACTCTTCCCACCGCTGCACATCAAGCTCGGCTTAATCAAGCAGTTCACCAAAGGCTCTGGACAAGGATGGTGACTGCTTCACTTGTGCCAGGATTGACCATGGAGAAGTTGAAAGCTGGCATCTTTGATGGTCCTCAGATCCGTCAGCTCATCAGAGATCCAGAGTTCGGAAACTCAATGAAGGAAATGGAACTGGAAGCGTGGAAGGCATTTGTTCTGGTAGTGAAGAACTTTCTAAGCAACAATAAGGTCAGAAACTATGCAGAACTTGTCAACAACATGCTGACTGCTTTCAGAAACCTGGGCTGCAACATGAGCGTCAAGATGCACTACCTATTTTCACATATGGACCGGTTTCCTGAGAACCTGGGTTCAATGAGTGACGAGCAGGGGGAGAGATTCCATCAGGACATGAAAGAGATGGAGACCAGGTATCAGGGTCGCTGGGACGCAGTCATGATGGCTGACTACTGTTGGACTCTGAAGAGAGACCTCCCTGCCGCTGAGCATTCCAGGAGTTCCAAGAAACGGAAGTTCAAGCCCTGAAGTTTGAAAAATGGTGAAGCAACATGCAATTTATGTGTACTTACCTTTATCAATGCCCACCATTCAGTTTACAGTAATCGATGTTTCTATCAGGTAATCAATATATGTTCTTGGAAAAACATTATTTTCTCTTAAAAACATATTTAGGATGATATGTGTTGACAAAAATCAGCTGATAATGCCACAAAATGTAATCGATTTTGTCACAAGATCTGATTTTTTACAAATCAACACAGCACAACAACCTGACCTGATGGAGAGAAACGGATGCCATTTCCTGATTCAGCAGTGCAAAAAGACCCTAAATCAATTGTAGAAATGTAGACAACATTCAAAAGGTAAAAAATTGTTGCCCAGTGTATAATTTAACATCTTTTGGGGGCAATTCCAAACCTGTTATTCCAAGAAGAAAGGCCTCTGGTTTCTTTATAAATGTATATTTCAACATTTTTTTCAATTCATTATAAATCTTTTCCCAGAAGTCTTTCACCTTGGGGCAGGTCCACCACATATGATAGAAAGTACCTTCGTTTTCTTTACATTTCCAGCAATGGTTATCACAGTTATGATAAATCTTTGCTAATTTAACTGGGGTCGGATACCATCTATACACCATTTTCATTATGTTTTCCTTTAGCACAAAAAGAGCTTTAGAACTAATCTCTGAGTTTGGTCGGGTGGCGGGATTCAAGTTAAACAAACAAAAAACTAAGGTCCTGGCAAAAAACTTGACACCTTTAGAAATAGATGGGTTCCAGAAGGAAACAGAATTAAATGTGGTTAAAAAAGTGAAATACCTGGGGGTTAATTTGACTGGGAAAAATTTGAATTTGTTCAAAGATAATTATGAAAAATGTTGGTCTGAAATTAAAAAGGACTTAGAAATCTGGTCAAGACTGAAACTTTCCTTGTTGGGAAGAATTGCAGCAGTTAAGATGAATGTATTGCCAAGAATGCTGTTTCTGTTTCAGGCCCTGCAGATCGTGGACAGGGTGGAGTGCTTTGGAAAGTGGCAGAGGGACATTATGAAGTTTGTCTGGCAGGGCAAAAAGCCCCGAATAAAATTTAAAATACTAACAGATGCGAAGGAAAGAGGGGGATTTGCCCTGCCGGACTTAAGGTTGTACTATGAAGCTGCATCCTTCTGCTGGATGAAAGATTGGTTTCTGTTAGAAAACACTGATGTCCTAGATCTGGAAGGGTTTAACAATGCTTTTGGGTGGCATGCATATTTGTGGTACGACAAGGTAAAGTCGCATAAGTTATTTAAAAACCATATTGTCAGGAAATCTTTGTTTACTGTCTGGACTAAATACAAGGACTTACTCGAAAACAAGACTCCGAGGTGGCTATCACCGATGGAGGCTAAGGCCACAAAAATACTTAATATGGGGGGTGGCTGGGCAAAATACTGTGAAATAATAGAAAAAGTGGGTGACACTTGGAGGTTGCAGAGTTTTGAAAAATTGAAAGGAAAGGTGCGAGACTGGTTTCATTACGCCCAAATTTTAGAGATCTTTAAAAAGGACAAAAAAATTGGTTTCCAGGTGGAAAAATCAAAATTAGAGTCAGAACTACTTGAACCTAAGACGAAAGTGCTTTCAAGAATGTATAACTTGTTGCTTAAATGGAATACTCAAGATGAGACAGTTAAATCAGCCATGATAAAATGGGCACAAGATATTGGGTACAACATTATGTTTGAGGACTGGGAAAGGTTATGGACCACCGGTATGAAATTTACGGCATGTACTGCCTTAAAAGAAAACATTATGAAAATGATGTACAGGTGGTACATGACCCCAGTCAAACTTGCAAAGATATATCATTTGTCTGACAATAAATGTTGGAAATGTAAGGAGGCTGAAGGAACATTCTTTCACCTTTGGTGGACATGCCCGAGGGTGAAGGCTTTCTGGGAAATGATTTATAACGAGTTGAAAAAGGTATTTAAGTATACCTTTCATAAGAAACCAGAGGCCTTCCTCCTGGGCATTGTAGGCCAGAGAGTGCCAAAGAAAGATAGAACTTTTTTTCTATATGCAACTACAGCAGCAAGAATCCTTATAGCTAAATACTGGAAGGCACAGGAGCTACCCACACTGGAAGAGTGGCACACGCAACTGATGGACTACATGGAACTGGCTGAAATGACTGGCAGAATCCGAGACCTGGGAGAAGAGGCAGTGGAAGAGGACTGGAAAAAATTTAAGGACTATTTACAAAAACATTATAAGCTATATGAATGTTGAGAATTTGCCAAGTTTTGAGAAAAACATGCTTCAGTATGGAGATTCGGAAATGATTGAAACTAAGTTATGACCGAGAAAAGTTTAAATTTTAGAGTAAATAATTAGATGAAAATACAAAAACATATGAAACAAGGTATTAATTTGCTGTTTATTTTTTATTATAAAGAATGCAGGGATGGAGGATATGGGGAAGTCCAGTTGATGATGAAAAAAGATTTGGAAAAATGAATTTTCTTTCGTTTAATTTTTTCTTTTTTCTTGTAAAACAGCTTTTGTTGTGTTATTGATGATGTACTCTGACCTTGGAAAACAAAGCAATAAAAAATATTATTAAAAAAAAAAAGGGAAAAAAAAGAAAGGCCTCTGGTTTCTTTATAAATGTATATTTCAACATTTTTTTCAATTCATTATAAATCTTTTCCCAGAAGTCTTTCACCTTGGGGCAGGTCCACCACATATGATAGAAAGTTCCTTCGTTTTCTTTACATTTCCAGCAATGGTTATCACAGTTATGATAAATCTTTGCTAATTTAACTGGGGTCGGATACCATCTATACATCATGTTCATTATGTTTTCCTTTAGTACAGTACATGCAGTGAACTTAACCCCTTTCTTCCACAATCTTTCCCAATCCTCAAACATTATGTTATGTCCTACATGTCTTGCCCAATCTATCATCACTGATTTAACTTGTTCATCCTTCGTATGCCACTCTAACAATGGGAAATGTAGTGTTTTCAAAGGTTCCCCCCCCCCAATGTTGCAGGGGGCATTCTCTGGGTGTTTGGTGCTGCTTTGGAGTGAATCAGATGACATTGGACCTTTGGAGAAATCGTGACCCTGTGGGTTAGGGCACTGAAGCCTCATTTGGGGGGGGGAGCCATAAAACGTGGGGCTTTCACTGCCATGGATCACAAAACAGCTGCTGTTTTGTACAAAGCTGGTAGATTGAGAAACTAGTATTTTATTTTTATTTTTTAAAAAATAAACTAAAGGTGTGTGCTTACAGGTAAACAGATACCAGTGTGCATGCCCATTATGACCTCAGGCAAGAATCAAGAAAATACAGGTGGTCCCTCTTAACAGACATTCTGAACTGAACAGAACTGAAGGGAGGGGCTGGTTCTGGAGCCAAGCTGTTTAGATTGGGTTTGGGTGGATGCGAAGAGGATGCCTCCAACTTCTTGGGCTTTGCTTCTCAACTTATTCTGCCTTCTGGGACCCCCCAGCCCAAGACCAACCACCTCTTGGATAGGTGAGCATGCAGATATTTTGGAATGTGAGTGTGGGGCAGGATGACCGCGTATGAAAGCTCATTTGAGCACAAGTGCTGGCCCCCCTTTTCTCTCCCATGGAGGCCCTGAACTGGCCAGCTCCTGGTTCAGGGCCTCCAAGGGAGAGAAAAGGGAACCTCAGTTACTCTTTGCCTTCTGAGGACAATGTCTCACTCCCAGCAGAGCCCCAAGACTTACGGCTGCTGCTCTAACAGCCTCAGGACATCCAAGGGATCATGAGCAAAGCACACAAGCCCTGCCCGCCAGATGTGAAGCACTCTACGGAGAGAATTTGGGTTTTTTAACTGGCTGAACAGAGTTTCAGCCCTTGGGAAATTTCATTTCTTAAACATACACCTTCCCCTTCCTTGTGTCCCTGGGGAGAAAAGCCAATCCTGCTTTCTTCCTTTGGTAATTTAATCAGAGGAAATAACTCTTTCAATGGTCTAATAGATTTGCTGAATCATGAATTCTGTACATGCACAGAGGCTATACCTCTTGAAACCCCAAAGATGGGCAAGATGGGGCATTGCTCTCCACCTGGCTCCACCGGATATTGCTGATGGCCAATGAAAGCCCAAGTAGGGATTCCTAGTGGGGGATGTTGCTGTGGTATAGTGGAGGAGCAGGGCCAGGAGGCTAACTTGGACACCTGAGAACACAAAAAAGCAGCAGCAAAACAACTACATGTTTCCTTTTAAATGGGCCTTCCTGCTGAGTGTAAAGCATAGATCCTCATTTTTTAAGGGAAAAGGGAGAGAAGGCTTCTCCCAAAGTGTTAGAAGGCCACAAATAATGTAACAATAGAACAAAACAAATGTGCCGTTTCATGTGATACAGAATCCTATGTGCAAATCTGTTAGATTGAGAAATTTGTACTAAATAAGAAAAAAAAAATTAAAGGTGTGTGCTTGCAGGTAAACAGATTGGAGATTTTCTGCAAGATCTTGTGAGATCTCATTGAAGTCTTGCAAGATGTCTAGGAGAGCAAAATATGTATTGAGATTTGGGAGAGATCTTGCATGCTCTTTCAGGGACCAAAGCCATCACTACTGCAGCGCCAAAGGCAGGTGGCTCAGGGGTGGTGAGTGTCCCACGGCGCGAAATGGGATGTACCCCCCCTCAAGCTCAGGATTCCAGAACTAACAACTGTCAGTTGGGAGGGACGGAAGGCAAGGACCCACAGCCCAGGTGGGGCTCGCTAGCTTGGGGAGGAGGTGTGTGATTCCTCAGCTGGAGTAGATGCAGGACAGTTGAGGCTCACATGCCTCATCACCGCAGAAGCTATAACTGGAAAGCTGTCCTGGCCAGGCCTGTGTCCTTTGGCTCCAGTTGGGAGCGAGACGGATGACGTCTGATTTTTGGCGAAATATTTTTTTTTAAAAAATTATGATTTTCAAGTTTATACATTTCAATAATTTTGCAGTCATTTTAACATTTCAAAACTTGACTTCCTTCCCCCTCTTTCTGCAGTTCTTTAAATTGATTCTTCAATATCTTATGCATATCCAAATTACCTCAATTTCTTCATTTATGCATCTGCTTTAAATATATAATCTTATTCAACTGCAGGTTATTCCAATAATCCTGCCAATGTTCTTATCTGTTTACAGTTTGTAACTATTCATTAAACCATTTCCATTCTTTAATAAAAAGTTTGTTCTCTTGCTCCTAGAAACGGTCAGCATGTGACAGAGGCCACATCCTGGGAACGGTTTGACTGACCACCTAAACCAGGTGAGAGCAGCCAAGGAGTCTCAAATGCTCAGGAACTTCCCCTGTGTGCAAAGATGGGCTCCAGCAGATTGAGCGGACAAGACCAAGCGTGGGCCCAGTGGTCAAGAAGGTGGTTTCTGCAATGCTGTGGAGGGAAGTGAGGGGCAGATGGGGCTCATCCACCTATAAAGATAGCCCATCGAAGAGAAGGAAAACTCTGATCCTAATTTGCCTTGTGGGATATCTTTGGGAGCTGAAAAGGCTAAGGAGTAAAGCCTACACAAATCTGGAGTGGAGTCCCTCAGGCGGTTGGATGGCGCCGTTTACAACCCCTTCTGACAACTCCTGCAGCCCAACTGGTGCCTAACTCTGCTTTCCTTGGAGACACATCTGCAAAGCCAAGAGAGGGAGTCTTGTCATCTGGGAAGCCCAGGACCTCCAGACACACTGCCCAGTCTTGCTCCCTGGAGAGGTCACTTTGGGACTGCTGACACCGTTGCTTGACTTTTGACCTCACCCCCGGAGGTGCACTCCATTGCTTCTCAAGACAGACAAATGCCAACATTAAAAAACTATTTGAAAGAATTTTATTTCATTCACAAAAGACAAACTGGCATGTGATTAGGACAGTGGTTTTCAGACAACGGGTGACACGTTTATTGATCCAGTTTGGAAGGCTCTGTCTTGTCTTCGCACATGCGCAGTTCCATCTAGGAGCACCAACAAGGGAAGGAGCCAAACTGTCGACTCCTGCAGCGAGACTCAGGATTTCCACTCATGCTCACAAACGTAGGAAAAAGCACCGCCTAGGATAAAAGGATGATCAGAGAATAGCATGTTTGTAAAGGAACTTGATTAGAATAATAATGATGATGATGATTTTTATTTTATTTTTCTATTTGGGTTTGTGGGGAAGGGGGGAACTGGGTCTTGGTGGGGAGGGAGATCTGTGCTGGAGTTGCTGGCCTCACTGCTGTCGCTGCCCGGAAGAGAGAAGAAGAGAAAATATTTTTAATCTTTCCATTGATTATTCTGTTGACAACCCATCTTTCCTTCAAGGATCTCCAGGTGGCTTACGCTATTCTACCTTTCTTTAATTATATTTACTTCCTCATTCCGTTTCTCTTCCAATATCTCTTCCTCCTCCTCCTCGGAGACCAGGGGGTGGATTTTAGGGGCACGACAGCAGGAGGCCAGCAGCTCGCACAGCCTGCCACACTGGCCATTCTCTCTTTCAACAGCCTTGGAGAACAACTGAGTAGGCATCTAGAGCGTCAACTGAACAGGCATGTGGATCAGCTAGTCACTGGGCACAGTCTATTCTTTTGGAGGGGGCTTTCCCCAGTTTCCATTTATAAGAAGTTTGAAAGGTTGCCTCTTTATAAAGTCTGTTTCCTTGTGACGAGAGACCACACTGGAGACTCAGTGTTTTTGAAATATATCAAGGTAAAGGGACTCATGACCATTAGGTCCAGTCGTGGCCGACTCTGGGGTTGCAGCGCTCATCTCGCTTTATTGGCGGACCGGTCATGAACAGCTTCCGGGTCATGTGGCCAGCATGACTAAGCTGCTTCTGAACCAGAGCAGCGCACGGAAACGCCCTTTACCTTCCCGCCGTAGCGGTACCTATTTATCTACTTGCACTTTGACGTGCTTTCGAACTGCTAGGTTGGCAGGAGCAGGGACCGAGCAACGGGAGTTCACTCCGTCGTGGGGATTCGAACCGCCGACCTTCTGATAGGCAAGTCCTAGGCTCTGTGGTTTAACCCACAGCGCCACCCGCATCCCTATTATTTATTTATTTAGATACTTGGGTTTTGGGCGAAGGTAGAACTGGGTCTTGGAGCGGGGTAGAGCTGTACTGGAGCTGCTGGCCTCACTGCTATCACTGCCTGAAGAGAAATGAAGAGAAAAGATTCTTAATTTTTTCATTAATTATTACATTGGTGACCCATCTTTCCTGCAAGGATCTCCAGGTGGCTTGCGTTATTCTCCCTTCCTCCCTTCCTCATCCCATCCCTGAACTCTTCTTGAATGAGGGAGCTGCCTCCCCCCACCCTCAGTGATCCAGATTCTCTCTGGCCTCCCTGTTCCTCCTGAACAAAGATCAAGACTCACCATTGGTAGTAGCATCTGTGGTATCCATCCTCTGGTCCCTTGGCCTTACGTAGATCGTTCTCACCTTTACCCTTCTTTCCTTTCCATCCTTCATTACACTCACTGTGTCCTCCTCCTCACAGACCAGGGGATGGATTTTTGTGGCACGACAGCAGGAGACCAGCAGCTCACCCAGCCTTCTCAGACTGCAGAATCTAGGGAAGAAGAGGGAAAATAGTCAGGAAATGGGTTCTAGATGCTTCCTTGATACTCTTTATCTGGCAGATAAACCTACTTTCAGAAACCTCTCATGGCGATTGCAGCAAGCAGCTGAAACCAGAGAGGAGGGCATCTTGTCAAGAGACCCTCCAGAACTGGGAGATCCCTTTCTTGTGGTGATGCCCGCAAGGGAGAAGGCAAGCCATTTCCCTCAAAGGATCTAAGAGGGTCCTGAGGTCAATCTTTAAAAATTAATCTAACCATGATATGGTTCCTTATATATCTGAATCTTGAGGGATAGCAAATGAAGCAAAATGCAGGAAGAATAAGAGATCCTACGTATACACGAGATGAATAAATTTTCATTTTTCAGAAAACACAATTCACACCAACAACCTATTTTCTTTGAACTATCCTCAAATAGTTGCTCTTCCCAAAGTTGTCAGCCAAGTCTGTCAGCCGGAGAACGTGTCACAATGGAGGACATGACACCGTCACTTTAGCTACCTGGCTTTACAAGGGACATGGCTCCCTTTAATATTCATTTTTAAAAATATATATTTTAGTGGGTTAAGCAGTTTTGTTTAGTTTATTTTAAAAAGTTCGATACCTCTTCCTTTTCATGTAGCACAGTGATTTAGGCATTCTACTTACGCTTTAGATGAAGAAAGTCAATTCGTTGCGCTAAAAAACATGTTTGCTTCCTCAAAATCTTCCTCCTCTCGTCTGAACTATCCTCAAATAGTTTCTCACCCAAAAGTCCTCATCCCATCCCTGAATTCTTCTTGAATGAGGGAGCTGCCTCCCCGCTCCCCAGCGAGCGGGATTTTCTCTGGCCTCCCTGTTGCTGATGAACAAAGATCAACACTCACCATCTAAATTGGTATCGGTGACATCCATCCCCTGGTCGCTTGGTCTTACAGAAATTATTTTCAC
This sequence comes from Podarcis muralis, assembly GCF_964188315.1. Lineage (NCBI taxonomy): Eukaryota > Metazoa > Chordata > Lepidosauria > Squamata > Lacertidae > Podarcis > Podarcis muralis. Next base: position 3,141,370 of record NC_135659.1, read on the forward strand.
CTTCACTAAAGATTCCTTCTGATCTTCATAACCATCACTTCATCCTCCCATTTCTCTTCCAATATCTCTTCCTCCTCCTCCTCGCAGACCAGGGGGTGGATCTTTGGCACGTGACAGCAGGAGACCAGCAGCTCACGCAGCCAATCTTTATAAACTAATTTAACCATGACATGGTTCCCTAGGTTTCTGAATCTTGAGGGATAGTAAAAGAAACAGAATGCAGAAGGAATTAGGAATCCTACTTATACTTTATATGAAGAAAGTCTCTTCATTACACCAGAAAACGTATTTCCTTTCTCACAAACCACCTCCTCCTTCTCCTAGACCACGCTACGCCATCTTTGCCATCTTTATAGGTTAGTGTTTAATATAAGTTCAATATTAAAAGTGTTGCCTTCTCTTTTACCTTTGTTTTCCAGTAACTTCCACTCTTTTACCACAAACAGCGCTGACAATCCAAGTCTTTTAACTCAGTCTCTTTCGCTGGGCTCACGCCACTTCAAAGTAAAAAACAAGTTAAGTCCTTGAATTCCACTTCTTTTAATGGGCTACTACTGCTGCTGCAGAGTGAAATTTGAATCTGTCTTCCTTTTCTTACTGGTACTTGTTAGAGAAATCTTTGCTTATGGTTACGTATAATGAGAAAGATTTCCAATATGTTTAAGATAAAATCTCCCGTTCTTTATTCTTTATGTGCTAGCCTTTCGGGTCTGTTTCTGAGCAGTTCAGTTTGTATAAATAAGTCTCACAGACCCTCTTCTCCTCAAGCTCTCCTTGTTAGCTGCCATTCTTACCGTTTGGGACTTTGAGGCTTGCTGCTGAGGATTGCTCGTGTCCTTGCGTCTAGGTACTCTCTGTCGGCTCACCTCCTGGTTAGGACGTGGGCTTCGAAGGGTTCCTTTTTTGACGCTGCCGGACAATGTCAGCCCTGGGCCACGCCCAGAGCCTTTTTGGGGGTCGTGTAGCCTCCGCATTGCCCCCCAAAGTTCCCTCTAACAGCTGCTAGGCACGGAGAACCCGCGAAGCACATCCACAACGGAGGGTGGAAAAACCAGAAGCCCTTACATACCAGGTTTGGGAGGGGGATTTGGTCTGCGATAGGCTTTTTCCGTAGGGACACGGGTGGCCACAGAGCCTAGGGCTTGCTGATCAGAAGGTCGGCAGTTCGAATCCCCGCGACGGGGTGAGCTCCCGCTGCTCGGTCCCAGCACCTGCCACCCTAGCAGTTCGAAAGCACAAAGTGGAAGTAGATAAATACCGTATTTTTCGCTCTATAGGACACAATTTCCCCCCTCCAAAAATTAAGGGGAAATGATCAAAGCAGCAGAAATAAGAGATGATTGGATCCCTTTAAGAGCTCAAAGCATGGGTACCCCCAACAAAAATTTAAAATTCGGTTTTGTAATTTGGAACTAATGTGATTTGATTGGTTTGCTAATAAAAAATATTTTATAAAAAAAACAAAAATTAAGGGGAAAATTGTGTGCGCCCTATGGAGTGAATGCAGGCTGCGCAGCTAAGCCCAAAGCCAGAACATGGAGAAGGAGTGCTGCGCAGCGCTCCGTCTCACTGTTCTAGCTTGGGGATGGCTGCGCAAAGCCTCCGCAGGACAGCGGGGTGCCTTCACCCCGCTGCTCTGCAGAGGCTTCAAAGGCTGCACTCCGTTGGCTTCAGGCAGCTATCCGCAAGCTTTCGGAGCGCAGCAGGAGTTCCCGCTGTACTTCGAAGGCTTGCAGATAGCCGCCTGAAGTCACCTAGCAGTTCGAAAGTGGAAGTAGATAAATACCATATTTTTCACTCTATAGGACGCACTTTTCCCCCTCCCAAAATTAAGGGGAAATGATCAAAGCAGCAGAAATAAGAGATGATTGGATCCCTTTCTGAGCTCGAAGCATGGGTACCCGCAACCAAAATTTAAAATTCGGTTTTGTAATTTGGAACTAATGTGATTTGATTGGTTTGCTAATAAAAATTATTTTATTTTAAAAAAATCAATTAAGGGGAAATGTGTGTGCGTCCTATGGAGTGAATGCAGGCTGCGCAGCTAAGCCCAAAGCCAGAGCAGGGAGAAGGAGCGCTCCGCAGCGCTCCGTCTCGCTGTTCTAGCTTGGGGTTAGCTGCGCAAAGCCTCCGCAGGGCAGTGGGGTGAAGGCACCCTGCCGCCCTGCGGAGGCTTCAAAGGCCGTCCCCGAAGCCAGAACAGTGAGGCGGAGCACTGCGCGGCTCTCCGTCTCACTGTTCTAGCTTGGGGATGGCTGCACAAAGCCTCCACAGGGCAGCGGGGTGCCTTCACCCCGCTGCTCTGCGGAGGCTTCAAAGGCTGCGCTCTGGGGGCTTCAGGCAGCTATCCGCAAGCCTTCCAAGCGCAGCAGGAGTTCCCGCTGCACTCAGAAGGCTTGCGGATAGCCGCCTGAAGCCTGGAGAGCGAGAGGGGTCGGTGCACACAGATCCCTCTTGCTCTCCTGGCTTCGCTTCGCTGGAGAGGTGCTGCACAGTTTTCCCTCTCTGCGCAGCGCCCCTTCAGCGAAGCGGGAGGAGAAATGGAAGGGGCTCCGTTTCTCCTGCCGCTTCGCTGAGGGGATGCTGAGCAGAGAGGGGGAGAACCCCCCCCCCCCGTTCTCCCCCTCCTATGATCCGGTGCGTCTTATGGTCCGGTGCGTCCTATAGAGCGAAAAATACGGTAGGTGCCTTTCTGTCAGGAAGGTAAACAGCCTTTCCGTGCACTGCTCTGCTTTTGCCAGAAGCGGCTTCGTCATCCTGGCCACATGACCCGGAAGCTGTACGCCGGCTCCCTCAGCCTATAGAGCGAGATGAGCGCGCAACCCTAGAGTCGTCCGCGACTGGACCTAACGGTCAGGGGTACCTGTACCTTTACCTAGGCTTTTTCCAGATCTGCCTTACTGCCCTATGTTTCTAAATCTTGAGGGAGAGCAAAAGAAGCAGAATGCAGAAAGAATTAGACATCCTACTTACACTCAAGAAGAAGAAATCTTTATTTTGCCGGAAAACATCATTACTTCTCACAAACCACCTCCTTTCTCCTGAACTATCCTCAAATAGTTGCTCTTCCCAAAGTCCTCAGCCAAGTCACTCAGCAGGGGGACGTGTCACAATGGAGGCCCTGACCCTGTTGCTTTAGCTACCTTGCTTAACAATGTGAATTGTTCCCCTTAACATTAATTTTTCAAATATATCTTCCCGTGGGTTTTTATTTTATTTATTTAGGAAGGATCTAGAGCTGGCTTCATCCAGCACGGTGCATTTCTGGACAGGACAGGAAACACCTTGCAAACACACACTTTTCAACATGGCGGTGTCACCAAGGAAAAACACTCCTGGCCTAGACTATGGCTGCTGTTTCTCAATTAATAGTAAAAAATGACCCTTCTCAACATCCTGTAATAATCTGTCCAGTATTAGGATGGACAGGAGCAGGACTTCACCCTTAGACCCCCTCATCCCCCTGTTTCTTTCTGTTTCTGCCCAGTGTCTTCTGCCAATCAACAGCTTTCCTTAGCTTGCAAGGAAGTGAAATGTTATGAGTTACTTGGTGCCAGACTCCCCTTTGCCATGAGTTTCTGGGTGCCAGGCACTGAACCCCTGGACACTGAACATCGGGGGAATTGATCTAAGCTGTACCCCAAGCACTACATTTGATTGTTGGTTATTAAAAACTGATTGAAACAATTTTATTTCATTCACAAAAGAAATTTTGACATGTGATTATGATAACAGTTTATATAATAAAGGTGACACGTTTATTGATCCTTTTTGTAAGTTATTATTTGTCTACTTTAACGTATTTTTAATATATATTAATCAATAAGGGGGTGGGGTGGGAAGCAGTGTTGCATAGGAAACTGGTGGATGGCTGTCATTAATCCAGATCAATTTCATAGAATCATAGAAACTTATAGCTGGAAGGGACACCAAGGGTCATCTAGTCCAACCCCCTGTGATGCAGCAATCTCAGCAAAAGCATCCATGGCAGACGGCCATCCAACCTCTGCTTAGTAACCTCCAAGGAAGGAGAGTCCACCACCTCTCATGGGAATCTGTTCCAATGCCAAACAGCCCTTGCTGTCAGAAAGTTTTTATGAATGTTTAGTTGGAATCTCCTTTCTTATAACTTGAATCCATGGGTTCGAGTCCTACCATCTAGAGCAGGAGAAAACAAGGTTGTTCCCTCTTCCATGTGACAGCCCTTAAGATATTGGAAGATGGCTGTCAGATCTCCTCTCAGTTTCCTCTTTTCCAGGCCAAACCTACCCAGCTCCTTCAAGTGTTTCTCTTCAATCTTAGTTTCCAGACCCTTGGTCGTCTTGGTTGCCCTCCTCTGCACACATTCCAGCTTGTCAACATCCTTCTTAAATGATGGTGCCCAGAACTGGACACAGGACTCCAGGTGTGGCCTGACCAAGGTAGGAGAGAGTAGGACTTGGACTTTGTTTCATCAGGACCCTGGACTTCCATAGATGCAATCTAGAACAGCGTTACCATTTTCTGCTGCTGCACATTCCTTGTGGCTGAGGCTCAGGGTAACGCCCCCGGGACCTTTCAGTTCATG